>NC_047040.1:87058558-87399892 GCF_011762595.2 Tursiops truncatus | reverse complement strand
TCTGTCAGCCACATGGCTGCGCTGTGTTCCATCACTTCTTTCTGACACATGTCTTGAACGTTCACCATGCAATTCATGATGAATTCGGGGTGGAAGCAGTCATTATTCAGTTGGAATTCTTCACACTGGTAGCATTGGATTTGCAACGCAAAGCCTTGAGTACTCCCGGAATGCCACCATACTACATTTGCCTTCTTGGCTGCCGAGCCCTAAAGCTTATTTTTAACACAAATCCAGATACAGAGTGCACACAACTCATTCTTCACAGGAATAATCAGAAAGTTGCCTGTTGAAGGTCAAGTCTGTCACCCTGTGTAGATAATATCTCAGAAGTATCGCTCATTTCTAAAATAAATGTTTCAACCAATGATCAAGTTAAGTAGCCAAATAAACATTTCTGTATTTATAGCCATCATTGCAATCTTCTATTAAATGCATACTGATGTCTGTATCTTGTATTTATATAGCATCTATCATCTGAAGATCTGAAAATACTTGCTGTCTCTTATCTAACTTGGCCTCACAAATGCTTTGATTACAAGCATTTTACAGTTAGAAAAATAAAATGCACAGAAAGGGGCAGCTATTGCCTAGTAATCTTACAACAAGAAAATGGGAGATCCAGGCTTGCATTACAGTTAGCTCTCTGAGCACCACCCAGTCCACATCTGCAAATAACCCTGCAACATGTACATATAAAAAAAGTGCCATTGAAAAGAGTTTCACATATAAATTTTCCAAATAAGTTTAAATCACAATACGGGTTATGTCTTAATCCAGATGGCAGTTTTGCTTTATTATATCAATATAATAATACTGAGTTCACAGGTTGCCATGAAGTCAGCCCTTTTGTCTCCTCTCAAAATGTGACCACATAATTTTATATAAAGAAAAAACGTTAAAGAATAATTTCATTTAAATGGTTTCTGTTTTTCCCTTACATTTATCTGATGTATATTATTTTTGAAAAAGTCTGAGGTATATTTAAGTACTATGAATATTTAGCAAAATCATCCTATCAGAAATTTGAGTTGTTAATCAATCAAAACTACTCCTATTTTTAGAAAAATTATAAGTCAAGCTTCTCTTAAAGACATGATCTAAAAGAGCTTCCCAACTGACCCGATCTTCATTGTTACCAAGCAATACAAAAGAATGTGTAATAGTAGAATAGACTATGACTGTCAGTTGACTCCATTTGACTTTGACAACTGAGAATGTTTGTGGAAAAGTCACGATAGCCCTTTGCCACCAATTTAATCTCATTTTGGCCACTCAGCAGAATACAACCATTCAAAGAGTGAAAGTGATAGCAAGGAGTATTTCAGAATCATGATGTCAGTGGGGATGTATCACCAGTAACTGCACTTAGTTACCAATTTATCACCAGGCTGTATCAGTGACACAATGGGCATACTGCCCAGCATGGCTGGCTATTCTAGAATGAAACTAGCTCCTACTTGTGGAGGAAAGGTGTGATTCAACTGTTTCCAGCAGTGTCATTTACTTAGAATTTTTAAATATCTAGGTTTTTGTTTCTCATCACGTAAACACCCCATTTAAGCTACATGTTTTCCCTTACGTTTCTAAGGCTAACATCTTAATTATGCCCATATATTAATAAACTCTACTTTTCTTATTTATCTTTAAAAATATCCCCTTTGCTCTGTAAAGTGGTTAGACACAAGGAGTTTGGTAATAACTAGCCAGGCAACCTCACACTTACTTCCCTGGACCTTAGATTTCTCATTGATAAAATGATCCTCCATTTTACTTCTAACCTCCTTTTGCCTGAAAGGAGGCAAAAGGAAGCTAGAAGTTCTGTGATCTCTTTAGTTCTATGATCTGACTCTCTGCCCTGCCCTTCTGTCCACCCATGGCACATACAAGAATATTTTCATTCTCAGTTTTTTCTATTCTAGGAATAAACTGAATCTGTGAATAGACCACTGGTCCTCATTCTCAGAGTAGCCAAGCAATATATACCTTTGGACACAAAGATAGTAAAAATCTTCTTTTGCTCTCAACCAACTTCCTCCACTACTGTGTTTCTGATAATGAATCTTTATCCTTCAATCTCATTTACAAATATGAATTTAATACACATACTATATAAAAAGCAATGGGCTGGATCCTGAGAGGGATTAAAGACAATGAAGTATAAAATATGTGTTTAAAACATATTTCCTGCTTTCAAGAATTTTACAACCTACTTGGGAAAATGAGGGAGAATAATTAGTGTTCCGCATCCTCATCAGCACTTGATAGTATCCAATTTTTAAACTGGAAGAAAATTCAATAGGTAAAAAAATGGCATCTATTATAGCTTCTATTCACATTTATCTGATTATTAAGAGGCTGAACTCATCATTCTGTTTATGGGCACATAAAAAAACCTCAATTTATTTTGAGGTTTTTAATATTTTTCTATCATTGATCATATAATACTTATTTTAGTACTTTTATGTTATCACAAAGTTGGGGTAGTCTCTCATGGTGGATGTACTCATAGGGTATTGCAAGTGCAGTGAATCATCTTCCCTTGCAATTAGCTGTACAGTCAACATTGTTAAGGTGTGAAAAAGTTCTCTCATAGATCCTTTGGCTTGAACATTAAACTCATTAATATTATATTTCAGTGCTACTTAAAATGCCGGTCCCCAACAAGATCAGTAACTAGTGCCAGTATGTAAATCAAGTCACTGCTTTCTTCATCAGGAATGTCTTTCTATTAAAAAAAAAGTCAGCTCAACTAAATATTGTGCTTCATTCTATATCTGATTTATTTTTCGGCTCAAGTACTTTATCTCACTTCAGACCCATAACTAACAGTTTGAGAACTGGCAGCCAGTCCATGGGCCAAACTTTGCATAGTACGTTGTACAGGCTTCTGCATTTTATATGCATATTTCATGTCCTATAATAGATATCTGTGTATATATGTATGTATGCACATATATATATAAAATATGTGCATAGATGTATACATCATATGCTTATATATGTCTACATTGTTAATTTTATGATTCCAAATATAAATGACTGGGAAGAAATAAAAGCTGTTTCACTTGCTTTGTATGACAGCTAATATTCCTCCACATACCCGAAAAGCTTTAGACATAATGGGCATTTAATAGTTGCATTTGTGGATACACAATTTAATGACAATAATTATAATGACAGATAGATTTGAGTTAATTCTGAAGATTTTTAAGGTTCAGCAAATAACCAGCAGTATTTATTTAGTGCTTATGAGATGTTCAGTGCTGTGATATGTACCATGGATAGTCAAATATGATGCCTGCCCTGGATGCAAGGAGTTAGATATGTAAAAAAATCAGTGCAATAATGTGTTGCATGTACCCAGAAATATTGATTTATAGTAAACACTAGGGGTTTAGAAAAAAAAGATTGCTACTAGACAGGGGAATTGGAGAGGATGAAGAAAATCTTCCTAGAAGCAAAGACTCTTGAATCTATTGACTCCAGTTATATTTCTTGATGAAGTTTACTTCCTTAGCCATGGTAATATTGTAACTTCTACCTAAAAAATGTATCCCAGGTTTTTTATACATTGTACTATTAGCAGTAAAGAGAAGACTGCTTTCTGGGGATATTTACCTGTCTCTTGGATGCACTGTAGAGTGTGTTATCCTCCTAATAACAAATAACTAAAGTAGGTATCATAGACCCTAACTGGAACATATGCTCTAATTTGTACCCACAAAGAAGTTTTCAAATTAAATAATGAAAATTCAAAATCCAGCAGGATATAAGAATAAATTGATCCTAAACTATTTTAATCCTCTAAGTGTTCTTGTTTTGTATCTGTTCACCTACTAAGTAGCTCACTGGTATTCAAAGGAAGCCATCTGTATTTGCTCCTTTTGTTTTTCTGTCTATATAATAGGACTGGTCTTGAGGTTTTATCTTATCATGTCACTGAAGAATAATGAAGTACAATGTTCACATATATCTTCACAAACATGGAGAGCTCTATAATGCTGAATAATAATTTTATACCTTTGAACATGTTTTTTGTTCCTTTCCCTATGATTGTCTGTTTCTTTCCAGTTCCTCTTCTGACTGCTGGAATATCAGTGTTTTTAATCTCTAATCAATTTCACTCTTCTTTCTGTCATTGTTGTGAAGTACAAGTAAAATTCTTCAGTACATTTTACCTTTTATTCCTAACCCCTCCCCAAAATATTGATTACAGCAGCCACCTTATTCAAAATGGTTCTTTTGGGAGAAACCTAATAAAATTCTAAGCCCATTCCAGGCTTGCAGACATATCATGTTTACTTCAGGTAAACAACTCTATTTAACCAGAAAATCCAAAGCTTTATAACAGAAGCACTACTTTCACAGAAAAGTTGTTCCTAACATTTTAGCCTTGAAGGAAAACTTCTGGTACTTTGGAAACTGAATTTCGAAATAGAAGTAGGTCAAAGTGGAAATTTTAGGTCTGTGATCTGAAATGTCACATTCTAATAGATAATACCAGGACCTCAAGGGCATTGCTAAACGTTTGCTCTCCGATAATGAAAAGAAATTATATTTATGCTCTAAAGCTTTTTTGTTCATAATTTATTTTGAAATGTTTTAAAAGTTGTTTTCTATGGTTAGAAGCATGTATCTTTAGTTGAGGCAGGCTATATAAAAATTTTTTGAGGGTAACCCAAAATACTGAATTTAAATGTATACCATATTTGAAAAAAAATTAAAAGTTGGAATATTTTGGAGTAAATTTTCTCTTAAAATAACATTAGTGTGAAAAATTATTCTCCTTGGCTTAAAAAGTTAATCATAACAATAATTCAGTTTTAGAAAGGTTTCAGACATTGTTGATTACTTTTTCCAAATATAAATTATAGATGTATTACTATTACTGTGAAATATTCTTATATTTAACTTTTTTAAATAGTTGGTTTAATTAAAAAAATTTGAAAACTTGAACACTTCACATTTTACTTTTTAGCTCTTAACCTAAAGCCTGGGCATTTTAGGACAGACAATGCAATCAAACAACTTTGTAATCAGGATATCTTCATGATTTCTTTCAATTCAAATCGATTAAATTTCAATAAATTTATTCTAGAAATATATATATATATATATATATATATATATATATATATATATATATGCCTGAGATAAATTTATGAGGATATGGATATATAGTATTTTATAATAGGAGAAACTTAGAAATATTCTATTATTCATCAAAAGGGAAATGGTTAAATATAAAATGAAAAAAGCAAGTTGTAGGACATTATAATATCATTTTGTTAAACTTATCATTTATAAAATTTTATAGCTATATGTACCTGGAAGATTAGATAACAAACTGTTATCAGAAAACATCTTAGTGCAACAGGATGGGCAGCGCGAAGGTAAGAAATTTTCATTATATCTGAAATGATTTTTGTAAAGTTTCGATTTTACTCTGCTTTTGTGTTGCAATACTTTTGGAATAAAAATAAAATAAAATAACCCCAATAAATATCATTTAAAATGTTCACAAAGGGGGCAGTCATGGGGCTAGCAGCCAGCCATGTATATGTAGGCTCAAGGTGGTGGCCCATAGGATGTCAGAGGGCTGCAGCCAGGAGATCAATTTGAAGATGGAAAACAAATAAACACCAGAAATCAAGGCTAGGTGCTGGGTCAAGTCTTGGCAAGCTGTCAAAACTGACAAGTAATTGCCTGAGATGAGGTTAGAAGTCAAAACATACAGACATCCCGGAGTCTGGAAGAACAGTGCTACTAAATGCGAATGCGAGCAACGCTGTGGTCAAATTTAGTAAATAGCCAGAGTACTCATACCCCATAAATCAAGGTGAAGCAACTCACCTACTGATTACGAACCATGGGACCTAGAATGGCAAAGAAAATCAATGATTACAACATTCAGGCAAAAAATTGGGAGGGCAATATAAGAGAAACGAAGATAAACAGTTTGGGAAAATAGGGTCAAGGAAAAGAAATATGCACTCCATTTAGCAAACAAGTAGACCAGGGATATCAACAAGGGGTGAAGTCTTTATCTTCCACAAAGTCTTCTCTATGCCTCCTAGTGAAGCATAATGAATCCAGGGGTGCGGTTAGCCTAGGATATCAAATGAAAACGGGTTTGTAAAATAGGGTGAGTGGGTCAGTAGTTAAAATGACAGAAATGGAGAGTGTCAAATTCTACACAAAAATAGGATTTTCACATTCTTATTTTCAGTACAGTAATTTGGGAGGACTAGATATTTTTAAAGTACCCTGTTTGTGGGCAACTTTTATTGTGCTCTCCCACTGCAGCTACCTAAAAATAGTTCTACATGTCTCATATTTAGTTTGCAGAGAATTTTTTGTATGAGTGCCTTCCTTCTATTTATTCCTAGGGCATAATTTTCCTTTCTTGTGCTTTCACAAGCCACTTCCCCATCTTAAGAAGGTCATTTAAATTTTCAAGTTTATTCTAAGGACAGTTACCCCTCCCAACTTGATGTTATCCATGAACTTAACGAATAAGAGCTCCACTTAATCATCCCAGTCACTGACAGAGATACAGTAATGGACCCAGGACAGATACTAAAGCATCACTCAATATCTACTTCCATCCTTTGGGGCAGCATGGAGCGATTAATAACTACTCTTTCAGTGTGACCTTCCAAACAGTTGCACACCCATGCTCTAATAGTAGGATCTCAACTCTGCTTTCCTGCTCCCTAATTAATATCTCACAAGACTGAATTGAAAGCCTGACTGAAGTAAAGATCTTATATCTATTGCTTTCCTCTTAACCACAGGGTCTGTCACTCTGTCACAGAGGGAATTAGGTTAGTCTGATCTGATTTGTTTTTCATAAAGACATAGTTTTTGAACCCCTCCCAGAGCTTCTATATGTTTGCAAATTGAAAATTGGTCAATAAAAAGAACATATAGCAGGCTTTGTGTTTCAAATATTTGTACTCTGGATACAGAGGTCCCTTAGCCAACAGAAGAATTAAGTGCATTGTAACTTTTATTTTCAAGTACCAACATCAATGGACAGACATTCATTTGCTCACCATTTTCCTTGACTTTTCACACAAAACATAAAATAAGCTTCAGTGTTCATTTATTTGCTATT
The DNA here is from genome assembly GCF_011762595.2 of Tursiops truncatus. Lineage (NCBI taxonomy): Eukaryota > Metazoa > Chordata > Mammalia > Artiodactyla > Delphinidae > Tursiops > Tursiops truncatus. Next base: position 87,392,769 of record NC_047040.1, on the reverse strand, counting down.
TTATTCCTCTCAGACATCTCACACAGATGTGTATAGAGGCTTAAGATATATCTCCAAATCTGAAAATTGGTCAAAAACTCTAAAACATGCCTTAAAGAAGTAAGGAAATGATTTTAAAACACACACACACACACACACACACACACACACACACACACATACACAAAGAAGTACAAAAGAAGTAGTTAACTGGGGTAATTCTTTCTGATTAGACTTGAAATAGATATCAGTATCTGATGTAGAGAAAAATGAAACAGAGAAGGTTAAGGAGTGAAAGGTTGTTATCTAAATAGAGTTGATATAAAGGCTTCCCTGAGCAAAAAAACTGAAAGAGACGAGGGATCAAGCCATGTTGTTATCTGAGGAAGAGTATTTTCAGGCAAAGGAACAGCAAAAACTAGATTAAATTTTTTTTTAACTTAATGAAATTGACCTGGTTATGGTGGTCTCAAATACTGAGCTATTGAGAAGGAAAAGATAGAGTCACTGTATATATATAGATATCAGTGCATTTTAAAATGAAAATACTATTTTGATCATTTAGAGTATATCACAAGTATTTGCATTAAAACTTGCCCTGCAATGGATTTATATATATATATAATGGTAATCCTTTATAGGTGAAAATTATTTTATTGAAGAAATATTATTTTTCAGAGGGTTTTTAATAGAATTTACACATCAGAAAAGCAACTCCATGAACAGTATTTTCCTAATTAGTTATATTTTAAGAGGTTATGGGCAAGAAATATTTTCCCTGTATGTGGGCACATACACACATACATACCTACATCCAAAACACACATACAGCATACATACACACTCCTATACCACAACAGTGATGGAATATTACAGCTAACAATTAAATTCAATGTTAGTTCATTCACCTTTCATAATCTTAAAATATATATGAAATAGCCAAGTAAGTAATTCGAAATAATTATGCTTTATATATTGGAAGAAAGGGAACGTATCTGTCTTATTTAGAACAGCTTAAATTTTGAGGCTTAATGAACTGAAAAATCACTCAACATGATTGCCAAATGCATGCTATCCTTTTCCACCTACTCTAATTTCTTCCTCAGAATTAAGCATACAAAGTTACCATTGGCACTGGTACAAAAGAAAATCTATAACATAAGGGCACTTTTCAAGGTGTGTCAATTTTAAAGGCTTAAAAACAGTGCAATTTTATGGAAAGTGAATAGTCGTATCCTTTTCACAATTTCAATGTCTGATTGAATCAACTCAAACATTCAATCAATCATATTGCAGGTAAGGCCAAGTACACCATGACTAAATTGTCAGATTAACCTTCCGTGGCTGTAACTGGCATAATGTATTATCCAGATTGTATGAAATACATTGAAATAAAGTGTGCGTTTTGGAATCTAGAAAAAGATGACTGAGATAATGTTGTCCTAGGTCACAAGGGGAACGGGGTCAGATCATCCTATGATAGGTCTGTAATTGATCAAGGAGATAGAAATAATTACCTCCAGCTAACATGGTGTGCTAGGGTGAAGAAAACAACGTGTTAGGGCATGCCAGGTTGTGTTAGTCATAGAAAGGCTTGTTATCACTATAAATTACAGACACAAAAGAAAGTGCTTAATAATAGCGAGGTGATGCTTGATTACTCAAGTGATAACTAGAGAAAATGTCACTGCTAAATTAATATCATTCTTTTTCCTGAGTAAGAAAGAATGTATATGAGTTATAAATTTATCAAAGTTTAGGCAAATTTGCAAAAAGGGAACTGTATCAGAAAGCAAAGTTGTTCTACGGAAAATTTTAGATGTTTTAAGATTGATGTTTTTCTAGACGGCTCTTTTTCTAAACAAACCTTCAGATGGACCTATCTATATATAATTACCAATGTCATAGTTGGGAAGAACGTACATGTGAGTTAATTAGTGACACAGAATTGAAGGACTAAATTTTCAAGTGTCGTAAGTGTTACCATAAGCCAAAACTAGACTAGCCAAACTAGTCAGACTTTGGTACCATTTTTCACATCATACTTCTTTAAAAATCCCCAGGGTAGTAAGCATTATTATAATTTGGATATCTACTCCTACCATTTTGAAATCTTAGACAAAAAAAAAAAAAAAAATTTACCTGAATCCACCTCTCTGTGATTGAATAGGCTGACAATGATTGCCTATAAAATTTTATTTCTGTAAGAACTATCAACGATTAGTGTCATTTTTACAGGAAACTTATGTGAATGACAATATGTTTCTCCTTACTCCACAAAGTCAGACCATGGATAAAAAAATACAAATGGTGTTCCTGAGAAATAAGAACATTTTACATCACATTAACCACTTATAATTGATAGGCTAATACTACTTATCAAATAATGGATATGTGAACCAAGAAAGTCTGCATGCCACAACTAAGAAGTCTGCATACTGCAACTAAAAAAAAAAAAACAACAAAAGATCCTGCAGGCCGCAACTAACACCCAGCACAAAATAAATAAATAAATATTAAAAAAAAATAATAAAGGATATGTGATATGTTGAAGGCAGAGAAAAAATAGCTACTGAGGACATGATAAGAGCCTTTCATCTTTACTAGTAGGTCAGTGGTATTTTTGGAGAACAAGGAGACGTTAAAATATTATTTTTTTATACATAATCTTTCTTATGGTATATCATTTCTATTTCCTGGACATAAATTCTTATTAGCTTGAAACACATAATCTTATCATTCACCTTAATGCTCCAGACATTATATACGTTTCAGTTAAAGTTATTTTTTCTTTTGGGAAACTTTCTCTTGGGTGATGGAAGTTACAGAATTAATCTCCATATATCAAGTTATAAGGAATATTCACATGTTTATTCAACTGATACAAGTATTGTGTACTGATCACTCATATAATATAAGCAGGCTTGCCATAAGTAGCTAAATTTTCTAAAATGATGATAAACACTTCAACATTTTCTGGACAAAACAAAAGTCTTCCCTTGATTGCACTGTAGTTTTAGTCCTAGAAAATTCAGTCTATCGCAAAGCTGTGAAAAGGAAAATTCAGTGTCTGTGTTCTAGATGCAGAGATTATAAACACATTTTTAATCAACTTAAAGTTCAGCTCCATAAAGAAGAGCTGTGTAATACACAGAATTAGTTTTCATTGTGAGAGACTGTTTCCTAAAAAACAGATCTTAGAGCATCCCTCTTCCCTCCCACTAAAATCCCTCTAATTACTGTAGCAACAAAAAAATGTCCCCTTAAATTTCTTAAATGCTCCCTAATGGAAGTAACAAGCTGTTTTAAACCATGAACTAGGTCCAGATCCCTCAGGTACAGCCTTGAAACAGGCTTTACAGAATATAGCAATGCTCTGGGTCCACAGGTCATAATTTTCATGAACCACAAACTATAATCTATCATTTCCTCTTTAAAAAATTGTTTTATATACTTTGCATAAAACCAGTTTATGCACACACACATTTGGTATTATATAACCAGTTTGTTAGTTATATAATATATAACCTCAGTTGTCTCTAAGGTAACGTATCCCAGGTGTTTCAGGAGAAAGAGATATCTCTGGCGTCTGGGTATCTTCTTTAATTACCAGAACCTTTCTTTTCTTTAATTGCTGTAAGACCTAACAACAATGCTTGGTTTGATCAGACTGAGAGTTCTGGGGCCAGGGGAGGAGGGATCATCAGTTGGAAGTTAGTCTCTATAAACCAGACTGTCCTAGAAACAGCTGGAAAATACAGTGCTTACAATGAGGCCTCATGGCTGAAGGGAAGGCTAGTCAAAGACTCTGGGTGGGTACTTTAGTGTTAGTTCAGGTGCTGCAAGTAACCAACTCTTGAAGTTTGTGCAAGGTCACTTCATCTTAAGCACCTCAGTTTCCCTATCTGTAATAAGAGGGGAGAGGTTAATGATCTTTACTGCCCTTTCTAGTTCTAAAATTAGAGACTTTCAGGGATCTGTCAGGAGAATACTCTAGTGTTATCGCTTCAAAACTAGCAGGAATGCCAGAGCCCAGCAGAGGCTCCCAGCAGTTAGAGGAAACAGTAAATGGTTAGTCATTTCCTTTGTTTATGATGCTGAAACTGCTCAGCCCAGTTGTACCTAGGACTCACAGAATGCCAGGGGTCAGAACAGGTCAGGCAACCACTCCACACTCCAGACCTACAAGTAAGACATCCCAAAAGAGGTGGTTAAAAAGATACATGGTCTCTCACCCCCAAAATAAAATTAGGTTGGTAATGTTTTAAGATCTCTTCATTTGTTCCTATCGTATCTCTTTTACGTGCTTTAATAAGGTAGATTTAGTTGAGTCACCAGTACTCCCTGATCACTTAACTGTAAACCAGCCAACCAACTAACCAATCTACCAAACATTAAATCAATTACCTGTGAGACAGAATGATTATGTGCTTCTACAAGAACAAATGTAAAGTCATGGAATTACTGACTATTAGATTTTTTTTTTTTTTTTTTTTGCGGTATGCGGGCCTCTCACTGTCGTGGCCTCTCCCGCTGTGGAGCACAGGCTCCGGATGCGCAGGCTCAGCAGCCATGGCTCACAGGCCCAGCTGCTCCGCAGCATGTGGGATCTTCTCGGACGGGGGCACGAACCCACGAACCCACGTCCCCTGCATTGGCAGGCGGACTCTCAACCACTGCGCCACTGGGGAAGCCCTGACTATTAGATCTCGATAAGCTCTTCCAATCATCACATAGACAATTAAATATCAAAACATGTTTTAACACTAAGAATTCTTTTCACTTCTTTTAATTACATTTTCCTGTTAGTGACAGATTGTTCGGTTTACTAAAAAAGCTGTAATCTTGAAATTTATTTTATTAGTTTTATATTATCATTCAAAGGCCCACTGAACTGCTAAACAGAGCTGGTTATGAGTCCATCCTCTAAATTCCCATATCACCTGAGGACTATTTCTGCTAAAGTCCTGATGACACAGTTTACAATTGTCAATTTACTTGTCTGTTTATCCACACAACTCTATAAGCTATTCGATCAAAGGAGCTCTGTTTTACTAGTTTCTATATCCTTAGCACTTAGAAAATTTGGCCATATTTGCTCAATAAAAAGACAGTTAAAAATAAAATGATTTGAGGTTAGTACACAAAATTACTATAATTCAATTTAAAACAAACAATTACTATTTTGGTAAATATGTGCACCCTTATTTTTATACTTATGTGGTTCTGTCAGACTTAAAGCCCTTAAATTATGTTGTGCATGAGTATCACCCATGGAGCTTAATAAAAATGCATATTTCTAGTTCCTGCTAAGGTAGCTGGACTTAGTAAGACTGGAAGATGGCTCAGAAAGCATGTTAGTTTATGAATCTATCATCCACCCTTTGAAAAGTACCATATTAGACTTTGTAATATTTTGAAGTCGCTTGTAGAAATCTCATTGCTACCAACGGGTAACAGAATATGCCACCCCAAGGTGTGCCTCTTTGGCATAAGAATTATGCTTGAATCCCAAGAGTGATTCCTGTTTCTAGGTCTAAACTCTGAATGTTATGGCATTTGATAGTGGTAATTTCAGAAATTTAGTTCTTCAAAACTTATTTCCTGAGCATGTGTATCTTCTGATAGCTTGTGTTAAATATGTTTGGATCTTAAGCATAAATGTCACTCTCCACCCAATAAAGGCTATGGTCAGCATAAGTAGAAACAAATTCCTTATTTTTCTTTACAATTCATTATCTTTTAGCTTATTTTTATATGTCGGTCATGCTGTGGGAAACAAATATGTTCATTATCAATAACACATAAAGCCTTTTTAATAGAAGGAATTTATATTTCTTCTGCCTTACATTTTTTCTTTTCTATTACTTGCCCTCCTGCTTATGTGTTTGCATTTCAGTAGACATGTTTAGGGTTACTGTAAACAGATATCTCACCAATAATGACAATGGCAGCCTTGAAATTCTGGGACTCTTCTAGTAATTCTTCTTGAAGCAGTATCTTAGTTCTTTTTTTTGTTGAATATCTTCATGTTATACTATTAAGTCCAAGGACCTACTCATTTTTTATGGCTTTGACTAAAGAATAGACAGTTAGGTATTTGGAAAAAGTTCTATATTACTGAGTCATGGCAAATATTACTATTCATCCAAGCAATGCAAATTATACCAACCATAGGGACTGACTTCCATTTTTACAAGTTTTTAAGAGGTCTGACTTGCTTTTCAATTACTAACAAATAGTATTCTCAAGGATCTGAAAACTGCTAACATCTTTAAAAATTTTTTAATATAGAACTCAGGAAATAAGCAAATGGTCGAGAATTACATTTCTTAGAATTAGATAAAGAGTATAACTTAGTACAGTGTTTTGTAAAATAAATTTCTCCCAGCAGAATCATTCTTCCAGCAATGCCTTTGAAGAAAATTATATATATATATATATATATACACACACACACACACACACACACATATGAATGAATGTGAGAGACTTACAGTAATGGTAAGTATATTCTTAAAACTGAAATAATGACAAATATATTAGTTTATATTTTAATTAAAATTTCATCTTCATTTAGGAACACTTTTAGGTCAGGTCTTATTTATTAGCTGCTGGAACGTGAGTTCAGAAAATGTGAGTATTGTAAGGTATTTCAATGAGGGTTGCCATTGAATTAACATTTTATAAGAGTAATTATTTTTCTTTCCATGAAAGATTACTGCAAAAATGAAAAAGAAGAAACATACATCTCAGATAAATTAAGGCCAATGACTGAAAAAATATTTTTCCTTGCATCCTAATATTTAACTCTAAAGCTGTCTTGAACATTTAAAGAGTAATTTTCTCCAAAATAGAAACAGCAAGAAACTAAGATCTAATTCAAGGAATAAGACAGTTAATCAAAACCCAGAAGAATAAGGTTATACTGACAAACTATAGAAATCCTTGAAAATCCAAAGTGTTCCAGCCTAAACCACTATTCCCATTTCAGTTTTATATTGTCAGGCCCACATAAAGTGAGATTAAATCAATTGTGCATCACCTGTGTAGTTCATTCAAAAAAGTTCTAGCAGAAAGTATAGATTACCATTTGCTCTATCAATGTGTAATAAAAATAAAATAAAACTATTTTTGGATTGCAGTTGTTTGTAGCTTGCTGTTACATATTGTTTATAATGATATTTCATAGGCTAATTTAATGATTAAACTATGACTACTTTCCAGTACTACTTTTGGGAGTACTGTTTTTAATATTACTAGACATTTTTTCCTCCTGCTCTCTAAATGTCTTAAGATACTATTGACCTATTATTATTTGCTATACTAAATTTATTTTCCCAACACAGTATTATTAGAGGATTATACATTGGATTCAAGGACTGACTTTATGTAGAATTATAGGGACTGGTTTCATGTGATGGACTGTTCCGTAGGGATTACTTTGCATAATATGATTTTTTTTTGGTTTTGCTTCATTTTGTAAATTGTGGGCATGGAAACATGTACAAATTAAAAGTGAAGACCAGGAGGGTATTTTAATGAGTGCCTGAACTGAGTATCAATACACTTAGGACACAGGCATTTGAGACAAGGAGTTGTTACTTTACTGGATGTACTGATGGATAACTTCATTTTATTCAAGGACAATCTCAGGACACTATAAGTGACATATAGTGGTAAATACATGTTTATTAACTTCTCCAATTCCTGATATAGCCTATTCCCTTTTCTTCTTTGTATTATCCATAGCATATAATAATCTGATCATCTGGCACACTATTTTAGTGTTTTCCGATTGATTTTGTTGATTTGTTTATTCTGATTATTTTGTTGGTTGTTGATTGCCTAATTGATTACAACTAGAATTGTAGTTCTATGAGGACAAGGACTTTTGTTCCTTTTGACCGTTGTATCTCCAGAACCTTGTAAAGAGTGTGTCTTACAGAAAGTGCTCAGTAAGAATTTGTAGTTACTTATTGAGCTAATAGTGTTAATATAAATAAATATAATCTGGGAAAGCAAGTTTTTAAAATCTGCTTTAGAAATTGACTCATCTTTATTATAGATATATAAAACTCTAACAGAGGAGTTGGCAAACTGTTTCTGTAAGGGATAATAAATACAGTTTTTTCGAGCCACATAATGTCTGTCACAACTATTCAAGTGTGCACTTATACAGTGTGAAAGCAGCCATGGACAATATATAAACAAATCCATGTGACTGTGTTCTTATAAAATTGTATTTACACAAAGAGGTGGCAGACCCAATTTGGCCAACAGGAGATAGTTTTTCAGTACCTACTGGAATCAATCAGTTAATAAGCCAGACAACATTTTATTTCTATTTTTGGACACCAAGAGGGGAATATTACATTCTTTTTTGGACGGTTCTGAGCACTGGTTTGAAGTTTTTGACTTCTTTCTAGTGACACGGAAGCCCCATTTAATATGCACAGGAAGTAAAAAGCAATCGCACATAATCAAACTATTGCCATCACACACTATGTGACAAAATTTTTTCTAAACAAAGTTGAAAGTTACTTGAAGAATGCAGTTATTTATAAACTTACTAAAAATGACAGTGTAAACTGCTTTTATTGAACATGGCATGAATAGAAGATTGCATATGATAAGCATTGCACAGAAAAATCACATTTGTGCTATTTTGAAATTTAGGACAAGCAAAATAAAGATGTCAGCGCAGCTGTTTTAAAATATTTTAGTTTTTGTGGGATTTATATTATCTGTCCTATCCAAAGTACAACCCCTCAAAATCAACAACGAAAACAAAGCAAAACCTTGACTAAACATGCCTTTGAACCTTCACACTGAAACTCTTTTTCTGTCTTCATTGTTCCCAACCTTCTTGAAAACATAAACTACATTTAAAGTCTCTATTTCCTTAACCTTTCCACAGATTATAATCTGAGCCATGGAAATCACTCGTTTTAAAGTCACTATATCCTTCTCAAAGCCAAATACAACAATCTTCATCTTCTTTTGCCTTGCTGACCACTGTCCAATGTCTTCTCAACACTCCTTTTTGGTGCAATTCCCTTTGTTTTGTAGTAATAGGAAACATTATTGTGTCTCATTATTCTTCACTAAACAACGATGCAGAGTATTAGGATTCCTTTTCTATTAATTAGAATCACTTGGTAGCAATTTAAACCCCATTTCCTTCAATTACTACTCTTTATCCATTCCCATCTGCATGCCTTCAGAAAATCTGGTTTGCTCAGGATTACAGTTTTTTAGTGAAAGAGCTGAGGCTCACACCTAAAACTCTGGATTCTGACTCCAGTCTACTATGCCAAGCTTCCTCTACACAGAAGCAACATTTATCCCTCTGTTCAACGATTTGCTGATCCAGCAAGCATCTGAATATTGCTTATGTATTAGGTACTAATAAATACGAAGCCCAATGCATTATCCTTCTTTGTGGCACTTTCTCGTATGGACAAAAGCAATCTTAAACAGGTCACAGCTACATAATATGAGATTTACACCTAAGCACTGAAGAAATGTTAATGGAGGAAGAATATACACATGTGGTGCACATAATTAGGGAAGTTGGAGAGCATAACTTTGGAGTGAATTCATCAAGGAAGCAATGAAAAGAACAACAAATCATTTCAAGGAGGGAAATAGCATTCCGGCTAAAGCTGGAGTACATAGGATACTCAAAAAGGAGATGGGTCTAGTGACAATAGTGACAAATATGTTCAGAAGTGTGGTTATTAGGCATGGCGGAGAGGATGGTAGTGGTGGTATTGATGGTTACAGTAAATGTTCATGGGAATTCTAAAATGAGGATGGTTCTGTGCTATCCGGACATTCTTTGCTATTTCAATCTTCTACTTTCAAGCTTTTGACAATGATTTTAACATCTGTCCTTTCGTATATGTTAAAACTTCTTTGTTCATGGTTATCTATGTGTCTTGCCTTCCCTGCTCAACTAAATAATTATAAAGGCAGGAGTTCTCATTCTTTCTGTTTCCCTTAGAGAATGTGTATAATCCAGTCCTTCATAGTAGAAACTGTACAAATGTTTCCTGAATTGAGGAATCTCCTATTCAACTTCATTAGTACAAACATCTTAACCCCTTGCCCATCACTTATGTATAATTCACTAATACCCAATCAAGTTCATTCCACTTCTCTCTTTTAACTTCCCCAACCTAGAAGTAGATGCCATGGCAAATCTGTCATTTACCATTAAGAATAACCTTTATGTACTAGGGTCCATGAGGATATAATACTATATCACACAGTACGCATAAAGACCTTGTGTTCCGATTTTAAAACATCTGGAAAATATGACAAGTTACACTAGAATAGAAGTGAATGGCATTGCTATTTTGCACCACTGATTGAAAGCCATTATTCATCAATTTTATTCAATCTGCTGAACTTCTGTGAAGCTCTTTAACAGAAGCATCACTGTGATGTGAGAAGAAGAGTAAGGCTATTATTTTAACAAAGCTTTTGTAGTTGTCCTCAATGCACAAACCTTGAATTTTTATCTTCATTAACTTAGGGGCATGAAATGTAGGCTTTCTTTGTCTTCAAAGACTCTGACTTTGAGATTCAGTACACACCCAATAATCATTAGAACATGATCATGACTCTTGAGTAATGCTTTTGAAGAGCTGCCATTAAAGAGGCTTTTTATCTCTGGTCCACACAGCACAACACAAGATGAGTTGATGCTGGTGGTAATTATCAAGTGAACTTAGTCATTGTAGAAAGTCAAGCTGGGAAATTTACATTCGAATAACCTTTGTTACTTTTGTGACTGTGGCTGCCTAAGAATATAAATACTTGATTTTACCCAATTAATTGTAAAGAAAATATTTTCTTTCAAAGTAAACTTCTAAGGCCGTTTTGATAGAAATCAAAATAATACTTCTCAGAGGGACACAGACTGACAAGGAGCATAAGGAAACCTATATTTAGATGTGGGTTGTAGTTATAAAACTGGGTGGCTCATCAAATCGGGCACTTAAAAGTAGTACATTAGTACATTAATACATCTCATTTTGTGTATTTTCTACTACAAGTTAAATAAAACAAAAAAGTAAAATAGAAGAGAAGGCATCATGATATCAACTGTTATTTTTGAAACTCTACTATGTAAGGTAATATTCGGAGTTATAGAGGTGGAAAGGAGTCATTGACTTCTAAGAGTTTATAAGCTAGAATATAAACATTCAAAGCTTTGGATGCCCACTAAGATTTTAAGTATATCAGAAATACATGGATTCATACATTTGCAATATTTGAAGGTTTAAAGTTTTATGTAAAAGTCTCATGTTGATTAGATATGAACTTTTGTTTTGTCAGTAAACACTTGACTATATTCACCTATCTGAGATAATAACTTATACTTGGATGTACAAAAACTAAGGTCATCTGTGGAGTATAAGTAAATGCTTTAGCCATGTACTTCTTATTCTTTCAGTGATATCCTTGTTAGAATCATTAACAGCAAACTTTTATTTAGATCTGTATGAAAGAGATGACAATTAAGCACAGTTTCATTTTCCTGTCTTTAACTTAAAACAGGATCACACACCTTCTATCCATGGTTGTTTTCTATTGGGTACAACATGTTTAGTTAAAAAAAATAAAGCAAAACAAAAAATTCCAAGACACAGCAAAGTTACTTTATGTTTTTTAGGTATCTATTTATATTATTTACATATCCCTTTTTCCTTAGTTGTAGCTTACTTCCACCTCTGTGAAGAATTATGTATTTCTTTTTTTTTATAAACACTTTAACATTGACTGTATAACACTACTCAGTCTTTTCTGACCTTCCTTATTTATGCATATCTTGCTTTTACCTATCAATTGTGAGCTCTGTGAAAGACATAATCACTTCTTTATACTCTCAAAAGAGTGTAGTACACCTTAAATTCAATAACCAGTTGAAACCTATTTGTCTCAAAGTCAGGTGCTTGGAGTTAATACTTATGTTAACACGTTTAAAGTAGGATTCTCTCATGGTTATTCCTCTAGGCATGTGGAAAGAGAAATAACAGCTATCATATAGCTGAGCTGGTAAGTACCAGTGCTAACCTCTGGTCTATAGGCTCCTTTGTTCCCAGGGCCTGACAAGGAAGGTGAGGTTATTCATATACTTTTGCCTTTCTGCCAATCCCTCAAAGTGGTTGTTCAAACCCTACCTTTTCCTGCAAGCTACTTCTTTCTCATCCACCCTCACCAGAATCTCAGCAAGTGACTTTACTTCCTACATCATAGGATAAAAAAGCCACTGGACATGAGTGCTTTAATCTCTTCTTCTACATTTAAATGTATTTCCACCCAAATCCAGCCTTAACCTTTCCACCTCTACCTATGGAAAAAGACCCCTCCTTCTATCAAAGCTAATCTCTCTGTCCTCTGTCTTTTTCTGAGACCCTCCTCCCATAGTTATCTATTCCTTTCAAAATCTTCAATATCCCTTCCCCTCCATTTATAAGCATGGCATGCCCCACCCTAAAACATAAAATTGCTCCTAGGTTAGCCTTCTCTATATAACTTACCACCTCCGCTTCTACAAAAAGTAGTCTAAACAAGGGTCCAACAAATTTTCTCTTCAAGTGTAGAGTAAATATTTTAGCCTTTGCAGGCTATAGTTGCCACACCTCCTCAACTCAGTAGTTGTAGCCTGATTGTTTTTTCCTGTCCTCTCCTCTTGTTCTCCACTGCCACCTAAACCCAACCATTTACTTTATCTACCCTGACTATTGCAATAATTTCCCTGATTCCTTTATCTCTCTGCAGAGGCTTCTCAGTGTCCAGTATCTCCCCCTTCGGTTTTTACTTTTTAACATGGCCAGTGATATTTTTGCAAATTGTAAACATTATGTAAATCCATGCTTAGAATTAGTGAATGGATTATCCTTGAGAATAAAAGACCAACTCAACTCAGAGAGAGAGAGAAGGGGTAACACCCTGATCTTATCCCTGCCCATTTATTTCGTCTCCTTTCCAGATATTCTGGACTTCCTGCAACTCTCCAAAAGTCTTTTAAATTACTCCTGTATGCTTTCTTACTTCCATATGCATTTAACTGGGCTGTCTCTTCTTTCCACAGTGCCCTTGTCTGCCCATCTTCATCTTTCAGTTCTCTACGAAGGGTTGTGGAAACATTTAGCTTTCTGTGTTAGGATGTTTCCTTAGGACCTGGACATCACTGATCACCTTGTTTTATACGGCTTCCAGGGCAGTGTCTTGAATATATGAATTCGAAGACATACAGCAACACTGATATAAACCATGCTCTCTCTGTTGGATAATGTTTAGCAACGCATAGCCCCAACCCTCCCAAAGCTGCAAGTCATCTGGAATTGCCAGTGGCTGCTTTGGCTCCTCCCTCATTTCCTAACCCCACAGGAATCAATGACTTTCACTTTCATGGCCTCAAGAGGCCACTGCCCCACAAAAGCAGTAGACACCTTCTTACCTGTTACTCTAAATCTCTTCTCTTCTTCACATGAGTTGCTCCACCAATACTACCATTTTGAGAAACATTCAGAAAAAAAAAGTGTCAAGTACTTCCAAGCACTCACTCTCCATGCAGTTCCATGGTGACAGTAGGGAGGATCTTCGGGTTTCTCCAGCTCATCCAGAATCTAGACAAAAAGTGAAATGTTAGTATCTCCTTCTACAGCTTCTTCCAGTTTTAACTAGCAACTCTTTTGGGAGTCCCTTTCTGGAATGTAGCCTGAGGTCTAGTCTATAATTCTGAAACAGCAACAAAAAAAGCCCCAGTTCATATTCTAATACACCTTAAGTGCTATCTTTAAGCCAATTTCACACCTACCGCACTGACTGCCTTAGCCTGGACCCATTTATTATAATAAATATTAGGAATCTTCACTTGAATTCCCAACAGTCACCTAAGTCCCAATAAATATGACTAGATCCACATAGATTATCAAACCAAAAATCTAGTGTCATCTTCAAATTCTTCCTCTATTTTACCTATCACTTCATTCTCCCCAATCACCAAGTCCTGTCCTGAGCTCTTAAATACATCTCAACTCCACTCGCTGCCAAACCCCAATTCAAACAATTTCTCACCTGGATTATTGTAATTACCCACTAACTGGTCTCTCCAGTGACAATTTTATACCTCTTTAATCTGTTCTCCATACTACAGAAAGAATAACCTTTGCAAAAAGCACATTGGCCTATGCCATTCTCCTCCAACATTTACATATGTTTTATTGGGACCATTCTCATTTGGCCCTGCTTATTTCTCAACAATATCCCCTTATCTTTGTTCTACTTTCTGCCCTTATATTTGCATTTCCTCAGAACCAGGGTTTTAACACTCCCTGTAGACTTCTAGGTGCCTCTTTCCTGACTGCCTCAAGGCAGGGTCTTTGCATAAACTATTTACTCTACTTAGAATAGTCCTGCTTCCTTTTCTTCAGCCCACCTCCTCTCCCTCAAGGACCACATCCTACTCTTTCACCTCACAAGCTTTCCCTGAACTACCAAGATTGTTATGTACACCTCTTATATGTTCTTATATGTTCTTCAATTTCCCTTGTCACCTATATTGTAAACATCTGCTCATTGTCTGTATACCTCTATGGACATTAATTAAGTTCCATGAGGACAAATGTTATGACTTGTTCTTAATTATATATGCAGGGACTATTACATAGTAGCTGATTAGTATATGTATGAGATAAATGAATAAAGGAATGAATAACTTCAGTGTTAGTGATGAGAAATCAGAAAGGGATATGAGAGATAAAACAACATCATAAATATTTCCAGAAGAAGCTATCTTCAAACTACCTTTTCTCCTACCTGGTACAATAAAAGATGATGTAGATTGAGTTAATAGACATGAACTATATAGTGACTACTGGACTCCGTATAGAATTTATAAATATAGTTCAAGGCTTTTGTGGATCAAAATGCATTGTTTCACAGTTTAACCCATTTCATTAAAAAATCTTATACATTGTTTTGAGAACCATCTTCATTATTTTCCCAATTTTCCTTTTGGATTTCTCAATAGTTGTTTGAATTTTTCTATGAACTATTGAATAGAGGAAGGATGGGTGGGAAGGTTAAAAATACAAAGGAATCTTCCTAGAATGGAAAAAGGATATGATAAGGAAATGGAAAAGATTCACAAAGAAGTGGAGAATCCAGAATTTGTGTACTGCCGTGACTCAGTTGAAATGTTTAATGTCAAAACCAAAAAACTGGTATTGATATAGTTTTTTATTTTGCAGTACAATTATTTGAACATCATCACAGTACATAAAAGAAAATTAGAAAATAAGGCAGTACAGGCTCTTCATTTGTTGAGTAATTTTAAGGTAAGAACAACAAAGCAGATATGCGCTAATATAAACTTATTTAAATACCAAGAAAGTCAATTAAATGTTGCTTACTTTTTAAAAGTTTATTAAAAATGTTAATCCTAGTAACCCCCTTTCGGTGTCTCTGAATTTGCTTTCGGCCAATAAATGTGCAAGTATAAAATGAAGGTATAGATTCCCTCTGTTTGCTACAGACAAAGTTTTATATATATGTACATATACACACTCATATAAAAAGCCTTTACTGTTTAGTTTCAAGGAATATGCTACTTACATTTTTCCTACTTGTAAAATATTTATAATATATCTTCCTTCATTTTTTTATAGTCTCGAAATATTTGAAAACAAGTATTCCACATTCCACTTTGCTTTTCTACCCAGGTCTTCCTTTTTGTTTTCAACTCACTTTCTCCATATCCCTGAAAGCAACGTGCTCAAGAAAACACACAGATAGAAAAGTGCTTGTCATCTATAGGTATGATTAGCTGACTAAAAAAGTTACCAGTCACTGGTTAAGACTCCAAAATAGAAGAAAATAATTCATTGGTATAGAAAAGCTCTCAGAAGATCTGTATTTTCTCTCCATCTCATCTAATGTTTTAGCATGAAATGGCAATGAGAATAGTAGAAGGGAAAAAAATGTAGTCTAGGGTGACAGGATATTCAGTATGCTGTACATTAGGAAGTCTGCTTCAGAGACTGGCTTTCATGATGTTGAGGAAGGCGTATATAATTAGAGTCCCATGAGCATCCAAAAATACCAAACCCATGGCAATAGGCACATATTACGTCTAACCAGGTATCCAAGGAATTAGTAGACAGGAGAAAATAGTACTGATTTACTTAGTTTAAGCCCTTACTAACCATCTCTAAGAGAATTTTTTCATTTGTTAGAATGGTAAAATGCAGATTTAGATAATTCCTTCCTAGAGTCATAGATAAGTTTTCATGTTTCATACACCTGTAAAAGGGAATATGTCATAGCATGAGAAGATGGAGGAATGACTGCTTAGAGAGGCTTCAGAGGGAAGAAAATGGCTCTCTGGCAAGTAAAAGGAAAAGCATTGAAATAGATGGTAAAGATAAAAATAGGAAATCAAACATGAACAATAATTCACATAATAGAAAAAAACTCTTTGCGTGCAGTTAGGGGATAGGGGTTTTTCTCAGTAGCGTATAACTGAAGTTTCAGAATAACCTAAGAAACCAAGCACATGGCTGCGAATGTGATACAAAGGATCCTCTACGCACACAACCAACTCCTAGAAAGGTAATCCAGACAGCCAAATCTCTCATGCTCCAATGGAAATAAGTGAATTCTAGGTATTGGAATGAAGGTGGCAATTCAAGCATAGACTTACTGTTAATTAACTTCATATTCAGATTTTGTTTATGGAGGGTTTGTCCATATTTTAGGACATGTCATGTATACTGGGAGAAACAGACTATCTTAGGGAAAAATATCCTGTTCTTTTCTGTGGGATATCTGTAACCATCCCTGTTGATTATAGAAGTTAGTTTATTTCTCAAAACAGCATGATCTGTAAAAAGCAGTTGGAAGAAGATTCCAAGAAATTCTAGTTTGCTATAGACAATCCATCATGCCTTGGGTGAGCCTTCAGATGAGTTCTCTGTCTACATTTTACCTTCTGGGCAGGAGCCAGAGTTTATGCTACATCGCCTCCATACTACATAGGACATATATTAATCTCTGTCGTGGTTAAGTTTAATCCCTCATTTGCTAGACTTGAGTTGAAGCAGAGGCTGCAAATCCCTCTCCCTGGACAGAGGACTTGATGGGGATTGCAACAGAGATTTCTCCAAAAATACCTCTTCACAGTATCTCTTGCACCTTACATTTGAACTGGCTGAGGGGCACACCAATTGTGGTACTAATTTTTGTCATTTCCTTGGTAAATTCTGTAATTTGGTCGAACGTCACACTTTGATAAGCATCATCTCTTTTGTGTTTGATGAAATTTCAATAGTAATTTGTAATAAAACAGTTTGGCTGTGTATAGAATTACTAGATTTAAAAGAATAATCCTTGAGAATTACTAATATCCTTCAGTATATTCTTGAGAATTAATAATTCTTGAGAAATTTGAAGTGACTGTTTCTTTCCTTTTTATCAAACTTCCAATCTTGCCGTTAGGCTCTTCACACATTCCAGGGCCAGTGTAATTGTTATTTTTATTTACCTTTCTTTATATTTCTCTTCCTATAAGTTTTTAAACTTATCACCTTAGTGATAATATTTTTTAATATTTTTATATATTATATTATTTATATATTATATATTTTAAATATATATTATATTTATATATTTTTAAACTAAATGCTGAATTTCTTGGTATGTGTAATATTTCTTTTCATTACTTTCGATTCTGGGAAATTTAATTATGAAATTGTATTTATCATTTTCTACCTTACATTTGCTTTTATTTTTTGGAAAGACTACTAATTGAATGTTAAGACTTAAAGATCAATGCTCTAATTTTCTTTTCTATTTTCTTTTTTGTTTGTTTAGAGTTTATTTTGATGTCAAATTTAGATGCAATGACATGCACAAATCTTAAGTGTACATTTGCTGAATTTTGACAAATGCAAAAAAAAAATCCATCTGTATAACTCATACTCCTTCGGTCACCTCAGAAACTTCCCTCATGCCTCTTTCTTTCAATCTCCACCCTACATGTTCCTGTCTTTTTGTTTCAATTTCTAGATTATTTCTTCAAACATATCTTACCATCTTTGAAGCTTAGAAGTTTGTTTTCATTTTTTTTTTAATTTCAAAATACTTTCTTGTTTTCTGAATATTCTTTTTTTAATGGATTCACATTGTTTTTCTTTATGAATATTAAGTTATTTGACTTTTTTGTTCTCTGCATTTTCTGTTTTCTAAAAAAACTCTTGTTTTTGTTTATTAGTTCTGAGTATTGTTTTTCACATTAAAGGCTTTTCTCAAATGTCAGATGACTACTGGATGTTCACTCATATTTGACAGTGAGACACTTAAAAATGTATTTAGAAATCCCATCCATTGGGTGGAGTTTATACTTTAGTGTTTTTCCCTGTAGGTTGTCTGGGCTTTTTGTTGGAGAAAATTCAAATCATAATATCATCAATCTCCAAAATTCTACCAGAGGGCCAGTATGGAATATGCCTGACTTTAATTATCTGGGAGCCAAGATGAGAAAAAGTGATGAGAATCTCACTTACTGAAGAATATAGATTTTTAACGTAATATTCCTCTTTTTAGAATTATTCCTAAATTTCCTTTGTACCTAATATCTCTAATTCTTGGGCAACTTCTGGTCACTTTTTTCATAGAGTAATCCTCTCATATCTTGTCTGACTTTGCCAGGGTGGAAGGGGATCTAGTACACTTTAACTGCATATTTGAAGATTTTCAAACAATCCTTTTTCAACCACATTCCACACCGCTGCCTTCTTCTAACATAATTTATGAATGTCCCTGGGTTCTTCAGCCCAAAATGTCTTGCTTCTCTTTAACTTCCTGCTATGCAACATAGAAAGTTTCAGCTTTCTATATATTGTTATTTACTACTCCTTCATTTACCTTGCAACATTTATTGATTTATTTTTATTTATTTATTTATTTATTTTTGCAACATTTATTTTTATCCTCCATTAGCAGTTACCATCTTTCCTATTCTTCTTCTCCTTGAATGTACATCATTTCTCCCTCTAATCTGATGTCTGAGAGGGAATTTAGTGGAGGAGAGAGGAAGTGGATCAAGGATTATTGTGCGTTCTCAATTCACCGTATGCATCTAGGAGAACCCATCTGTATTTGTTTTCCTGGGCTGCCATAACAAAACATCACAAAGCGGGTGGCATAAGAAACATAAATGTATTTTCTCACAGTTCTGAAGGCTAGAAGTCCAAGACTAAGGTGTCATCAGGGTTGGTTTCTTCTGAGGCCTCACTCCTTGGCTTGCACAGGACTGTCTTCCCCTCCCTGTGTCTTTACATGATCTTCCCTTTGTGCGTGTCTGTGTCCTAATATTCTCTTCTTTTAACTTGTATTGGATTAGGGCCAACCCTAATGACATCATTTCACCTTAATTCCTCTTTAAAGATACTATCTCCAAATACAATCACATTCTGAGGGATTGGGGGCCAGGACTTCAATCTGTGAATTTTGGGGAACAAAATTCAGCCCATAACACCATCCATGGTAGAATTAAGGATGTTCCCAAAACTGAAGCCAAGAGAATTTTACCAGGATGTGTAAGCCTTTTGGCAGCAGTACCAATACACAAAAGGGAATAGGAAGGTCAGTATAGGCAGGTTGGACAGAGCTGCAGAAAAAGTATGATCCAGGGGGCTAGACTGTTTATGAGCAATCTTATGCATGTTTAAGGCACAGCACTAAAAATTCTTGAAGACAAAAAATTAGAGCCAGAGAGATCTGAGTGCAAATAACCAAGGATCATAAGCAAAAATATAGCATTACACTACCAATAGATGTGAATAGAGAATGCCCAAAAGGACTCATTTACAGATTTATAACAATGATCACTATCAGCACTGAAGAACAAGGTTAGACCAGGAGGACTGGATTTTGTCATGGAGGATTTGTTATAGAGCTGCTTACATTTACCACAACCAACAAGACCAAGTCTACAAGACAATTTTCTAGAGACTGTAAAGTTTAGAAGGGCATGGAAGAATATCAGTAACACTAAGTCGTTGATGTTATAAAACCCTGGTTGTATCAGGCTTGCAATGGTGGCCCTCTAAATAGATTTGGGTTAAGGGGTAACATACTGAATCTTCTTAAGTATACTATGCCACTGTAGTCCTAACTTTTGTTAGAATATTTTTTCTGTCTTGGCTTCTCTCCAACTGGTGAATCATATCATTGTTTATCCCAGGAAAACAAATGTTCCATGTCTGTGGTAAGTCATAATCTATTTCTATAGCAGCATCAGCTCCATATGCCTTCCAGTCATTAAAATGATGCTTAGCCAATGCAGTCTAAACTGTAATTGTATTATTCTATTTTTCTAAAATAAGGACTAACAATACAGAATATGCACCTTTTATTTGCTACCATCTGCAATCCCTTACCTCACGTTAGGAAAAAAATGAAAGGCTTATTAAAAGGGACTAAAGGACCTAATGGCTGTGAGACACTTGTGTGAGTATCACAGTGGACAAGTAAATGTAGTGAAAGCTGCCAAAATTCAGAGTTACAATTACTTATGAAAATTTTGATTGTCTGGCTATGAATAAGCCTGTGAAATTTGCACAAGGTGTTTTTGGACACATAGTTCTGGCCCTTCCATTAATCAGAAGAATGCCCAAGTCTAACTATTGACTGGTGACATGCTTTCCTCTCTTGGAGGATCTCAGGAGAATGGCACTATAAAGAAAGAAAGCCAAATTCACAAAATCTGGAGCTTGGAGAAAACATGAAATGAGAATACAATCCTTACTGAGTATTAAAAGTCAATCCTTGGGCTTCCCTGGTGGCGCAGTGGTTGAGAGTCCACCTGCCGATGCAGGGGACGCGGATTCGTGCCCCGGTCCAGGAAGATCCCACATGCTGCGGAGCAGCTAGGCCCGTGAGCCATGGCCGCTGAGCCTGTGCGTCCGGAGCCTGTGCTCTGCAACGGGAGAGGCCACAACAGGGAGAGGCCCACGTACCGCAAAAAAAAAAAAAAAAAAAAAAAAGTAAATCCTTGTGCTAAAAATGAAATATATGTCTCCTACATAAGCAAAATAAGACTTAGATTTAGCTTTTTCACACATTTGCCATTAATTACACTTTTAAGTGATATATATGCTCTGAGATCTTAGTCACACAATTCAAATTTAGAAATTGATACTAATCAAGATTAAATCAATTCTGGTGATTTTTTTATGAGTATGTTTGTGCACGCTTCATAACTTTAAACAATATAAATAATTTTCTTATGCATCCTCAAGTAATATTCCAAATGAATATATATTTGAAGTGTTCAAGCTCTCTTGTCCACATAAAAACGCATGTAGTAAATTATAAACGCTTCCCAAAATTTATATTAAATGGAAAGTCATAATGAGTTAAACAGTAGATTTCAGTAGTGGGATATAACTCTCATTCAAAACTTAAAGTGATATTGAAAGGTTGTGGGTTTTTTACCTTTTTTATACGTTTTTTTTTTCTCAAGAACATTATAGTTTCCCTTGTTTCCTGAATATTCATTGACATTTGTGGAACAGGATATACAACTTGCTGTGTGCTGTCAATCAAAATCTCTTAGCTATGTATTATTGTTCTAAAGTGTTTATTGATATTAAACAAGTTACTATATGTAGATAGATACTCTTTTATCTAAAAATGGATGAAAGCAAGATATTTTAAATGAGACTTTGAATTTAAAACTGCTTCAGGCTACTAGAATAGCCTGAGAAAATCACCTAGAAAGCATTTTTAAACTAGGAGCAAAGATTCGATCGCTCAAAGGACAGGGAGGCACTTCACCTCATCCATTCTCAAATGCAAAGCAAAATTTTAAAATTTGTCTTCTGTAGTCTTTATATTATGACTCTTCTTTCATGACACTATTTTGGCAGTTACAAAACAATGATTTGAAAATTTAGCAAGCAGACAGCTCGCTACAATCCCTGAAGTCTGGGCTCTACCCCAAACATACAGAATTGAAATCAATAGTGTGTTGGGGAGCAGGAGAGGGAGAGGCAGCAAGCTTCACTACGTTTAACTAAGCAGCTCTGAAGCATCCCACAGTTTAAGCACCATTGTTTAGACACTCTGGTCTTTACCGTTTTTCCTTTACCAAACTTGGTATCCAGGGATCACCCTAGGATCCCTGATCACTCACTGCCTTCTAGAATGCAGTTACTTTGCCTCCTGTGCAATTGGTATTTACTCCTGGTACTTCATCCCTTAAATTCAACATCATGAGTTGCCTCCAATCAACAATTACCTAATTCTTTAAACTCATAAACTAGAGGACCTTCCCAGTTCTGACTAGCTTCCCAGTGTCTTAAAAGAATAATTTTCTGCCCATGGAATAACCCAATGCAGTGATTAACTGGTGGGCAATTCAGACTAGAAGGCACAGGACAGATGTTTTATTTTAAGCTATCAAATAATACATTCTAGGTCTCTCAGGACAGAACACTTCATTTCAAGCTCTACAACACAAGCCAATATTTATTCTCCCTATTTTAGCTCAATCTTATTTCAGACAACCCAGACTCTGTCTTAGTTTTAAAGAACCACCCTCAAAATAAAATAGGAATTCCTCGGTAGGAATTTATAGAATTTAGTAGGCTTTATAAGACAATCGGGTTTATAAAATGAGGGCAATTATTCACCTACCTCATGACATTTTAGGGGCTAAAATGAATTAATATAAACTTAGCATCTAGACATGGTCACATTTTATGTATTAAACAGGTTCTCCACTGAAGAAATTCTCAGTGATTTTTAATATGCTAATGTGCATTGTGATTAAGTGGGGTGCGGGGTATGCATCATTTCCTAAATGATTCTGAGCAGATTGAAGAATTTTTCTTACCTATTTGGAGAAACACTCTGGAAAAGGCCCCACATGAATCTTCTGTCTTGCATAGATGCTACCTGCTCCAGGTAGTCCAGAAAACACTGCTCTGTGAAATAAAAACTAAAATAATAAACTTAAGGTGAAGGAAGAACACAGTTTGCTTAGGTCTCTTGTCTGGATTTCAGTCATCTGTGGAGATTCCAAACTTTAACTGTTATAGCGTAAATTGGGTGGTCAGATAGCATTTAGACAGTGTCGGTTTGGAGAATATGACTTTTCAATATTTATTGGCCACAGTATTTCAGTATTAAACCTTCTGTGAAACAGAGAGAATCTTGTCACCCTGTCACCCTCATGAAAATACCTGAAGGTAGTTCAAATCATTTTCTGCTGATCCTCATTTAACAGTAATCTGATGGCTGCCAATTTAATTTATCTGGAATGCTATGCTGTGAATACTGGTTCAGTTTATCAAACTTTTGATCCTCTTTTAGAGGACACTTGATTGGAATGTATTTTTCTGCCTTCTTGAAGTTAGGAATGGTCAAATGACTTATCTTGGCGAATGATATGTGAGCAGAAGTTACGTGTGAATCTGGACCAGAACTTCAAGAAATAATGCATAGAATGCCATGTCCCTTCCTCCTGCCATAGACGAGCAACCTTAAAGATAGTGCAGGCTCTGCAGGTCTGTTTCCCTGAATGTGAAGGACAAATAGACCTGAAATGGTTACGTCACTGAAATTTTTAGCTTACTTTTTACTACAGCATAACCGAGCATAACCTGACTGATACATTTTGATACTGGGAAAAAAATGTTCTTAAAAGTGGCTAAAAGGGCTTCCCTGGTGGCGCCGTGGTTGAGAGTCTGCCTGCCGATGCAGGGGACACAGGTTTGTGCCCCGATCTGGGAAGATCCCACATGCTGTGGAGCGGCTAGGCCCGTGAGCCATGGCCGCTGAGCCTGCGTGTCCGGAGCCTGTGCTCCGCAACGGGAGAGGCCACAACAGTGAGAGGCCCACGTACCGCCAAAAAAAAAAAAAGTGGCTAAAATGTTTATTGTCCTAAGATTGTATTATTCACCTATCCATTAGGTGAAATGATAAATCAGTTTCCTGAACTTCCAAGCTAAGAACTAGACTGTGAAATTAGTTAAAATTCTTGCAATTTACAGAAGTCTGAGTAGCAAGACTCAGACTTTACATCAGTTTCTCCTCTTTATTTATTATCTTAGTCAGTGTATTCCATTTTTAGAATATTTTACATATAGCCATTTTAAAATTAGACATTCATTTAACAGATATTACTTTTCCAGAATTTTGTTCCTGAGTCCCTTTCCACTCTTAAAAATTATGGAACACACCAAAGAGCTTTATATGTGAGTTATTGCTGCAAATAATACTGTATTCAAAATGAAAACTGAGAGCATTAATTAATATTTTATTTGGAGATAATTGTAAATTCACATGTAAGAAACAATGCAAAAAGATCTGTGTACCCTTTCTCTATCTTTCTCTAGTGGTAACAACTTGCAAAACTACAGTACAATATTACACACAGGATATGCATATTAATGGTCAAGATATAGAAAATTTCCATCAGCACAAGGATCCCTCATTACTCTTTTATGGCTACACCTACCTCTCATCCACTGCCACCTCCTCATTAATCCCTGGAAACCATTAACCTGTTCTCTATTTTGTAACTGTGACACTTCAAGGATGTTATATAAATGTAGTTATACAGTATGCAATCTTTGATGACTGGATTTCTTCACTCAGCATTTCATTCAGATTGTGGTATGTATCAAGAGTTCTTTTTTGTCTTGTTTTTGTTTTATTGCTGAGTTATATGAATGTGCCAGAGTTTATTTAACCATTCACTCACTGAAGGACACCTGTGTTTTTTCCATTATTGGTTTATTGTGAATAAAGCAGCTATGAACATTCAGATTTAGATTTTCGTGTAAATGTAAGTTTTCATTTCTCTGCAATAAATGCCCAGGAGTACAAATGTTGGGTCATGTGGTAATTGCATTATTTCGTTTTTTTATTTTTTTAAAGAAATTGCTACACTGTTTTCTAGAGTGACTAAAAATGTTTACATTCTTTCTAGCAACATGTGAATGATCTGGTTTCTCTGAACCTTCTCCAACATTTGATATCGTTATTCTTTTTTATTTTAGTCATGCTGATAGGTGTGCAGTGATACTTCACTGTGTTTCTAATTCCCATTTCTCCTAGTGGCTAATGATACTGAATATCTTTTTATGTGTTTACTTGCCGTCTGAATCTCTTCTTCAGTGAAATATTTCTTCACGATTTTTTTCCATTTTCTAATTGGATTATTTGTTTTTATTACTCTTGAGTTTTCAGAGTTCTTCATATACTCGAGATATAATTCTCTGTCAGATATGCAGTTTGAAATATTTATTTCCAGTCTGTATCTTGTCTGATCTTCCTATTAATGAGGTCTTCTGCAGAGCAAAAGCTTTTAATTTTGATAAGGTCAAATGTACCATTCTTTCCTTCTATTAATTGTGCCTTTGATGTTTTCTGCCCACCCCTGAGGTCTCTCCCTCTTTTATTTATTTATTTATTTTTTTGGTTTTTCAGACTCACTAATTTTCATTTTCCTATCTTCAAGTTTACTGATTCTTTCTTCTACCAGCTCAAATCTCCCTTTGAGTCCCTTTAGTGTGGTTTTTCATTGCAGTTATTTTATTTTTCAACTCAATGATTTCCTTTGGGTTTCTTTTTTAGGCTTTTTACCTCTTTATTGATATATCCATTTTGTTCATATGTTGTTTTCCTGACTTTATCAACATTTTTATTTCTTTAAGCATTTAAGACAGTTGTTTTAAATTCCTTGCCTACTAGATATTCCATCAGGTCTTTTTCAGGGGCAGTTTCTATTGATTTTTATCCTTTTCCATTGAATGGGCCATTTTTCCTGTTTCAGTGTAGGTCTTACAATGTTTTAGCTGAAAACTGAACATTCAAATCTAATAGTGTAGCAATTCTGGAAATCAGATTCTCCTCCTCCACAATGGTTTGATACTTTTTTTTTTTTTTTTTTGATTGCTATAGCTACCTCTATATGGAGAATCAGGCTGAGGTGTAAACTTAAGGTCTTCTCAGGTAATTTTCTAATTTCTCCTGTATATGTATTTTTTTTAATATATATAAATTTATTTATTTATTTATTTTTGGCTGCGTTGGGTCTTCGTTGCTGTGCACGGGCTTTCTCTAGTTGCGGTGAGCAGGGGCTACTCTTCATGTCGGTGCACGGGCTTCTCATTACGGTGGCTTCTCTTGTTGTGGAGCACGGGCTCTAGGTGTGCAGGTTTCAGTAGTTGTGGCACATGGGCTCAGTAGTTGTGGCTTGCAGGCTCTAGAGCACAGGCTCGGTAGTTGTGGCACACAGGCTTAGTTGCTCCGCGGCATGTGGGATCTTCCCGGACGAGGGCTTGAACCATGTCCCCTGCATTAGCAGGAGGATTCTTAACCACTGCGCCACCAGGGAAGTCTCTACGCATTTGTTTTTGATGTCTTAGTTTTTAATATCTGGCTCCACAAGTAGAATAAGAAAAATTAAGAGGAGGGAGAGTGTGCCAACTCTTAAATCCCCTGGAAGTCAATTCAGCTAGAGGAGGTGGGTCTTGTAATAACCAGGTAAAGTGTAGCAACAATGGGGTAAGGTGTAACAACACTGACTGCCACATCTTGTCTGCATCTCCATTATGAGAAGCAGAATTCAGCAAGCAGAGCACAGATTCCCAATATTTGGAGGACAGAATCTTTTTTGTTCACATTGGCTCTCTTAAGCTGTGTGCAAACTGCTCCTGGAATGCACACACAGTTGCTATGTGTGCCATGGGACTGTCGGTAGCATTTGGGTAGCTGCTACTATGCTGAGACCTGAAATTGGATGAAATTAACTACAGTTTACCATCCAATCCTTTCTTGGAAAGTTGAAAACCTATAGACTCCACAGTTCCAAAGTAGTTATGTCAGATAGATTCTACCAGAGCAATTGTTGTCTAGATCAGGAGACAGATTCCTGGTACTTTCTACTCTGCTCTCTTCCCAGAATCCTCTTCCCTGTTGCACATTTTTTTTTTTTTTTTTTTTTTTTTTGCGGTACGCGGGCCTCTCATCGCCGTGGCCTCTCCCGTTGCGGAGCACAGGCTCCGGACGCACAGGCTCAGCGGCCATGGCTCACGGGCCCAGCCGCTCCGCGGCATGTGGGATCCTCCCGGACCAGGGCACGAACCCGTGTCCCCTGCATCGGCAGGCGGACTCTCAACCACTGCGCCACCACGGAAGCCCTGCACTTATTTTTAAACTCATTTTTATTTTGATTAGATCAAGCACTGTCATAACATTTGTGAATAACCTGTTTTACAGCATGTCCTACAAAGAATTGGTTACAATTTATTTATTCACATATTGTCACCCTGCAAAACTGCCACCTTCTTCATTGTTGTGATCTTAGCTAATTTATCTTCATAATACCAGCATCTGTCATGAGGTATATGCCAGAAAAAAGGCTGTTGATCTGATTTTAACGGAAATTAAGAAAGGATGTTTATCATTTACTGCATGACCAACTGCTCACGTTCTAAAATCATAATCTTAAGAAAAAAAATACGTCTGAACTTGTGAGAAAAAGGATTTTATGTGGAAAAAAGGACATATTCTTTTTTTTTTTTTTTTTTTTTTTTTTTTTTCTGTATGTGGGCCTCTCACTGTTGTGGCCTCTCCCGTTGTGGAGCACAGGCTCCGGACGCACAGGCCCAGCGGCCATGGCTCACGGGCCCAGCCGCTCCGCGGCACGTGGGATCTTCCCGGACCGGGGCACGAACCCGTGTCCCCTGCATCGGCAGGCGGACTCTCAACCACTGCGCCACCAGGGAAGCCCCAGGACATATTCTTTAGAGTAATTAATTTGGCCAGTCTAATTGATCTGCTTTATCTGAATATCTTATATACTTTCAATTTCCTGCATCATTCTTTGAGCTCAAGTCTTATGCCCCATCATTGACTATCTTTTCAACGCACTTATGCAGATTAGTAAATAAATTCTTTATGGGGAAAAGAAAGATGAAGGTAAATTACACCAAAATAAAATACAGAGCTGCACAAGAAAGGCCGCAAAAATCTAAGGCAAAGGTGGATAATTATACTAAAATTTCTCAGCCTGTTCAGAAAATGTGGACCAATAAGCAGATGTTACCACTACCAGAGAGAAGGAGAATCTATGCCTGGAGGCAAACCAAATGTGCCACATTTGAGGCCTTTGTGGCAGGGCATCCACCCAAGTGTGCAGGCACATACAATCCTTTACTCTGGTGATGCCCAGTCTGTGCTGGTAGTTGACATCAATATTGGCAATCCTCCTGGCCCAGCTTTGGAAGCAAAACCCAGATGAATCTCTGTCATACTATGTGGAAAATAAGCTAAGACATCTTCTAAATTATAGTTGATCTACTTTAACTTGAGAAATATAAGCAATGTCAGCTAACTTATAAATTCTAATTACTAATATCTGTCAAAAATTTGTGTGAAGGAAACAGGAATAGGAATTGTAATAGGAAAGGGGGCTTATATTTATTGAAACCAAATAAGAAAAATAGGTATTAGAACTTTAAAAATGTTTGCCAAGGCTTGTTTAGGCTCTAGGATGCCACCTTACTGGGTTTATTACTCAACTGAAGAGCTCATGCTTGAGGTAAGATGCTTATTCATCTGCTGCACCTTAATTTGCTTTTCTCTTAATTGAGCCCAGCATGAGGTAAGACTTTACAAGCAATGTATACACTGCCCCTTTTTAACCTTGACTTTCACAATATCTATTCCCCTGGAATCAGTTTTCCTGACCCTACTGGTTGAGCAGGTTGGGGTGAGGAGGAATAGCAAGAATAAGGAATAAAATAAGCCAGTGCTCTAGAAAAAACAAAAACAACAACAACAAAAATGAGTCAGACAGAACTTCTTAAGTGAACCTCTTTCCCTTCTTAGCTTGGAAAGTTGCAATACACTGAAAAGGTGGCAAATTTCAGTAGATAGTGCTTGCAATTCCCATTAAAAAAGAGCAAGGCCACTTCTATTGGGAGCAGGCACTCCTTCAAATTTCTAAAATAATACCTGGTATTAATGCTGGTACAACACAAGACAGTCCTAATAGTAACACACTTCTGGGTTGGATTGTATTTTAGGCTGAACCATGTTACACAAAGTTTGAACAGAATTTGAATTGAGTGCCAATGCTTATTTTGTTACTGTTATAGTTCTATTGAGCTAGAACTGTGATTTAGGGGGAAAAAGGCTTTTCTCTTACAGCCCATAAAAATTATAAACAAATATTTATAATATATTTTTTAATGTAAGCCCGCTTCTCTTTCATTTAACTTTTGTTTGTTTCCTACGTTTGTAAAGTTCAATGTCAAAAGTCTCAGGTAATAACCTCTCAATTTCTGAAAAGCCAATCCAAGCCTCTGAGTTGTTTAAAGATAACTGCCATACCTTTTAGTATGAAGACAGCTGATGAAAATTTTAAAATAATGGAATATTAATCATTCATTATAATGTGTGATTTCTTATCAAAGTTGATAGAAAAATGTGGATTGCACTTTGAGAATTGGGAAGAAGTAGTGAGAAATCTTTTGCTTTGTGCTATTTGATTTAGAAATCAATAAATGCTAAGAACAATTCTGAGAAAGAGTGGGATTTTAATAAATGTAAATATGGTTAAATCTGAAAATATGAGGAAAAAATGTCATGATTTATGTTATTTTTCTTCTCATGGATAATTGAAAGTGAGACTACAACTCATTATTACATTTATTACAGTTTTTAAAGAAGAAGTACTTAAATAAACCCTTAATTTGTGAAATAAAAATAGATGAGGTATGACAGTTCAGCCTGTCTTTTCAATTGGTAGAGTCACACACACATGAATTTTTTTTAACACAAAATTACATGACTGATTCTTTCTGACCACTTCATTATTTAGTGATGGTAGCCCTAGCTTTAGAACTAAAATCAACCCATTTAATGAAATGCTTACTTCAACACCAAAGCCATTATTACACATGTAACAGTTTGGAAATACTGCTTTACACTTGGAAAATGCCCAGCACTGGTGAATCAATTTTCTATCTGCTTTGTAAAAACAACTTCTTCTTTATTGCTTTTTGGAAACAGAATTGAAGCAATACTTCACAAAAGCCATTAAACAGAACTTGTGACACAAAATATAAGACTTCTAACCAAACTACATCATTTCTCAATTTCTTTTGAACACCTAATGGCATAATGAAAAATGATATGTTCTCATTCTCAGGTATGATATCTGATAGCCTCAAATTTAAAAGTTGATTTGTAAGATGAGACGATGGTACAGTTGAACAGTCAACCTTATAAACAGTCTTTTGCTGAGTAACCCAAAATTTTAACTGGTCAAATAAAGTATTTCCAGCATTTAGTGCTGGAAAATATGGAAGATTATCTATAATTAGAATAACTAACACAAAGATGATTCTTATATAGCAGCAACACATTAAATATTTAGCCACAGGGAAAGAAAACAATTTCAAACTGGTGAATAAAGGGAAAATTCTTTGGGGAGTACTTTAAGGTTTCCTTTTTTTAATAGTTCCTTTGGAACATAGATGGCAATTTCATACTGTTAATATTGCAAAAGTTATAGCAGGGAAGAAAAAGAACAGTGTCTTTGATTTTATACCATTTTCTAGAAGAGCAACATAGATATTGGGAAAGTATGGGTTTGTTAAAAATAAATTAGTCCTGTTACTTTGTCTAATATTTACTGTGATTGAAAGAAATATGTTTCAACCAGAAAGAGGTATATTATGTTTAAATTACATTTTATCACATATTGTGTTTTCTAAAACCTTGCAAAAATAATCAAGATTGTGATGAGTTCTTTCATTGCCACTGGAGAAGGCAGAAAGATTCCAAATAAATCAGCTGTGTGGGACTGTGGAGCATATTAAGCACAGGCATGTTGCAAGAATTAGAATTAGTGTCAGTCTTATTTAAAAGCTTCCTTGTTCATCTTTGCAACTCTAGATTGTTGGCCAAGATTAAATCATGAATTTTCTCAACACTCCTATGAAGTCGTTAAAGGAGAAGTAAAGAAAGAATGACAAAAAGGTAGGGGACTTTAATTGTACTGTTGTATTAATATGTATTTAAATTAAAGGAAAAAATAAATATTATACAAATGAAATTTTTTTCCTGTGATAACCAACAGGATAAAGGCCACCTCCAGACCAAAAGATTTGGTCTAAATAAGTATAAATTAAAAAAAAAATCCATCACTACTTGGACAGGAATTTTTTTTTTCTAAGTAGGGGGACATAGAGACCCATAATTTAATACCAAGTAGGATATAAAATAATGATTTTTTAAAAACTCTATCAGTTTGTGTCTGACTAGAAAAATGACTTCAATAATTTGCAACAAGTCAATGTAATGCAGAGAACTGGTTATACTGAACTTAAACACTGAACAGATGACCTTGAGAAAACCCATTAATCAAAAGCAGAAAGACATGGCCACTACAAGGCTGGAGGGAAAATGGAAGTAGGCAATATTACCAGTGCTCAGAAGTAAGAGTCATCCAACAAAAGCTCAGACCCAGGCCAGTCTGTCCATGAGAAAGGAAGCAATGGAATCACAGAGTCCTTGTCCCCCCAAGCAGAGAAAGAGGGGTGCAATATCTTGGCATCTTCCTTCTTCCCACCTTCTAACCTCCTGCCAAAGCCTCCCATACTCAGCCAGAAATCAGCTATTACAAGAGCAGTCTTTAGGATTCAGCCCACTTTTAAAATAGAACAGTGGTGTGTAAGAATGTGAGGGAATCTGAAGGTAAATGTAGACTCAACTGGCATTATCTCTCCATGACACACTATCAAGATGAACTATGTCAGTGATGTTTAACAGCTTGAAACTATGTTACCATAGGGAAAAGATGCCATAAATTCTACCTCTCCATACGGGTAAATAAAGATCTCAATAAAGGTAAATACATGGACAATTGCGGAAGCTAATATTACAACAATAGTGTTAACTCACTTTTTGTTTTCTACATGATTTAAGAAACTAATAACATTTTAAAAAGAGAAAACAATTATTAGTATAAAACGTAATATTGCTGTGATTTTAGTTTTTAAGTACAAGTCCTGTTTTCTACACAATTTAAGGGGCTAATGCATTTAAAATAATTATTAGTTTACATTTTGGAGCACACATATATAAATATGTAATTTTGTGAGATCAACAATGAAAAGGGGTAAGGATGGAGCTGCTCTTTTAGTTTGTTTTATGTTCAGTTTGTACGTTACTAAAGTTAAGCTGGTATAAATTCAAATTAGAATGTTATAACTTCAGGATGTTAATTAAATGTAATTTACATGGTAACCACAAGGAAAATAGCTATAGAATGTATACCACAGGAAATGAGAAAGAAATATAAATATTTCACTACAAAAAAAATCAACTAAACACAAAAGAAGATAGTAATTAAAAGAATGAGGGGGGAAAGCTATAAGGCTTATCAAATAGCACAATGACAGAAGTAAGTTCTTCCTTACCAATAATTATTTTAATTAATTAATTAGGCTGCACCAAGTCTTAGTTGCAGCATGCAGGGTCTTAGTTGCAGCATGCGGGATCTGGTTCACTGACCAGGGATCGAACCCTGGCCCCCTGCATTGAGAGCGTGGCATCTTAACCACTGGACCACCAGGGAAGTCTCTCAATAATTATTTTAAATGTAAATGGATTAAGCTCGCCAATCAAAAGACAGAGATTGGCAGAATGGATAAAATCACATGCTCCAACTCTATGCTATCTACAAGTGACTCCTTTGAGACCGAAAGACACAAAAAGATTGAAAATGAAAGGATAGAGGAAGATATTCCCTCCAAATAATAACTAAAAGAGAGCAGGGGTAGCTATACTAATATTCAACAAGTAGACTTTAAATCCAAAAAGGTTACATGAGACAAAGAAAGACCTTATATATTGATAAAAGTTTCAATACAGCAAGAAGATATAACAACCATAAACACTTAATACAGTAACGACAGATGAACATCATACTCAATGGGGAAAGACTGAAAGCTTTTCATCTAAGATCAGGAATAGGCAAGGATGTTTGCTTCCACCTCTTCTATTCAGCATGGTACTTGAAATTCTAGCTAGACAAATTAGGCAAGAAAAAAGAAATAAAAGGAATCCAATTGGAAATGAAAATATAAAATTATCTCTGCAGACGATATGATATTATATTTAGAAAACCCTAAGAATTTGATTTAAAATGTTAGATCTAATACATGAATTTAGCAAAGTAGCAGAATACAAAGTGAACACACAAAAATTGTTGCATTTCTATACGTAAAAACGATAAACAATTTGGAAAGCAAATTGCAAAAACAATCCCATTTAGAATATAATCAAAAAGAATAAAATACTTAGGAATTAACTTAACCAAAGAGGTGAAAGTTGTAAAATAAAAATAACAAAATTTTACTGAAAGAAATTAAAGAAGACATAAATAAATGGAAAAACAAAGCATGTTTATGGATTAGAAGACAATATTGTTAAAGCATTCATACTATCTAAAGCAAACTACAAATTCAATGAAATGTCTTTCAAAACACCAAAGATTTTTTTTTTGCAGAAATAGAAAACCCATCCAAAAATTCATATGGAATCTCAATGGGAACTGAATAACCAAAATAATCTTGATAAAAAGAATGTAACTGAAAGACTCATGCTTCCTTGATTTCAAAATTTACTTCAAGGCTACAGTAATCAAAACAGTGGTACTGGCATAAAGCAGATATATAGAGCAACTGAATATTATAGAAAGCCACAAATAACCCCCTATATATATGGTCAAATGATTTTTGACAGGGGTGTTCAAACCATTCAATGGAAAAAGGATAGTCTTTTCAACAAGCGGTGCTGGGAAAATTGGATATCCACATGCAAATGAATGAATTTGGACTCTTATCTAATGCATATACAAGAATTAACTCAAAATGGATCAAGGTCCTAAATGTCAGACTTAAGACAATAAAACTCTTAGAAGAAAACATAGGACCAAAGCTTCATGACTCTGGAATTCACAGAGATTTACTGTATTTGACACCAAGGTACAGGCAACAAAAGTAAAAAAAAAGACCAAATGGACTTCATAATTTTTTTTTAAAATTTGTGCATCAGAAGACACTGTCAGCAGAATAAAGAGGCAATCCACAGAATGGGAGAAAAAATTTAGAAATCTTATATCTGATAAGGGACTAATATCCAGAATATATAATGAACTCCTAAAACTCAACAACAACAAATAAACAAACAAAAATGGCAAAGGTCTTCAATAGTAATTTATCTAAACAAGATATGTAAATGACCAACAAACACATGAAAAATGCTCAACATCACTAATCATTAGGGAAATGGAAATCAAAACTACAATGAAATACCACCTCACACCTATTAGGATGACTATTATTAAAACAAAACAAAAGTGTGGGTGAGGATATGGAGAAATTAGAACCCTGTTCACTATTGGTGGGAATGTAAAATGGCACAGCTACTGTGCAAAATAATATGACAGCTTCTCAAAGAATTAAAAATAGAATTACCATATTATCCATAATGGAGGGGAGGGGAAGTTTCACTTCTGGGCATATACTCAAAATAATTGAAAGCAGGACCCCAAAGAGATGTTTTTACACCCATGTGATTAGCAGCATTATTAACAATAGCCAAAAAGTGTAAGCAATTCAAGTATCTATCAACTGATGAATGGAAAAACAAAATATGGTATATACATACAATGGAATATTATTCAACCTTAAAAAGGAAAGTAATTCTGCAATATGCTACAGCATGTATGAAGATTGAGGACATTATGCTAAGTGAAATAAGCTAGCCATAAAAAGACCAATGCTGTATAATTCTACTTAGATAAGGTACTTAGAGTAGTCAAAATCATAAAGACTGAAAGTATAATGGTGGTTTCTAGGGGCTGGGGAGAAAAAAAGAATGAGGAGTCACTGTTTAATGGATATAGAGTTTCAGTTTTACAAGATAAAGAGATATGATGGTTGCACAACAATGTGAATGTATTTAATAGCACTGAACTGAACACTTGAAAATGGTTTAAATGGTATATGTTATGTTTTGTGTATTTGACTACAAAAAAGAAAAAAGCACAATGAGATTTCACTACACACTCACTCTAATGACTGTAATAAAAAAAGACAGAAAAATATCAAGTGTTAGTGAGGATGTGGAGACCCACTAATCCTCACATATTGCTGATGGGAATATAAAATGGCCTCAACCCTGTGGAAAACAGTTGGACAATTTCTTTTTAACTTTTTAGTTAAACATAATCTTGCTGTATGACCCAAAATCAATCCTAGGTGTCAAACCAAGAGAAACCAAAAAATATGTCCACATAAAGACGTGTACACAAATATTCATAGAAGCTAATAATAATAGCTTAAAACTAAAGCTGTGAACAACCCAAATACTCAAGTGACAAAAATTACAAAACATGGTCTATATTAGCAACATACCACCATTGGCAATTAAACTGGAACATTTCTCCAGAGAAGACATATAAGGCCAACAGATACATAAAAGATGCTCACGTCAGTCATCATCAGGGAAATGCAAATGGAAACCACAATGAGATATCATCTCATACCTCTTAGGGTGCCTATTATCCCAAAAGGCAAGTGTTGGTGAAGATGTGAAGAAATCAGAACACTCGCACACAGTTTTGGGAATGCCAAATGATGCAAATGTTATGGAAAATAATATGGAAGTTCTCCCTCAAAATGAAAAATAGAACTTACAATATGGCTCAGCAATTGCACTTACAGGTATTCATCCAAAAGTATTGAAATTATAATTTCAAAGAGATTCTCGTGTTCCTTGCAGCCCTATTCGCAATAACCAAAACATGGAAACAACCTAAGTGTCCATCAATGGATGAATGAATGAAGAAAATGTTGTATCCACACACAGTGGAACATTTTTTCTGTCTTAGAGAAGAAGGAAATCCTGCAGTATGTGACAACATGGATGAAATGTCGAGGACATCATGCTAGGAACGTTAAGCCAGTCACAGAAGGACAGATACTGCAAGATGCCTCTTATATGAAGTATTTAATGCAGTCAAACTCATAGAAGCAAAGAGCAGAATGGTGGCTGCCAGATGCTGGGGGTAGGGACAAATGGAGCGTTGCTAATCTACAGGTATAAAGTTTTAGTTATACAAGAAGATTAACCTCTAGAAATCTGCTAGACAACGCTCTAGCTTTGGTTAAAATTATATTCTACACTTAAAATCTGTTAAAAAGGTAGATCTCATGTTTTGTTTGCTTACCACAATAATAAAAATAAAAATTTTTAAAAAGGAGCAAAATACTGATACATGCTAGTATTACTTTCCTGTTCATGATATAACACATTACTGCAAATTCAGTGGCTTAAAACAACAGAAATTTACTATCTTACAGTTTACGGAGGTGAGAAATCTGAAATGGGTCTCACTGGGTTAAAATTCACAGTATTGACATTCCTTTCTGAAGGCTCTTAGGGGAGAATCTGTTTTCTTGCCTCTTCCAGCATCTAGAGATGGCTCACATCCCTTGCCTTGTGATCCCTTTCCATATTCAAAGCCAGCCATGGCCAGTGAAATCTTTTTCACATCTCATCACTCTGACTCTTGTGATTAACCTTGAAGCCATTAGATAATCCAGGATAATCTCTTTGTTTTGAGGATAGTTGATCAGTAAACTTAATTCCACCTGCTACCTTAACTCTCCTTTACCATATAATATAAAATATCCACAGGTTCTGGGGATTAGGATATGGACATCTTTGTGAGGCAATTATTCTGTCTACCACAATGCTACAACATGAATGGACCTGAAGAGTATCATGCTAAGTGAAAGAAACCATACAC
Organism: Tursiops truncatus; assembly: GCF_011762595.2. Classification (NCBI taxonomy): domain Eukaryota; kingdom Metazoa; phylum Chordata; class Mammalia; order Artiodactyla; family Delphinidae; genus Tursiops; species Tursiops truncatus. The sequence continues at coordinate 87,355,862 of NC_047040.1, read as the reverse complement.
AGAAGACTAGTTATTGTACTATAGCATTTATATGAAATATCTAGCAAAGGCAAATTTGTAGAGGCTAAAAGCAGACCACTGGTTTCCTAAGGATAGGAGTATGAGATGAGATGAACCACAAATGGGTATGAGGAAACATTTTTAAGTTATGAAAATGTTCTAAAACTGTACAATTCTATTAATTTACCAAAACAACTTGTCTAGCAATTGTTATATTTTGTGGTTTGTAATTTATACCTCAATTGAGTTGTTAAAAAATAGAGGTACATGTCGTAGAGGGCAGAAGTTTGTTTTGAAGGAATAAATAATAGACCTTACCTATAAGATAGCCTATTTAAATAGGCCTTCCTTATAAGAAAGTTAGAGATGTGAAGAAAACAATGTAGATTAGGAGTCAAATATATCTCAAAGTATAGTTCCAATATTAAATATAAAATAAGGCTCATTGTTATTCATAAATCTATATATTTGGTCATTTATGAATGTTGAAAGGAAGATTTTCTTATTGAACCATAATGAAAGAATAATCTCTTGCCCTAGCTCTGAAAAGTAAATCATTTAACAAAGCAAGAAAGGTTGCTTGGGAATACATTTTGCCAAAGATTTCCACTTCTGGAAAATAACAATGACATTTAATCTTTGCATATTTATATTGAAATTTCTTTCAAGTATTTTAAGGAATCTGCTTCTGAAATTCTTCAATATGGAATAACAAGGAGTAGGCAAATGGGAAATCGTGGACATAGTCATCAGACTAAACAGATGAATATAACGTAAGGAAATGTCTTTATTCATACATAGTTTACTGTACTTAGTATCATGTACGACAAATCCCAATTTACTTTTCTGTAACCTAAATTAATTTTTAAAAGTCAACTTCTATGCTACATTTTCTCTCTTTTTTTTTTTTAGTGTATGTATGGGGGCAAGTGCTGCTACCATCCTTTCAACAAAACACGAATCCCTAGAGAATTTCTTTAGCCCTCTGTAATTTACAACCATCCAAAGAACTCCAAAGTTGCAGTCCTCTATTCTAAGAGGATACTCCAGTCATGGCCACTGGCAGTTCTCCAAGCCAGCTAGGCTAGCACAGAGCAGAAGGCTAGCTCTCCAAGGACCTGAAAACTCTCCTTAAGAACTGTGTGTGTTGGCTGCACAGTCATTATCTGGAGGGTTCAGATACAGCTCATGCAGTCCCCCTGAGATCTCACTCCCAGTCATTATTTACAGGACTCAAATACATCCCACAGGCAAGGCAGTCAATGCACCAGTAATTCAACAGCTAACAGAGGGAATCTGGCCATGATCTGTGGACAGTCACTATTTTAAATTTTCCTTCTTTTTTTCCATAACATTTAGGAATCTCTGTGACAAAATGCATACTCTTACTATATGTATAACATAAAACATATATATGTACAATATCTCAATATAGCAAGAAGGTAATATTTTGAAATTTCAACTATATCATCAATGTGTGCTTACCAAGTCATGTCTTTGTTCTCTTACCGGAGAACATTTACCTTTGAAAGGGACGTGTGGTAGCAATAGTTAATCATTTGGAGGAGTATATAAAGTGCAATAATGAATTTATCCGTACTTATTTCAAACTGGATCAGTTTCAAATTGAACTAGAAATAAACAACAGAAAGATTTCTTTTGGTCTCTTTCTCTGTTTTATTTTAAACTAGTTAGGGAAATGGGTTTTATATTTTAATAAACACAGCTAGCATTTTCTACTTTTTATAGAAACCCGTAAGATTGAGGAACTCATTTGTTCTTACACTATTAAAATACAAAAATAAATAAATAAAATTATTCAAACTCATAGCTAATTTCAAAATGATTGCACACTGAATGCCAAAATAAGGAGATAACTCTTCACATAAAAAGGCTAATCATGGTTAATTGTTTTCTTATTCCTTTTGATGATAATAGCCATTATAAACTCATTTGAAGTATGTAGATGTAATATGCAATTACCATAAGACTCAGCATTCCGAAACTCAAACCAGAAGACTAAGACAGCATTGAGCACTGTTTATTGGTGAGGCTGCCAACCGGTTTCATTTTCAAAGAAAAAATAAGTGTGTAGCTGTAGTCCAATCTTTTTTACATGCATGTATTTTCTCTTTATGTGTGCTGATATAATGACTATATCTAAATCAACCTGATTACTGTTGCACAAAGCAGTAGGTGGCTGTCACTATTGTCTGGAAATTTCTGAAGAAGTGTACTCAATTCACAAAGTGTTTAATTCCAGATCTTTTTTTTTTTTTTCTAGTAGGTGAAAACCGTGATCTCCTGGACATTATAAAATGTACACTGTCTTCTCAAGCTCAAGCTCAGGAGACTTGTACATCAAACTTCTAGTAGGAATATGTGCTTGGCTCTTTATACAAGAAGTTGAGAATTCTTCTGTATAAGATATAAAATGAAGTTATAGAGTTAACTTTTGACCTTCATCTAGGTTGGTCCCAAAAATAGAGCTCGTCTTAACACATTTGATCTATAGATTTTGTAGCCTTTAAAATTATATTGGAAAGATAAGTGATTGTAGAATTCTGTGAAAGGGAGTGTCAACTCTCCTGCAGAATAGTCATCTTCTCATTAAGGCTTTTCTTAGAAATAACAAGATAGGTCTATGCCACTGTTGTGTTATGTTTGAAGGACATGATATTCAAATCTACTCCCTCTCTCCTTTGTCACTCTTTCTAGGCAGCCTGGACTCCTTGGCCAGTCATTTCAGTGATCCTCTTAGCACACAAAATTTTCTATACAGAAAATGTGCTGTAGTCTCCCTTTTAACCCCATAGTTTCCATTGACCTAATTTCCTCCGAAACTTCTCTTTTCTCATTCACCACCAAACTTCTTGAAATGGTTATCTTCAACTATCCCCTCAATGAAAATTAATCCCAGTCTCTTCCCACTTTAACATGTATTTCAGTCGTCTCCTGGAAAACACTATCTCAAGTTGTACAAACCCAGGTTTGTATAACAAAGACTCTCATTTGTAGATTTATTCTGCTAGTTTTAGATCTGGTATTTGTTGGTTCACAACCTTGAGAGTTCTCTGGATGAAATTGGAAACTGGCCCCAGGGAGAGACTGAAGAAAGAGACAGAGCACTCCAAATTGGTAGGTGGCAGGTTTAATAAGCAAGGGAACTTATGTACTAAGCTTGTCTTGGGTGATCTCAAGACAAGCAGATCTCTCTACCTGCACACCAGAATCTTAAAAGTTTATACAGAGACCTTAATGGGATTCAGTCATGTATTCAGTCCAGAGTGCCTCAACAACACATTACTCACTCAAGGCTGTGTCCTTGAAAGATATCTTAATGTGGGAAGGGTAGACAAAACACACATTCCAAGGACAGGGCAGGGGGTGAGGAGTCTCTGGTTATCCTTGCAGGTCAACTGGTGGTTACATTCCCTCAACCACCTCCTCCAACGATACTCTTTTTACTTTGCAAACACAGACCATAGTCATTGTAGCAACAAGCATCTGCCCTCAAGAATAGTGCAACTTCAGATAGCTGTGGCTTTTGTGGCATCATCAATAAATGGAAAGAGAAATTTTATGTTTACCATGTTAGTCTGTACACTACTTGCCCTAGCTTGATCAAGGAAATAAAGCTATGGAGGACTGTATGGCTTTCTAAATTTCACTGAGGTCAAATAATGTATGACATAGTCCACAGCCTCCTCTTGTTGACAAATCAAGCTTTTGCTGGTTGTATTCCTTTAAGGATGGCTCCCAATTCATCCTATAACATATGTTTATTCAAATTATGCCTTCATACCAGCTCAGTAGTTCTACAATATTTTGAGTCTGATAGAGGTTTACCTATGACAGGGATCATTAAACATTTTCTGTAAAGGGTTAGATAGTAAATATTTTAGACTTTGTGGGTCATATGGTCACAGTAGCAACTTAACTCTGCCACTGTAACAAGGGAGTAGCTGTAGACAATATGTAAATGGATGGAATGGCTGTATTTTAATAAATACAATGGGTGTTGGGTCAGATTTGATCAGTGGGCTATAGTTTACAGACCTCTGGCCTAAGAGAAGCTACTGTAATGATACTTTAACTCCGAAATTTCTGCCTCATCTGAGCGTTACAATTAATTAAATTTCCTGTGATGATTGTCAGTTTATTTCTTTGACTTTTTTTCTAATAAGTCAAGATGGCTTATTTATGTATTTACTTCAAATAGGTATTGTTCATTTAGCCATTAAGCCTTATTTTATTTTTAAAGTTTATATAACAAATTAATATTATAAATCAATCATCAACAAGAACTTCTCTGATCCAAAATCCTTATACTGTTAAGTATCATTAGGCCACTCTCCACCTCTTCTCTAACTTAAATATGAGGACTTTTTAATAGAAGTCTCAGTTAAAAAGTCAAAAAATAAGCCTTTTATCTTAAACAGTTTGCAAGGTGTATTTTGGTAGGTTTCAGTATGAAAGTGTCTAGAGCCCTAATGGAAGGTAGGGCCAAAGGTCAGCAGAGCAGTCTGGTTAAAGAAATAGGGTAAATGGTTTGCATGCTAAAACGAGTAGGAAGGGACAGGGCAGGTATGTATCCCAGGTAGGCACTGATAATGAACTTTGTCTTTCCTATCATCTTCTCTAGAATTGTAATCAGCAGCATAAGGTGAATTCATCAAAAAAAAAAAAAAAAAAATCAAATGAAAGTCACATGGCAAAGAAGGGTCAAAACAATTGTTCATCTAAGAAGTTTCCCTGCCTTTAAATAACACAACTCTAGGGTAGACATAGAGAAGATCATAGGAAAACTTTCATGCTTATAAGCATAATTTGCAAAATTTGCTTCACCTAAACCCCAAGCAAATCACTGAAGGTTCACAGGTAAGAAATGAGACCCATGGGAGACCATTAACAGCTTAACACTTACAGTTTATATGGTCAAATTCATTCCATTTATAAGAATAATAAAGTAGAAGTGCTGTATTTTGATAATGACTTAATAACATTGAAAATGTAAAACTGTGAATTGTATAATACAGCAAGTTAAGAATGAAATGAAAATATTCAGTAGAGGGTGTGGTTATTTAGGTCATGTTCTTTTTTGGATCAAAGATGATGATTCTCACATGACTTACCAACAGCTTTTCTAAACTCATAAATAATCAAAACAGGCAATTAGAATTGGTAAGATTATCACACTTGAAAATGATTTAAAAAATCCACATTAGTTTTATAGTAGAAATAGAAACATGTTCATGAGATAGTCTGATGAAATGATCAGCAAATTTCAAGGCATATATGGACTTCTTTGGGTGTAAGTAAATTGGTAGAAGGTGTGAAGCCTTACTTCTAATAAAATTGGGAAGAAAATTTCCAGCCATGAAAAAAATGACAAATACAAATATCACATCGATAAAGTTACAATATGGTAAAGTATATTAGTTTTGTTACAAGTGACAGAAATCCTATTTTAAAGGCAAAAAGAAGCATTTCTATATTCAGGGAATCCAATAAAGTATAAACAACAACAACATCAAACTTTTTGTAGAATAAAAAGAAATGCAACTGGACTTCAGGGTAAATTGGAAAGGAGGGTCCTCAAAACTGCCAGGTCATTGTCTTTCTGTGATGGCTGCATTGTTTCAACACATGTATGTTTTCTCTATATTGAAGGGTTAACATAGAATTTTCACAATCTACCCAACATTTATTCTTTTTTTTCCTTGTTAACAATCCCAGTTTGATGAAGTATATGTTCTCTTTTGCATGGCCATGAACATCAGGAGAAACTGCTCTATTCTCAGCCTTAGAAAATTAATCCTGATTGGCCTTAAGCCAACTATGTTGGTATTAATTCCCTTGACAGTGATTAGTTTAGACAATGTGATAAAAATTGGCTGGGTGGTTCTAAAAAGTTTTCCTTGTCTTTAAAATTAAACACAATGGAGGAAATGATTTCTTTCTGTTTCTGAATAGCATAGTTTCTGAGTAAGATGCACTGAACTGGTACAACCATTTTATGGCAAGCCCAAAGCTGCAGGCAACCTCAAGGGTAATAGAATGGAAACAATTGTGAAAAGATCATTGAGTTGCTGCGTTAACATACCTTAGAGCTGCACTGGGTTACAACAGTGAATTTTATTGTTATTTAAATCCTTTGAGTTTAATTTTCTACTATTATCAGCGGAAAACTTCCTAAATAATATTGGGAAAAACACTGCCACTGATAGATGTTGATATAATTTTTGTTAGTGGAGAAACACTAAATGACAGAATATTTAGTGTCAAGTTCAAAAGTCCTGGGGTAGGACTCCAGTTAATCTAGATGAAAAATCCTGGGCCAATCCTTTGTGGTTTTCTTGAGTAGAATCAAGTGAGAACACAGTATTCTTTAGGGGAACCAAATATGTGGAGCTGGGAGAAAAGCAATTCCAAGAAGAGAGACAATATTTCTAGATGAAGAGAAGGAAAAATTTCTACTCTACAAGGTGAAAGCAGTAATGTGTGTTTAATAGAAAGGCAATGTGTTCAGAAAGCAAGACTATTATACAGTAAAAGTGAGAGGCATAAGTGTTAGGTGTAAGTGTTAACTTGTAAACACAATGGATTAAATTAATGGATTTTGGACAAAACTGTAGAGAGTGTATAGACTTCATGGAGAATGAAAATTAACTAGAAAACAACCACACAAATAAGGGAGAAAAGCCCATATTAGTTATTTTATGGATGAAGTTTGAAAGTTTCTTTCAAGTTGGACTACTCATTACCCAAGTAATTAAACTTCCGCATTACACTAATGATATTATTTTTTAAGCACAAATTAAATAAACAATAATTAGAGGAGGAACTACAGGATTCTCAACAGTCCCTCTTTGGGAAAGAGCTAAGGTGAAGTTTTCAAGGGCTGTGTACCTCAGAGAAAGGATCATGTTATGAAGGTAAATAATTTGAACTTACTGTAAAGGGTGATCCTGTGTTTAGGAGAGAGCTTCTTAGTCTGCTGAGCTGCTCCTTCTCTTCTGGTCTCTGTGAAGACAATTGTGTATTGAATTATGACCCTCATAAAAGACATGTTGAAGCTCTAACCCAGTAGCTCAGAATATGACCTTATTTGGAAATAGGATATTTAAAATAAGTTAAATGAGGTCATTAGGGTGGGCCCTAATTCAATATGAATGGTGTTCTTATAAAAAGGGGAAATTTGGACACAGAAACAGACAAGCATACAAGGGAGAATGCCATGTGAACATGAAGATGGAAATTGGCATAAAGCATCTAAAGCCAAGGAACATCAAAGATGGTCAGCAAACCACGATGAGCTACAAGAGAGACATGGAACAGATTCTCCCTCACAGTCATCAGAAGAAACTGACACTGCCAACACCTGGATTTTGAATTTCTAGCCTCTAGAACTGTGAGTCAATAAAGTTCTGTTATTTCAACCACCCGGTTTGTGGTACTTCGTTACTGAAGCCCTAGCAATCTAATACATGTATTTCCATATGAGTGTTATCTTGCCAGTTCTATTCATTAACATCACTGCCTGGAAGGATCTGTGGATTGGGAAAAGGCTGATGCTCACTCTGCCTGTACTATTATGGCTTTGATTGGAGACTGCTCTGCCTGTCCTTTACCTCATGGGTATAACAGGAAGTCAACATACTTTTGATTTTAATTTTAGTTCTTACTAGCTCTTTGACACTGAGTAAATTCTTTAAAATTCTGGATATTGGTTTTCCTAGTTATAAATTATAAACTAGAAGGATAAAAAGATTCTTAATGTAGTGGGCATGTCATGTCAATCTGGGTCACTTTTTAAAAAAACACATGACTTGGGCCTCTGCTCTCATGAATGTAAGTCAATAGTTGGAAACTAGATAGTCATATTTTAAAAGGATCTAGAGTTAAATCTAATGGCAACCCTTCAATGATGACCAGGGAATTCAATATCAAAAACTGCTATAAGCTTTGATTTCATTCATTCTATAATTATGGTACTGTGGCTACTATGTCATGAGTAATACATGCAGTAGTAAGAGCCAAAATAGCTCAAAAATATCACTGCTTGGGAATTCCCTGGTGCTCCAGTGGTTAGGACCCTGTGCTTTCACTGCTAAGAGCCTGGGTTCAATCCCTGGTCAGGGAACTAAGATCCCACAAGCTGCATGGTGCGGCCAAAAAAAAAAAAAAAAAAATCACTGCACGTATCTACAATAAATATTTAAATAAATGGGAATTGTAAGCAGCCCTCTACAGAGGAGCATAGATTTGGTATAATGACCTAGAAAGCTATATTTTCAGTTTGTAGCAGTAGCTAAAATTCATAATCCTTCTATTTCATAATATTTTTCTTTCCTAATCTACTAGAAAGAAGATGTTTGTTATTCTGTGACAGTGACCATTTAATGTGGCATTGGTATTATCTTCTAACTACCCAAATTTCTTTTGTACAGTTATATATTAAAAGCAGCAAGTTTGGACCTCCCTGGTGGCACAAAGGTTAAGAATCCACCTGCCAATGCAGAGAACATGGGTTCAAGCCCTGGTCTGGGAAGATCCCACATGCTGTGGAGCAACTAAGCCCGTGTGCCACAACTACTGAAGCCCACGCGCCTAGAGCCTGTGCTCCGCAACAAGGGAAGTCACTGCAATGAGGGGCCCACACACCACAATAAAGAGTAGCCCCCGCTTGCTGCAACTAGAGAAAGTCTGCACACAGCAACAAAGACCCAGTGCAGCTAAAAATAAAAATAAATAAAATATAAATAAAAATTTTTTAAAAAGCAGCAAGTTTACAAAACTCTTAGCTTGACAAATATCTTATAAATTCTTTCTTTAAATGCTAAGGGCTACAAAATATAATTTAGTACCTATGAGCTTCTAGGAGCTATTTACCACTTTAACAATTAACAAGCCATACAATAACATTTAAAAAGTCATAAAAATTTACATCTATAAGTGATTTTACTTAATAGGTTAGCAATATGCATTCTGAGCAATAGAAGGGGAACAGCACTAATAAAATGTATACTGAACTCAGTAAAAGTAATTTATGCAACTAGTGCTCAATTGATGACGAGGGCAAGTTATAGGTTGGTTATACGTCATGGTTTCATCTGTCCCTAACAAATGATTCTTGCCACACTGCCTCCTGTAATTAGGAGTGACACTGCTTGGAGGCAAAGGCATGCACAGAGTGGCCTTTCAAAATTCCTTTGAGAGGACCGTGATAAATTTCAAAGCAACATCTAGTAAATGGTAGAGTAAGACACAGATCTGAGAGTTGAAACCATTTCAGATTGAAGTAATCAGGGCATAGTCCTTTCTTAAAAAAATACTTTGCATATCTTCTCAAAATATAAGATGAGCAAATCAACAATTATTTAGTGACAACAGTACAGAGAAAAACAAAATCCTTGAATAAATAACTTAGTGAGAATAAAATAAATCAGTCCTGCACAATTTACATCTCTCTTGCCTCTTTGAAATTAGATGTACCCTGGTACCCTGGTAAGTCATGGAAAAGCAGAACAATATTTAACTGCAAATTTCTAGTAAACAAATTCCACTTCCAGTGTGTGAGAATTTTGAGTCATTTTTTGTGGGAACTGATTAGCAAAAGAAAAAATAGAATCTGAAATGGGAAATGGAAATAGAGCAGATGGCAATAAATCAGTGTAGATTTTAATAATAAAAGTTTAGGAAAGAAGACAAAAGATAAGAGAAAAATATTCTCAAGTTTTACTGTGCTGTCTCGTGCTGAAAGAAAGAGAACTAACTAGGAAGACAAACAATGGAGTCATCTCACAATCAAAAAGGCATTAAATCCTGAGTGAAGAACCAGAATCAGGGGAAAAAGCTTTTTACAATGTTTATTATCTACAGTAAGATACATTTCTAAGTGTCTCCTTGATATAGTAGTGGATTGAGTATCAGACATAAACTATTGAGGTTTGGTGAATTAAAAAAAAAACCTAATAAAATAATTATTGTTAATTTAAGATGTAAAAATTGCCCTAATATTGTCTTTATTTGTTGATATATTATTTTATTTTAGCATAGACAACACACATTGTTAATGGCCTTTATATGTTTACTCTCAACTTGAGTCCCCACAGTTTTTTCTTCCTATAGAAATATTTCATCAACTAAATAGAAATAGTTCTCTTGTATTATCTGATGATGATAAAAGTAATCAATGTTTTGTGTAAAACACTCAGAAATAAACTGTAACTCTCATATATTGCTGATGGGAATGCAAAATGGAACATCTACTCTGAAAAGAGTTTTGAAGTTTTTTATTTAAAGTTAAATATACACTTACCATATGATCCAGACATTCTGCTCCTAGGTATTTACCCAAGAGAAATAAAATACTCCCCTACAAAATAATCTGTAAATGACTGTGTATAGCAGCTTTATTTATAATAACCTCAAACTGGAAACAACCCAATGTCCATCCACTATTGAAAGAGTAAACAAGTTGTGTTACAGCCATACAATGAAATATTATTCAGCAATAAAAGGCAATAAACTAATTACCATGTGAAAATATAACTAAATCTCAAAAACATTGTGCTAAGTGAAAGCAAATGAATATAAAAGGCTACATTTGCTATGATTCCATTTCTGTGACATTCAGGAAAAGACAATATGTAAGTGGGATCATATTCTATATTCTACTTTGTAATTTTTTAAATTAAAATTATATTATATAGTTATATATAAAATTATATAGTGCACATCTATAATAATAAAACCAAAAGCACTTTGATGGCATAGTATTTTATAGGTGTATCATAATTTATTTATTTAAATAATCTATTAACATATTCAATTTGATTGTAAGTTTTCTGACCATGAATGAATATTCTCATAAATACACTATCTATATGAACCATATACAATTGTCTGATAATTTTCTTAATACAAATTCCTGCACATTAACTTTCAGATTATAGATCTAGACACATTTAAATGTTTGATAGAATATGCCAAATTGTTCTTTACAAAAATTGTACAAAATACACTTCCACCAACAATATCTGAAGCTACTAATTTCTATTCCTCCCTCAGAGCACATTGGTTATTATCATTCAGAACATCTTTTAAAAGAGTAAGTTCTGCAACCAATAATTCTACATTTATGAACAAAATCTATTTGTGGAAAAGCCCTTAACATAATGTCTAAGGAGCTCACTATTTAATAAAAAGTAACACTATTCATTTTACATCTGGAATCCAATGTTTAATATTTTTTAAAAAAGGTTTTCCTATGCTTTTTATGGATAGATTTAAATATTTAAATTGTTGAAAATCTTTCCTTCATGTTCTGAGCCAGTTATTCTTCAGATTCACTTTCTAGCTCCTTGGTATTGACCTCCATGAAGTTCCTCATTTGGGCTACTTTCCTCTCTGGTTTCTAGATGGGATTGAATAATGGTAGACCCAATTGTCCTAAGAGCAGAAGAGGGAGGTCAGGGTAGTTGTTCCCTCAATGCTTTTACTGCCAGCTCCTCGTTTGAACACTAGATACTTTCCCCAACCATCAGCACTGCTTCTTTAGGGTGGCTTCTCTCCCAGGGCTATAGCTTTTGCTGGATTCTGGCCACACCATCCTCTTCAGGCATAGTGGTGTTAACAAATATTAATCATAGTTAGTCTCTGGGGCTTTGCCATTCTTCTTGGGTCTCTTAACCCTGTCCACATGTCTATGAAAAGTCTTTTTATTAAAATTATCTTCATTTACTGATTTGGTTGTTTTATGGGACTCTAAGTGATACAGGGCTAAAACACAGGGTGATAAGATATCCAGCACTTAAATAATTAATTCTATGCTAGGCCATAAACACACAGGAGAGTGCTTAGTCAAAGAACTTAGATCAACAGGATATTTTTTTTTCCACAGCTACAGTCCTTGGAGTTATTTATGCAATGGTAAGCATACAAACAGAATGGGAAAAATTAGATAGGAACTAAATCTAATAGAATTACACAAAATTGGATACAATGAAGATTAGGGAAGAATAAAGAAAAATTATGTAGTGTGATTATATTGTGATAAAAATTCTTAATAAAGCGTGCTCTCTTCGTAAAGTTACCAGATTTAGCAAATAAAAATACAGGATGCCCAGTTGTATTTAAATTTTGGATAAGCAATGAATTATTTTTAGTATGTTTATCTGAAAACCAAATTTAACTGAGCATTATATATTTCGTCTGGCAACCCTATCCTTGCATACAATTCATTAACACAGTCTATCATTTGACAAAATCTCTTGTGATTTATCTACTGCATAATCAGCAACCTGTGAATGACCAAGTGACAGATGAAATCAAGTAGATCAAGAACTAGTGTCTAGGAGGCAAGTATCCAGATGAAACAGTGGGACAGAGTAAGTCCCCTAAGCAAAATATTACAATCAGAGTTATCTATTGTTTGATGGAGAGAGAGAGAGAGAGAGATTGTGCATATAAGGGCCACTAATATGAATTCTGATGAGAAGTGCAGTGAGGGGTTTTTTTGTTTTGTTTTGAGTTTTTTTGGTACAAACTTTAATGAACAAGGAAAAAAAAAAAGTTTGATAGTTAAGTACCTGACCTGACATCTGTGTCAGGCAAACCAGGCCATGAAAACTATGTCTGAGACTATAAATATGAAATAAAAAATCTAGACCAGTCAAGAATATGGGCACAGGGCTTCCCTGGTGACGCAGTGGTTGAGAGTCCGCCTGCTGATGCAGGGGACACGGGTTCTCACAACAGTGAGAGGCCCGCGTACCGCAAAAAAAAAAAAAGAATATGGGCACAAAAAGAAGTATTTGTAAATATGTAAGAAACAAGCAAAAATGTGCAATGAAAGGAATATTTCCCTGAGAGTAAGGACAGCTGATTTTTTTCCCAGCCTGGCCTTGATGAAGCCTTGGTCGTTCCAGGATCCATTATTTTAGCTACAAAAGGAATATTTAGTTATATATTTAGTTACATAAATATTATATAAAACTATATATATATTGCAGCCCTAAAAACCTGTGCTTTATAATCCAAGATTTTAATTGGAGCCCAAGAGAACAATGGGAAAAGTTTATCCATACAATAAAACCATGCTATTGTATCAGAATCAAGTATAAGAGAGCAGGTTCCAAAAATACTAAATCAGATAGACATCAGATGTTGATTACTGGAATAGAGCTCTTGGATGTCTGCTTTTTGCTTCTTTTCTGAGGGCTCTTCCCAGTGTGGGCAGACAACCAAGGGAAGGTTTTGCTTCTCTGTGGAACAAGACAGACTTCTAAAACTGCCCCAGGTTGGTAATTATCTGATTTATATCTTATCACAAGTAGAGAGATAAGCCAGACGAAGGAATTTTATTAATTTAACCATATGGAAGAGAAAAATCGGAAACACTAACATACAATTTAGTTGTTAAAATATTAAAAAAAACTCTTACAATGAAAAATTCTGGAGAGGGCTAGAAGCATTGTCTGATTAGTAGAAAATGAAAAAGAAGATGTCTCCATTCTCTGTGCCCTTGTTCCTCATATGCCATTATGCTTTGAATGAGACTTGAAAAAGGGTAAAAAGGAGGCTTGAATTATACCCGAAATAGCTGGGAAATGTGGGTAAAGAAAATATGAGCAAATGTCCCAGTATATTGCAAGAACAGTTCCAATACGATGAAAGTGAAATAAAGCCATCACAAAATGAACCCCATTTTCTTTACACAAATAAACAAAGGAATTATTTGACTTATTCCATTTTTAAAAAAGGGGGAAAGGTAAGTAGAGATGCAGAATGTGGCAATGACAAAAAGGAAGATGGAACTGTAACAGCATGTTGAATGGAACCTTCTATTAAGGGGCCAAGAAAAAAATACATACTATATTCCAAAGTGACATGTCATACTGTGATGAAAAATTTTAAAGAAATTATTTCTAAACTGTTAAACCTTCTACCAAAACCAATAATGCAAAAGGATCAGGAGTAGGAAATAGGGTCAGGGAAGGATTTTTAAATGAATTTTTGGGAAGGAGGTTTCTATGAATCTCATCTTCCTCAAGAATGAAGAGTGGTGAATCCTGACTTTTATCAATAGCTCAAGAAAGCAAATTCTTAAACAAACAAACAAACAAACAAACGACTCTGAGACCTTAGTATGTCTCCTGTAGAGTTTGGGGTAGCCAGTGGATAGGTATTTGTTTTATATCAAAATCTAAAAGATAAGAGATTGAATGAAAAAATTTGTGGCTGCTGAGAAAAGGACTACATTTTTGAAAGTATCGAACTTTAAAAATAGTAAGTTGATAGACCGTACAAGTGGTTTCCACAGTCCAGATTTCAGTTACAACCAGAGAGATAAATTATGGGTTTATCTTACATCCTATAAAAGAAGGACGATTTAAAATAGGTTAATTAAAAGATGACAGAGGGGCTTCCCTGGTGGCGCAGTGGTTGAGAGTCCGCCTGCCGATGCAGGGGACACGAGTTCGTGCCCCGGTCCGGGAGGATCCCACACGCCGCGGAGTGGCTGGGCCCGTGAGCCATGGCCGCTGAGCCTGCGTGTCCGGAGCCTGTGCTACAGCAAAAAAAAAAAGATGACAGAAAAATCCTGGAGCTATTGCTAGAGGTCCAAGGACTACATAAAGAGGTGTAAACTATAAATCAAAAGAGAAAGCATCACCGTCATCAAGAGAACCAAGGGTAAGAGATCCCATGAAATACAGGTTGGAGTCTGTGAAGAAAACTTATAACAACCCACAAAAGTGGGATTAAGCTTTAAATAGCTGATACATACAGAAAAAGGATAAAGTAGCTCATGACAGTATCAGAAAAGTAAAAACTTTCATATGGCTATTTCTTCCTTTACCTCTTTGTCCTACAAGTATGAAAAGAAATTTCATTTTAAATGTAGAAAGATAAAGAAGGGTCAATATCTCTGAAGAAAGAGGAGATAGATAACTGAACCCCACTTCTAGACTCTAGACTTCCCATGTACAGCAAGAATAAACATGGGAGAGGAGTAGTACATCTTCAGTATAAAATCAAATTCAAATTTTGAAGTAACAGAGTTTCCCATTTATTGCTGAATTGAGACTGTTTGGAAACTTCAAATACGATTTTATTTTTAAATCTTAGAGTGGCCATAAATGTCATGGAGCCCACCCCAGTTTTCATCCTGGCTGTTCAGAGTACATTTCAAAGAACAATGGGATAAACAAAATAGAGTTGCTTTATATTGCTACATCTCATAAGTCATCTTAATCAAAGTACTAGTTACATTAGCTTTAAAATAAAATTACTTCTGAATAAGAAATCAAATTAGTATTTTTATAGTATGTTTGTTTCAGTTTGGATCTTGGTATCTCTCGAGATAACACACTCAAGGGTTAATTGAAAAAAGTTTAATGGAGAGATTATTTAGACTTCTGGTTTCTGGTTCTACATATAAGGAGTTTGGAAGTGTGCACTCTGTCCTAAAAAAAAGCAAAAAGTTGTTCACTAAAAAGTTAACAACTCTTCTTGGATTCATAAGAGAGGAGAGGACACAGGACAAACCACAGTTCCCGATGTTGGAGAGGCAGACAGGCAAATACAGGGAAGGGTGCTTTCCCTGAGCAGAGATCACAGGCAGAAACTGCTGTGGGCTGTGCTGGGTTAGGAAGACCTGCACTGTAATTGATAAATTGCTGGAGACTCAGTGTACACAAGTCTGGGAGTTAAAAACTCCAGGGCTACCCAGTCATGGGGGACCCTGCAATGTTGTGAGATTTACCTCCAGGAGCTCAACCAAGTGCCCATAATAAATAAAGGAGAAAAATCCCCTTGAGCTTGTGTCAGAGAAAGTGAAAAAGGAACCATTTTGAAATACGCTATAGCACTCTGTTTTTCTTAGTAAGGCTTGCCCTCAAGGGAAACTAGTTAAACAGAGGCTAATATACTGGGGGTATTACTAGAGCCTAACTAACCAGGGGAAGAGAAATACCCAGCTCCAGCTTGCTCTATCCTTCCATGTGGGAGAAGGGAAATAGCCAATTCCAGCCCACTCTAGCCATCTTATCCATACTAAGTGGGGAGAAAAAAAATGAATAACGTATGTGAAGTTCACAGTCCAGAGGTACAGGCTCACTAAAAGACTGACCTAAATCATAGGACTGTTGAATGCTTCCCCTCCCTCTACACCTCACCAGCACATTACATAAAATGTGTAATAATATATGTGTATATAATATAGATCTATTTACAGCAGTTGTTTTTACTGAGTCTATTATGTCCAGCTATCAAGAAAAATATTGAAAGGCAAAAAACAAAATGTGAAGATACAGAGCAAGTATCAAAACCAGACATAATAGGGATGTTGGAGTTATCAGACCATGAATTTTTAAAAACTATGATTATTATGATAAAGGGCTCTAATGGATAAAGTAGATGGCATATAAGAACAGATGGGCAACGTAAGTGGAAATTCTAAGAAAGAACCAAAAACAAATTTTAGAGGTAAAAAGCACTGTAACAAAAACGAAGAATGCCCTTGACGGGCTTACTACTAGACAGGGAAGGCTAAGGAGAGAATCTCTGAGCTAGATGATATATCAATAGAATCCTTAATAACCAAAAGGCAAAGAGAGCAAAAACAAACAAAAGAACAGAATATCAAAAGACTCTGGGATAATGACAAAAGGTGGAACATAAGTGGAATGGGAATACCAGTAATAGAAGAATAAGAGAAGGGAACAGACGAAATATTTGAAATAACAATGACGGATAATTTCTGCAAATTAATGTTAATGTAAACTCATTTTAATTAATTATTAATGTAAATTAATGTTAATTCCTCCAAATTAAACATATATCCAGGAAGTTCAATGAATACCAAGCAGAATAAATGCCCCAAATTTTTCACCTAGGTATATTATCTTCAAACTACAGAAAATCAGAAAAAGAAAAAATCCTGAAAGAAACCAGGGACTGGGGTGGGGAGAATCTTACCTGTAGAAGAACAAAGATAAGAATTATACCTGACTTCTCCTCAGAAACCAAGATACATTTGATTACTGGAAGAAAGAAACACCAACATAAAATATGTACCCAGTGAGATTATCTTTCGAAAATGAAGGGGAAACTTCTTTCTTCCCTCTTCCCTTTTCTAAGTGGCCCCAGCATCCTGCCACCCCCACCTCCTTTAGTAGCACTTCTGAACGCTTCAGGGAGGAAGACTCCAGGAATCTGTCCAGGGAGAGCCGTGTGGCTGACAGGGTCTTGGTGCTCCAGCCGGGTGTCAGAACTGTGCCTCTGAGGTGGGAGAGCAGAGTTCAGGACATTGGTCCACCACAGATCTCCCAGCTCCACATAATATCAAACAGCTAAAGCTCTCCCAGAGATCTCTGTCTCAACGTTAAGACCCAGCTCCACTCAACGACCAGCAAGCTACAGTGCTGGACACCCTATGCCAAACAACTAGCAAGATAGGAACACAACCTCACCCATTAGCAGAGGGGCTGCCTAAAATCATAATAAGTCCACAGACACCCCAAAACACACCACCAGATGTGGACCTGACCACCAGAAAGACAAGATCCAGCCTCATCCACCAGAACACAGGCACTAGTCCCCTCCACCAGGAAGCCTACACAACCCACTGAACCAACCTTAGTCACTGGAGGCAGACACCAAAAACAATGGGAACTACAAACCTGCAGCCTGCGAAAAGGAGACCCCACACAGTAAGATAAGCAAAATGAGAAGACAGAAAAACACACAGCAGATGAAGGAGCAAGGTGAAAACCCACCAGACCTAACAAATGAAGAGGAAACAGGCAATCTACCTGAAAAAGAATTCAGAGTAATGATAGTAAAGATGACCCAAAATATTGGAAATAGAATGGAGAAAATATAAGAAATGTTTAACAAGGACCTAGAAGAACTAAAGATCAAACAAACAATGATGAACAACACAATAAATGAAATTAAAAATTCTCTAGAGGAATCAATAGCAGAATAACTGAGGCAGAAAAACAGATAAGTGACCTGGAAGATAAAATAGTGGAAACAACTACTGCAAAGCAGAATAAAGACAAAGAATGAAAAGAATTGAGGACAGTCTCAGAGACCTCTGGGACAACATTAAAAACACCAACATTCGAATTATAAGGGTCCCAGAAAAGAAGAGAAAAAGAAAGGGACTGAGAAAATATTTCAAGAGATTATAGTTGAAAAATTCCCTAATATGGTAAAGGAAATAGTCAATCAAGTCCAGGAAGTGCGGAGAGTCCCATGCAGGATAAATCCAAGGAGAAACACACCAAGACACATATGAACCAAACTATCAAAATTAAATACAAAGCAAAAATATTAAAAGCAGCAAGGGAAAAGCAACAAATAACATACAAGGGAATCACCATAAGGTTAACAGCTGATCTTTTAGCAAAACACTGCAAGCCAGCAGGGAATGGCAGGACATACTTAAAGTGATGAAAGGGAAAAAACTATAACCAAGATTACTCTACCCAGCAAGGATCTCATTCAGATCCGATGGAGAAATTAAAACCTTTACAGACAAGCAAAAGCTAAGAGAATTCAGCACTACCGAACCAACTTTACAACAAATGCTAAAGGAACTTCTCTAGGCAGGAAACACAAGAGAAAGAAAAGACAGACAATAACAAACCCAGTACAATTAAGAAAATGGTAATAGGAACATACATATCGATAATTACCTTAAATGTAAATGGATTAAATGTGCCAACCAAAAGAAACAGACTGGCTGAATGGATACAAAAACAAGACCCGTATATATGCTGTCTACCAGAGACCCACTTCAGACCTAGGGACACATACAGACTGAAAGTGAGGGGATGGAAAAAGATATTCCATGCAAATGGAAATCAAAAGAAAGCTGGAGCAGCAATTCTCATAACAGACAAAATAGACTTTAAAATAAAGACTACTACAAGAGACAAAGAAGGATACTACATAATAATCAAGGGATCAATCCAATAAAAAGATATAACAATTGTAAATATTTATGCCCCCAACATAGGAGCACCTCAATACATAAGGCTAATGCTAACAGTCATAAAAGGGGAAATTGACAGTAACACAATCATAGTAGGGGACTTTAACACCCTAATTTCACCAATGGACAGAGCATCCAAAACGAAAATAAATAAGGAAACACAAGCTTTAAATGCTACAATGAACAAGATGGACTTAACTGATATTTATAGGACATTCCATCCAAAAACAACAGAATACACTTTCTTCTCAAGTGCTCATAGAAGATTCTCCGAGATAGATCATATCTTGGGTCACAAATCAAGCCTTGGTAAATTTAAGAAAATCAAAATCATACCAAGTATCTTTTCTGACCACAACGCTTTGAGACTAGATATCAATTACAGGAAAAAATCTGTAAAAAATAGAAACACATGGAGGCTAAACAATACGACACTAAATAACCAAGAGATCACTGAAGCAGTCAAAGAGGAAATCAAAAAATACCTAGAAACAAATGACAGTGAAAACACAATGACCCAAAACCTATGGGATGCAGCAAAAGCAGTTCTAAGAGGGAAGCTTAGAGCAATACAATCCTACCTCAAGAAACAAGAAACATCTCAAATAAACAACTTTACCTTACACCTAAAGCAATTAGAGAAAGAAGAACAAACAAAACCCAAAGTTAGCAGAAGGAAAAGAAATCATAAAGATCAGATCAGAAATAAATGAAAAAGAAATGAAGGAAACAATAGCAAAGATCAATAAAATTAAAAGCTGGTTCTTTGAGAAGATAAACATCATTGATAAACCATTAGCCAGACTCATCAAGAAAAAATGGAGAAGACTCAAATCAATAGAATTAGAAATGAAAAAGGAGAAGTAACAACTGACACAGCAGAAGTACAAAGGATCATGAGAGAGTACTACAAGCAACTCTATGCCAATAAAATGGACAACCTGGAAGAAATGGACAAGTTCTTAGAAAAGCACAACCTTCCGAGACTGAACCAGGAAGAAACAGAAAATATAAACAGACCAATAACAAGCACTGAAATTGAAACTGTGATTAAAAATCTTCCAACATACAATGGAGAAAAGACAGCTTCTTCAATAAGTGGTGCTGGGAAAAGTGGACAGCTACATGGAAAAGAATGATATTAGAACACTCCCTAACACCATACACAAAAATAAACTGAAAATAGATTAAAGACCTAAATGTAAGGCCAGACACCATAAAACTCTTAGAGGAAAACATAGGCAGAACACTCTATGACATAAATCACAGCAAGATCCTTTTTGACCCACCTCCTAGAGAAATGGAAATAAAAACAAAAATAAACAAATGGGACCTAATGAAACTTCGAAGCTTTTGCACAGCAAAGGAAACCATAAACAAGACGAAAAGACAACCCTCAGAATGGGAGAAAATATTTGCAAATGAAGCAACTGACAAAGGATTAATCTCTAAAATTTATAAGCAGCTCATGCAGCTCAATATTAAAAAAACTAACAACCCAATCCAAAAATGGGCAGAAGACCTAAATAGACATTTCTCCAAAGAAGATATACAGATTGCCAACAAACACATGAAAGGATGCTCAACATCACTAATCATTAGAGAAATGCAAATCAAAACTACAATGAGGTATCACCCCACACCAGTCAGAATGGCCATCATCAAAAAATCTACAAACAATCAATGCTGGAGAGGGTGTGGAGAAAAGAGAACCCTCTTGTACTGTTGGTGCGAAAGTAAATTGATACAGCCACTATGGAGAACAGTATGGAGGTTCCTTAAAAAACTAAAAGTAGGGGCTTCCCTGGTGGCGCAGTGTTTGAGAGTCCACCTGCCGATGCAGGGGACACGGGTTCATGCCCCATTCCAGGAAGATCCCACATGCCGTGGAGCGGCTGGGCCCGTGAGCCATGGCCACTGAACCTGCGTGTCCGGAGCCTGTGCTCCACAATGGGAGAGGCCACAACAGTGAGAGGCCCATGTAACACAAAAACAAACAAACAAACAAACGAAAAACTAAACATAGAAGTACCATATGACCCAGCAATCCCACTACTGAGCATATACCCTGAAAAAAACATAATTCAAAAAGAGTCATGTACCACAATGTTCACTGCAGCAGTACTTACAATAGCCAGGACATGGAACCAACCTAAGTGTCCAATGACAGATGAATGGATAAAGAAGCTGTGGCACATATATACAATGGAATATTACTCAGCCATAAAGATATGAAATTGGGTTATCTGTAGTGAGGTGGATGGAACTACACTGTCATACAGAGTGAAGTAAGTCAGAAAGAGAAAAACAAATACCGTATGCTAACACATGTATATGGAATTAAAAAAAAAACACAACAAAACAGGTTCTGAAGAACCTAGGGGCAGGACAGGAATAAAGATGCAGAAGTACAGAATGGACTTAAGGACATGGGGTGGGGGATGGGTAAGCTGAGACGAAGTGAGAGAGTGGCATGGACATATATACACTACCAAATGTAAAATAGATAGCTAGTGGGAAGCACAGGGAGATCTGTTTGGTGCTTTGTGACCACCTAGAGGGTGGGATAGGGAGGGTGGGAGGGAAACACAAGAGGGAGGGGATATGGGGATATATGTATATGTATAGCTGATTCACTTTGTTATACAGCAGAAACTAATACAACATTGTAAAGCAATTTTACTCCAATAAAGATTGTCTTTAAAAAAGTGAAGGGGAAATAAAGGCTCTCAGATAAACAGAAATTTGTTGCCAGCACTCCTGTCTTGCAAAAATGTGAAAGGAAGTTCTTCAGCGAGTAAGAAAATAAAATAGGTCAGAAACTCAGCTCTTCATAAAGAAAGGAAGAGCATAAAACTAAGTGAAAAATATTTCTTTTCTTTTTCTTTTATCTAGCAGGTAACCGTTTACTAAAAATCAAAACAGTAACAAGGTATCAGGTGTAATTTATGGGTAAGTGAGAAAATGACAGTAATATTATAAGGGATGGGAGGGTTTGGGAATACTCTCTTATGAAGTAGGAACACTACCTATGAAGCATATAAGGTTATTTAAAAAGAAACTTACATTAGTTGTAAATATATGTTGCAAACTGAAAGATAATCAGTGAAGTATTTTAAACAGAAGTACAATTGATATACTAAGAGAGGAGAGAAATTGGAATTATACAAAATGTTACATTAAAACCAGGGAAGGCAGAAAAAGAATGGAAGATAAAAAGAAAGGAAAAGAAAAAAACAGAGCAAGGGCAAAATATAGAAAATAGTTATAAAGCATATTCTGACTCAAAGACCTGTACATGAATGCTCATAGCAATTTTAGTCATAATGGTCAAAAACTGAAAACAACCAAAATGTCCTTCAATAGGAGAATGGAAAACAAGGTCATATATTCATAAAATAGGATACTACTCAGCAGTAAAAAGGGATAGACTGCTAATACATGCAAAAACATGGATGAATCTGAAAAACATTATTTTGAGATTGACACAAAATAATTCATACTGTATGGTTCCAATTTATATGAAAGCTAGTAAAACTAATCTATACTATTAAAAAACTTTAAAGTAGTTGGCTTCTTGGATGATTGTCTAGAAAGCAGCATGCAATTACTTCTGTAAGAATAATATGTCTTGATGGTGATGCATTACATGGGAATATGTAGATATTAAAACTTATGGAGGGCTTCCCTGGTGGCACAGTGGTTGAGAGGCTGCCTGCCGATGCAGGGGACACGGGTTCGTGCCCCGGTCCGGGAAGATCCCACATGCCGCGGAGGGGCTAGGCCCGTGAGCCATGGCCGCTGAGCCTGCGCGTCCGGAGCCTGTGCTCCACAACGGGAGAGGCCACAACAGTGAGAGGCCCGCGTACCGCAAAAAAAAAACTTATGGAATAGTACACTTAATATTTATGTAATATACTTATGTAAATTTACCTCAAGGGAGAAAATGGAACTGGAAACAAATATTGAAATCTAGTTAGCAGGTGTCTTCGAAAAGAGTTTTATTGGCTCATTGGATTGAAAATACCTTCAGTAGAATTTATTTTAGGGAAGGTTTGATACAGAGTAAATACAATGCTATGAGTAACCTGATTTCTGTCTTTACACAGCAACATTCTCCAGTATTACCTCTTTGTTCTCAGTTTTCTTGGGGCGGTCCACTGGCAATACCAGGTTTCCCTTTTTTTGGTACCAAAGTGAATACATTATCTTGAGACCTTATACTTTTATGCCACTCTAGCTAGAAGAAAAGGGAAAAGGATAAGAGACACTTCTGTTTCATGAAAGACCCAGGAAATATTATTTGCATCTCTTTGGGTCCCATCTGTTATGCCTACCTTTGGATGTAGGAATAGGGTCAAAAACATTAAATAAAGAAAAATAAGTAAGGGTAGGGAAGACCCACAAAGAAAATCTAAGTTCTAATATCAGAAGAGTGGGAGTGAGTCTTCACAGGAGAAATGTTCTTGTTAAAAGAAATTAATTTATTGCTTTTCACCCTAAACTCAGAACATTGGTTTTAAATTTTAACAAGTCTAGCATTTTAATCAGCATTTGAATGTTACTAAGATGTAACTTAAAATTCAAGTTACATTGTGACTTAATTAGGTAGTAAATGTTGGACTCATGTTAAAGACTTACAAAGTAGGTGGGTAGAAAATAAGAAACTATTAAATTATCTTAATTGCTCTATATGTTGGCAATGGATTAATAATATGATGATTATCAGGTCAGGTCAGAATTGTTTTTCATTTTCCAAAGTAGGTACAATATAATCCTTAAGATAATTGGGAGAGATTAAATCAGATCAAAGTTAAAATGAATTTCTGAGTGTAAAAATCTGTAATATTTATGAATTGATTTCACTGTGAGAGTTATGAAACCAGTGCAGAATCCTGTCATTTTGGCATCATAATTTTCCCTCCTATATATTCAAGTTACATCTACATAATCAAATTATACTGTGATCAAATAACTCCAGGTCCAGAAAATTTGATTTAAAAAAATTTTGCAGTAACTTCCATCATCATAAGCAGTATATCCTTACTACTTTTCCTGGGAAGTTAAGAAGAATATTGAAATAATTATTTATTATGATGTCAGAGAAGACCTTTGAAATAGCAAATACCAGTTAGAATTTTCTACGACAGGATTTTGATTTCTTTGTATTCCATACCATAATGAAGGATCATACAATGTCTAAATCAAATGATAAGCTTAAAAAGTAGAAGTAGAGGCAAAGAGGTTGGAACAGTTTACTGGCTAGCAGAATAGAGGTATAGTTTCATGAATCAGAAACTAAGTTGTTTAAAAATAAAGGACATCAAAATTTCCTTCATAAAGGAAGAGGAACCACAAGACCATAATCAACTGTTTTATAATATGACGCTAATTTCCTGGTTAATTTTCAAGTCAAGCAATTAGTTTTTAAAAACACACTAAATGGTCTCAAAATGACTATAAATTATTTGCAATTTCCTGTCATCAGCTATTCTAATAAAAGCTGAATATAACTCAATATTCTGTAGAAAAAAATTGATGTCACTTAACTGTTAAACTCCATTCAGCCTTCTGTACTGTTTGAGTTCCTCAGTGGAAGAATATAGAAATGGCAGCATAAATTACCTTTGCACCTTCTTTCAAGCTCTCCTGACTCTGCATTTATATTATTTGTTACGATTTTGAAATTAGTTTTTATAACTTGAGAGCACTATAGTCTAGACATTTCAGAGCATGATTCTAAAGTAGGGTTAGTTGCCTTGAAGTCTCAACGCTATCAGTTACTACCTATGATGTCAGTTTTCCCACCATGAAATGGAATAATAGTAAGACCAAACTCAGAGGGTTTTCCATAGTGCCTGCACCAATTTACATTAGGATGGGAGAGTGTCTTAATCCCTTCAGACTTCTATAACAAAGTACTACAGACTGGGTTGCTTATAAACAACAGAAATCTATTTCTCACAGTTTTGGAGGCTGAAAGCCCAAGATCATGGTTGTTTGTTGGCCTCTACTGGGTTGCAGAAGGAGCTAGAGGGTTCTGTAGGATTTCTTTTATAAGAGTACTAGTCCCATTCAGGAGGCACCGCCCTCCTGACCTACTCTCTCCCAAAGCCCTATGTACTAATATAATCAACTTTGGAGGTTTGAATTTCACCATATGAATCTTGGGAGGACACAAACATTCAGACAATAGCAGAAAGCTCTACAAGTTTCTGACAGACAACATGGAATTCAAAGAGGAATTTTTGATTACTGTAACAACCCTAAGAAATAAAGAAAGTGACACTAAGTCTTAGATACATCAGTTGCTAGATAAAGATTAACAGGAGACCACAGCTACTCCTGGGCTGTGAAAGTGAATGAACCAATTGTATTGCCTCCCCAAGTTTTTTAAGCTACAACAATTTGGGTCAGATTTTCAACTACTAGCAACAAAATGGATTCACATAGAGACACTTTCACAAATAAGTGTTTTAATGTTTTATAGCTCATTTTTGTCTGTTCTATTAGGGACATTTTTAACCACAAAAATTTCAATGTTCTGGAATTTGATGTTTAATTGAACTGTTCATTGTTGGGAATGAATGTTTTCATGCAGGATGTTTAACAGTTTTGTTATAATACCCCAGATGAAAAGATAGAATGTTAGAAGTGGTAGGAGTTGTATGAATAATTCTATTCAAAACATTCTTTATACTGCTTAGGGAGGTGGTCTCAGGAAAATTAAGTGAATTATGCGGGATCCCTCAGCAACTGAATCAGTGCATTTTTAACCCTGAATCAGTGTGCAGGCCCTCCTCCAAGCTGCAAACCTGTGTTCATAAACTAGATCCCATTACCACGTATTCTCTGTTAAAAATGCTTGTCCAATGGTGTCCTAATACTTCCTTAGAACATACGATCAGCGGCATTATTTCTCTTTTTAAAAAATAGCAAATTTTAGGGCTTCCCTGGTGGTGCAGTTGTTGAGAGTCCGCCTGCCGATGCAGGGGACACAGGTTCGTGTCCCAGTCCGGGAGTATCCCACATGCCGCGGAGCGGCTGGGCCCCTGAGCCATGGCCGCTGAGCCTGTGCGTCCGGAGCCTGTGCTCCGCAATGGGAGAGGCCACAACAGTGAGAGGCCCACGTACCGCAAAAAAATAGCAAATTTTATTTTCCTGTTACAACTGGCCTATTCTTTAAATCTTCATAGCTACATTATCAAAAAGGTTTCATTGTTGAACTTTAAAAGTGAGGATATTACACATCAGAGAGTATAAACAAGTTACCTAAGGTCATACATTTAATAAGTTGTAAAATATGAAATTTATATCATGTTTGTTTGCTTACAGAGCCTCTGCCCCGACTGCATGATATTTAGCTATATTTATGGTATAAAATTTAGAAATATATCTGTAGAGTTATATTTACAGCACCTTTAACATTAATACATCAAGTATTTTCAAGGAGGATAATTGGCTTTGGTGAGGAATGTGCATAAGTTGGTGTTATTTTTGAATGTTAATCCTCTTTTTAAAAAATGAAACCTGCTTTGATTTTATGTTAAACATTGGTAGCAAATATCCCCTACAACTTTGATCTGACAATATAATCCTAATTATGCCCAAGAAAACCTAGGATGTTCAAAGGTGTGAAAATTGGAATCTTAAATGGCAGCTCAAAAAGTTCAAAAATAGTCAACAACAAAAAAGAAAGAAACAAAAGATTCCTTACAAAGTTACAAAGTTACAAAGTCCTAACAAAACTGCTCAAACCCTGACTTGGCCTCCCCTTCTTATTGGCTTGGACACACTGCAGATTAAACTATTTGTGAGGCTCACTGAGCCTGGGCTGAACTAATACCTCCACTAGTTCACACAGTTCTGCTTTCAAGTAATCTTGTCAGGGAAGCTGACAGCTTCAGTGATGCTACTTTATAGACCCCTTGGCAAAAATAGGATGCTGAAAATCTACCCATAAAAAACCAAACCCACAGAAGTCTGCTGTCCTTTGGTCAAAGAATATAAAATGCACTTGATCTCATGTTGTTTGAGATGCGGCTGTGCGTATAAACTCTTCAGAGACAGTAAATTAGATGCCACAGGAAATGAAGAAAAAGGACCAGCTATTCCAGCTCAAAGCTTCATGCAAAAAAAAAAAGACATGCTGATACTCAAAATCTTCCTCCTAAACAGATTGGTTACATCTTTTATAACACTTCACTTACTTAACAACCTTGTTGAACACTGGTCTGTTTGACTTAGATACAATTAATAAGAAAAAGAAGAAAAATAAAATACTACCACCCAAGTTATATACAAATTGCTGCCACATTTCCTAATATTGGATTGATTTTCAGAAAACAATATTGCAATATGTGTGTGTGTGTATGTGTGTGTGTATAGAAACTATGACATTCATCCCGGTTGAAAAGGATAATTATTACTACCATGTATATTGGTTGTTTCTGACCTTTTTTCATCTAGTGCTCATGCTGCCCAACTTGTATTTGGTGGAATCTTACTCTTTACACATTTTAAGTTATTAATCACAATTCAAATCTAGCACTGGGTTATTCATGCACATTGTTGAAAGCTGATTACAGCATTGTAATGGCAGATACAATTAGTACTGTAACATCAGTACCACCATCTTCCATTCTATTTTTTCACAAGTAAATTAAAATAGTGTTTAATTATGATATTTTTCAGTATTCATTTCTGGTTTAATAAGGTTTCCTGACAGATAACCGCACTGATTATGTGTGCATGATAAATGTTTAATAGCAGAAAATGAACTCAGTTATAAGCACATTCAGTTTTTTTTATCTTTTCAATAGAAAACAAATGCATATTTTTTTCTTATTGCTTTCCTCTTTTGTATTATTTATGTATGGGGACAAAAATATGTGAGATTGCTTGGTAATATCCTCTTTTTTATAGAAAGAGAAAAAATAGATATTAGTACATTCATTTAGATACTGTAATGTACATGGTTATTCTTTGTGTACAAATTGTTACTGTTATTTCCAAATGCAAAGAAATTCCTGTAGATCCCTTCCAAACTTCTAGCATAAAATTGGTGTGCCAGGAGGCAGCCATGCTTATGCAGCATTAAGTGTGGTTGAACTCTAGCCCAAGTTTCATCTGGAAACATGAATGAACCCTGGTGATTATCAAGCTAGCAGTAAGCCTCTTCCCAGTACAGTCTCCTGACAAAAGTAGGTGAAAGGTATGTGAACAGCAATTAATCACTCTTCTACTTACTTGTCCTGAACAGAATTTAATTAAATACAGTTCATACCTCTATGTCTACTTTTATCATGTCTTCAGAGGTTCCAAACTGCTTGAGTTGGCAACTTGCCAAGGAGGAAAATTATGCTGGGGGTAAAAAAGCAAATGTCTCATTAAAATTGAGACAGGGCTTCCCTGGGGGCGCAGTGGTTGAGAGTCCGCCTGCCAATGCGGGGGACACGGGTTCGTGCCCCAGTCCGGGAAGATCCCACATGCCGCGGAGGGGCTAGGCCCGTGAGCCATGGCCGCTGAGCCTGCGCGTCCGAAGCCTGTCTCCGCAACGGGAGAGGCCACAACAGTGAGAGGCCCACGTACCACAAAAAAAAAACAAAAATGGAGACAAAGGATCAGTGGAAGGAACAATAGGCCAAGTAAGTACACTAATATCTTAACAATGAGCAAGCTCAGAACCCTTTAAATGGCCTCTCTTTGTAGAAATACAGTGGTGGAATCTCCTCAAAATATTAATATTGTCTTTATAATGAATTTTAAAGGAAATTATGCAACCTAATATCTTGAAAGCAGCATATAAGGCCATCTTAAGAAGGTAAAGAAAAATAATTATTGGGTACAAGAAGTTTGATTTTATATACTATTTGAGGGAAAGATACCATAGTTCTTAATCAATATCACTCCAATAAATATATGTCACTAAAACTGCTAGGTCTTTTTCTTGTTAAGTCTTATATTGAGATAATGATAATGGCCTTGGATTAATAAACTTTCTCCCAATAAAATAACTGAATTGTTTTTAATATATGAATTTGAAAAAATTTAAAGAGTTTTTTATTTTGATGTTTCCAATATCTTCCATGAATAAGCCACGTCTATTATTTTCAGATTCAATGGCTGTAAAAGAGAAT
Source organism: Tursiops truncatus (assembly GCF_011762595.2). Taxonomy (NCBI): domain Eukaryota; kingdom Metazoa; phylum Chordata; class Mammalia; order Artiodactyla; family Delphinidae; genus Tursiops; species Tursiops truncatus. The sequence goes on along the minus strand of NC_047040.1, from coordinate 87,326,711 downwards.
TTAGAAAAGTGAGATAACACACATTCCTATATAATCATGTTATCCATTTTCACCATGAATCACTCCTCCTGACAACCTTTTTCTTATTGGAAAAGTCTCAGGTTATGCCGTAGGCATTCTAAATACCTTCGGTCTAAATACATTCAAATGTCTTTGGAATTGTTATTTAATTTGTTTAATTCAATATATATTCATTGAGCAAGAACTTTTTCTTCAATGCTGTGTTGGCTTCTAGAGGAGATGCAAAGAATATATACAGCTTTTGTTCTTAAAAGGGGAACATTTAATGTTAGGAAAGTCCATAAAACAAGTACATAGTACATAAAGCACATAAATGAAAAGAGGAATTCAGAAAAGGAGAAGCTTAATATGGTGTAAATTTTTTAAAGAAGAAGAAGAGACAGAGACTATCAAACCTTACGGATGGGAGCAATCATAAACTATACTATTTGTGAACAGAATCAGGTTAATCATTTATAGCAAATGTGTTTTTGAGAAATGCTTGGCGTTCTGCAGCACAAGACTCTGATGGAATGTAACCCAAGCATCCATTTCTACCTAACCTTCTTTTCATCAATGTTCACCTTCCGCAGACATATGACAGAAAGCAGACATTTTTGATCTCAGACTATTTTTTAGCATGATGTTCTTCTCCATCTCATTCAGCTCTGCCATGTAACCCTATACTCACTTTCCTGGAATAGCTGAACAGAACCATCTACATATTACCTGTGCTTTTTCAGTGGGACATATGGAGTGGACTATCGTTTCTCTTTATTCATTTTCACATTTGTCCCACAATACCACTCCAAAGGTTTAACCTGTATATTTGAATTTCTTTTAGATATTTATATTCCCATGATGTAATTCTGTATAATTTCTCCAAATTTTCAGTAAATTTGTACCATAAATATGACTTTTTCTATGTCCACAGAAACTTAACTAAGACATTCAGCTATCTGTAAGGGGGTCCCCTTGTGGGTACCCTTGCTGTTGGATTCCTTATTCTCTTTCTCAAGGTACCACCTTCTCCCAATCTCCACCATGAGTATTGTCACCTACCTTTCAACAATTCAGAGCATTCATCCACATAACAGATTTGAATTTTTAGTCTGGAAAAATTAATTCCCCAGTATGCATCTGTATGTGAGATAGGAAGAGAGAAGGAAAGGTTCGGGAGAGAACCACGGAAATGAAGAAGGGAGAGCTTTAGCATGATACTGAGTAGTTTCTGTTGATCTCCTTAGTTACCCAGATAGGGTCTGTTTCAATTTCTCTGTCATTCTGAATGGTAGGGATATCAGGAACATTTGCTTTTTTCAGTCATTCAATGCAGACTCTTGAACCAATTGTGTGTGTGTGTGCACACATACACGTACATGCACTCTCCTAAATAAAAAATACTAACTCTCAAAAATACTGCCGTCCAAGCTGTGAAAAAGGAGCAAATGTTCTTTGTCTCTTAGTTTTCTAGGCATTTATCTGCAATAGAGAAATTATTATTTTTATGCAGAAAATATACACATTAGCTCTTTGATCTTCTTTTTTTAAATTAGGCTATTTTTATTTGAGTTCGGGAAGACTGAGATCTTTGCTTCCATTTACAAGAATATCCAACTTCATGTTTCAGTCCTTTTCTCCAATAGGTCTTAAATTTTGGACATTTTTTTCTTCCAAATTTTATCCTATGTTCTTTTGAATGAAGCTCTTTTGATTATTCGGGAAAAGACATCCATGGTTTAGTTGCCTACCTGGTATCCATTTGTTCATCATCTTCTCTCTTGCTAAAAGAACCTTCTTTTTTTTTTTTTTTTTTTAGAGTGACCATGTGTGGAAATCTGCAGGTGCTACATCTTGATTGATTTCCCATTCCCTTACCTTTTCCTTTAGTTACAGGCAGTTCCGGCCAGTGAAATCTAAATGAAATGCCACTGTAATTATTTCTGGAAACATTTGATTTCCTGATAAGTGGGACATATACGGCTGAGACCCTCCTTCCTGCTCTGGTGTGTCCAACAAAATTCCAGAAAAACTTACTGATCACCCTACATTGTGAAAGAATACCCCTTTGAGAGATTCTTGGGAGTGTCTCATAAAGGGGAGGTTAGAGGAGGATATTTTTAGGGTTTTAGGGCCTGAAATGGCAGAGTATATGACATGATAGTTTTGTAACAGATGAACATAATGAGGTGAGGGTCTTGAAGCAGGCCTTGATAAGCAAAGAGTCAGTGCCCACAGTTAGCTTATCAAGGAACAAGTAATTTCTGAAACAAATAGTTAACTTATTTTCTTCCTAGTCCCAATGTTATTTAGCATAGAAATGGGAATTGACTAGCACAAAAAAAAGGAAAGCATACTTATTCTCAGAATTGTTTAGCATAAAGATAGGAGCACATGTTGACTGAGCACCCACTACCGTAATGATATAATGTCTGTAGCTCCATTGGAATAAAACACACAAGGGAAGGGCCACTAGAATATCAGAGACAGCTGCCCCAAAATGTTCTGCCACTGAACTAATGACAGCATCTTTCTGTCTCTGTTGTTCTTGTTATGTGAAAAAGAGAAACCTTAATTTATTTAAGCCACTAATTAGGGTTTTCTATTACTCATAGTTGAATATATTCCTAACTAATATTACATGTAAGACTAAGCATATGACTTTTTAAAATAGTGAGAATGTTATTTATTGTTATTTTAAATGACCTTTTAAAAACAACTGATTTTTTTCAATCACATCTTGAATATTTTCATGATAAAATATGTAGAAAGACTTAAAAATCTCAAATACATGGCATCTCTCTTTCATTATTCAGACTCTTTGCAATGTAATTAAACCAGTGTGAATTTAATGCTTCACTGCAGGAAAAGAAAATGGACACCCTGAATCAGTACATTTAAGGAGTGTTGAAATAATTTCAGAAAGATAGGGTTTGTTTTAAGGTTAAGGTTCATTTATAGACTACCTATAGTTCTGCTTTCACATTTTCACATTCAGTCAGGTTCACTGCTTACTTTATGTTAAATAAGCATTAGGTTGTTTGGCTAAATATGCCAGGAACTATAGGGAATATAATATTAGTATGTTTAAGAGTAAGTTTCTCCAAGGAAGAAACCATACACTGTTTCTAGTTGTGTCCCTATAAACGAGCAGAAAGATTAGGACATTGTAGAATGCTAGCAAATACATATTTGTTGGTTGAATTAATAAACATGAATAAGTGAATGAGAAAAAGGAAGACCAAGTCACATATTTATCCTTAACCTATCCTTGCCAGAATGAAGGAATTCTCATAATGGGTCATTAGTGACCCTTCATTCCTGCAGAGCTAATCTACCATGATGGTACAGGGTTTGGTTAGAAGATGTTTCTCTGGTATGTAAATGTTTCTCCTCCTTTCTTAGGAGGCCCTGTTCTCTGGGAGGCATGAGTTATCTCAGGCTTGAGCTCAGGGCTGGCTGCATGGACATGTATTTAACCAGTGCAGTCTGCACCAGGGCCCCACATTCAGAAGGGTGCCTTGTTGTTTGCGGTTTAATGCTTTGTGGTCATTGTCTTGACATTTTGTTTTCTTAATTTCATCTTTGAATTTGGGTTTTGTAAGTAAAGTCTGATTGGATGATGGAGCCAGGGGACTTGGAGCCTCAGTTCACATGTGGTCCTGTACCCCACTGTCTCCATACTTCCCTGGAACAAATTCTTGGCTACCTGCTACCCAGCTCCTTAAGAGGAGAGCTGAGCCTTGAGCCTTCCCTGAAGAAGAAATTCTGCTTGTGGACAGCAGTCTCATCCCATGCACCAGAGGTCCTAGCCTGTACTCCCTGATGGCCTGCCCTATAGATTTCAGACTTGCTTTCCTAGTTCTCACAATCACATGATATACATTTCTTAAAATATAGCTCCTAACTGATTCTGTTTCTCTGGTTGAACTCCAATTGACACAGCACATTAAACTATGATATAAGCAGTATGACCAGAATCAAGGGAATGAAAAGGAAAATTCAGCTAAAGAATTCATTTTAGAGCAATACTAACCATGGACATTTATCATTTGTTTTAAAAATTAAAAATGCTTTTAAACCTTGAAAAACTCCTAATTAATATGTCTTGGCTTTATTTTCTCTACCAAGTAAATCTGTGCTTTAATTTCTTCAATTAAAGTACACGCATCAGGTTGAGAAGACTGTGAAAATTCTCACTTGCCACAAACCTCCTACTTTGCCAGTCAAAATATTTTGTGGTGTCTCTACCGCCAAAAAATTACACATACAGTAATTTATTTATTCAAATATACAGTAATCTATTATACAGTGATCTATTATGTATAATCTACTTGAATAAATAGATTGCTGTATGTGTAATTTGTAATTTTGTAAGTTGGAAGTCTTGTGAATTAGTTACAAATCACAATGTAAAATTTCATCTGTCTAAATCACCTAAGAAAAAGAGTGGGTTAATAAAAATGATAAGCATATGCTGGAGAAACATCTAAGTTTGAAAACTAATCTCAGGTAATAAGTACAAATGAGTACAAATTTGTCAGATGTACAGAGAAGAAGAGAGGAGTGACTAGACAAATCATGAGAGACAGAAATCCTACCCTAGGCAGAACCCTCCTACACTGTTGGTGGGAATGTAAATTGGTGCAGTCACTATGGAGAACAGTATAGAGGGTTCCTCAAAAAACTAAAAATAGAGTTAACATATGTTCCAGCAATCCCACTTCTGGGCATATATCCTTTGAAAAGATACATGCACCCCAATGTTCATAGCAACACTATTTACAATAACCAAGACAGGGAAGCAACCTAAATGTCCATCGACAGATGAATGGATAAAGAAGATGTGGTATATATATATATATACACTGGAATACTACTCAGCCATAAGAAAGAATGAAATAATGCCATTTGCAGCAACATGGATGGACTTAGAGATTATCATATTAAGTGAAGTAAGTCAGACAGAGAAAGACAAATATCATGTGATATCACTTATATGTGGAATCTAAAAAAATGAAACAAATGAACTTATATATTGATACAAAACAGAAGTAGACCCAAACATAGAAAACCAACTTATGTTTACCAAAGGGGAAAGGGGTGGTGGAGGGATAAATTAGGACTTTGAGATTAACATATACACACTATTATATATAAAATAGATAACCAACAAGACCTACTGTATAGCACAGGGAACTATATTCAACATCTTGTAATAATGTATAATGGAAAGAATCTCTAAAATATTTATATATATATATATATATATATATATATATATATATACACACACACACACACACATCACTGAATCACTTTGCTGAACACCTGAAACTAACACAACATTGTAAATCAACTATACTTCAATTAAAATGTTTTAAAAAATCCTACCTTAGGTAGATACTGAAATTTGGAACTGAGAGTCATAAGTTCTAGTTTTTACATGAGTCACACAGACATTAGCAAGTAAAACCTTCTGATAAGCCTTTTCAAGACCATACTATCAAGGACAGTCATACATTTATGTAGTCAACTCTATTCATCTAAACAAAAATGCTGACATCTAGAAACTCTCCCACCTAGAAGATCAGTCGTTCTTTTCCAAATATCAGGCACAGCCTGGCTTCTCTTTCTCCACCCATTTTAATCTCCCTTCTCTTCCCAAAGTCAGAAAGAATAGAAGAAAGAGATGGAGATAGTGAAAAATAAATGTCAAAGTTTGTTTTCAGTTCTTTTAGCAAGTGCTTCATAACAAAAATACCTTTCAATGTGAAGAGTTAATACACCTTGATTATGACTATAAAATTCTAACTTAATTCTGCAACGTCACAAATTCAAACACATTTAAGAAAACTTGCAGTAAACTAAATGAATGAAGAAGGTTAGAAATTCAAAATTTCTGGAAAATTCCAATTTAGTATCATTTCACATACAGCCTATCTTCAATCTTCTGGAATGTCTATTAGACATATGTGAGACTTCTTTATTTTATCTTATTTTTTAAAAAATTTAACCTAACTTTTATATTTTTCATCTCTTTCTTTCTGAGTGATGCTTTCAGGTTTATTTCTTCAGTGCTTCCTTTCATTTTTCTAATTTTTTCTTCAATGTCTCATCTGCAGATTAATTATCCATTTGACTTTCATATTTTAACAATCACTTTTTTTGTTGAAAGTTCTAATTTTGTTCTTTTTTTATACCTTTCTGGAACTTTTTAGTACCATAGTTTTTCTAACTTCTGCCTACCATTCCTCTTGATCCTCATTTTCTGCCACCCCTACTATGGTTTCTCTCACTCAGTCTTCCTCAGCCATAAAGGCTTTCTTACTGTTTTCAGTTACCATTTCAGGGCCTCCGTATTTGTGATTCCCTCTGCCTGGAACACTCTTCCTCCAGCTACTCATCTGACTTGCTCACATTTCTCCTTCACGTTCAAGTATCCCTTTCTCATTAAAGCCTTCCCTGATCTTCAATGTAAAATTGGAACCACACTCTTTCACAGTATTCTTGATCTACCTTCCTTGCTTTATTTTAATTCATAGCATATTTCACCATGAAACTTATTTTACTTACTTTGTTTACATCTGTCTCTCACAATTAAAAAATAAATTCCATAAAGGCAGTGATAAGGGTAGTGGTGGTGGGTGATGGTGGTTAATTTTTGTATTCCCAGTAACTGGAAAAATGCAGAATGTCTGATGTAAATGGTCTTCAATAAATGTTATGCTAGGTAAAATCAATAAGTGTTGTTGAATGATTATTTCCCCCTTTTTATTTCTTTTTAATTCTTTTAAACATAATTGATAATCTAGTTTGATAATTCTATTATATGAAATTCTTAAAGGTCCAATGCTATAGTTTATGTTTTAAGCTAAATAATATTTGGTAGATTGTAACTATGTATTGTGGACTTTTGGAGGCCTTGTTGTTGGGTTTTTTTAAATTATTATTATCGTAATTGAATTTGGAAAGCTCCATATTCACTGCGGCTGAGGTTTTCTTCTCTGCAATAATCTTTCAAGGTCTGAGTTGAGGATCTTTTCAGAGGGGTTTTGCTATTGATCCAAGAGTGCCATCAGCCTTTGATCACTTGTTATGCTAATTTATTAGCTTGCTAAGAGATTACTGGAGTTTAAAGTACAAGCCCAGAACCAGGGAAGCTATAGGCCTATTGTTTGAAATTCTCAGGTAAATTTGTTTTCCTTGAAATTTTAGGCAGAAACACACAAGAATCTTACCTCCTCTGTATAATCTCCTTTGCCAGTGGGAAGACTGCTTCTATGCCATTCTTTTACTGATGGTCAAGCGTTTCCTTTAGTAGGGGTCACTTTGTTTCTTGCCTCTTGTGTATTCAAGGCCTTGTCTTTTACCTGTGAGTGGATATGATATTTTTAGATAATTTATTCAACATTTAATTGATTCTTTAGGAGAAATTTTGATCATCTATTCAACCATATTGTCACACCCAACTGTCTGAAATTACATCTGTATTAGATTCCTAGGGCTGTCATCATAAAGTACCACAAACTGGGCAGTCTAAGACTTCAGAAATACATTCTCTCATAGCTCGAGATGTTAGAAGTCGAAAATCAATGTGTTGGCAGTGACATGCACCCTCCAAATCCTCTAGGGGAAGATTCATCCTTGCCTCTTCCACCTTCTGGTGGCTCCATGAGTTCCCTGGCTTGTGGCTGCCTAACTCCAATTTCTGTCTCCATCTTCTTCTCCATGTGTTCTCCATCTCTTCACATGGCATCCTTTTTATAAGGACACCAGTCATATTGGGTTAGGGGTCCACTTACTCCAGTATGGTATCACCTCAACTAATTACATCTGCAATGACCCCCCTATTTCCAAATAAGGTCACATTCTAAAGTGCCCAGGATTAGGACTTCAACAAATCTTTTTTAGGGGAAACAATTCAATCCGTAACACCATCAAAGAAAGCAGATGCCATTTAGCCCTCAACTATTGTTTTCATGTTAATATATGTGTCCAGTGTTGCAAGACATTTTGTGTTTCAAGAGAACCCAGAGATTCTGCTTTACATTTAAAATATCCTGATTTTAAATGCTGACTACCAAAACTTTAAAACTTTGGCCAATCAAATCACAACCGCTGGCTAGGTTTCGTTTATAGGTTACTGATTTTCAACCTTTGCAACAATGTGACACAGATGATCACTTATCCAGTGGTTACTATGAATCAAAATAGAGTATTTTAAATATATTCAAGGACTCCAAGAAACTCAAAAGGTGTTCAGTACGGGCAACATGTGTCATAAGGTCCAAAACTAAAATGTATGTCCCTTTACTCATAAAATAGCTCCTCAAGCCATGACTTGGAATTTATTCCTCATTATTTTATACATATATCTAAGAAATTGGCCAGGTTTTCCTGCTCAGAGTAGATCTAAATTAGATTCAGTTTCTGAGAAATTTGACGGTTGTTGCTAGAGGAAAGTGCGAGGATAAAAATGAGAAGTGACAGCTCTGAAAGGAAGAGACAGGAAAAAAGATTTCAAAAGCAGATATAAGAATTCCCCAAATCATAGCAGTCTGACATCATTTGGTGCAGTTTGGAACCTGGAGGGTATCGCTATTATAACCTCCTGCAATAACTCATATTCTAAACATCCACCTTGAACATTAAAAGAAGTGTTAGTTATAGTTTATGGAAGCGAGCAAGACAAAAAAAATATTCAGAAAGATTTCCAGCATTCAGGGAGATATTCAATCAGTATGCCTCAGGACAGCTGAATGGGTTGCTAAAAACATCAAACTACTTCCATGTCAGTTATGTGGCTGCTGCCCTGTACACCACCACCCCGCCCCACAGATGATGCCAGACTGCCCCACAATTCAGCAACTATAGGAATGATGGCTGGCAGAACTCGGGCTAAAGTGTTTACTGTTCCAGGACTTTGGGAACTATGTGTTCGGGTTTCCGTACTATTGCTAAATATGTTGTACATTACTCCTGCCGGTGCAAATATTTACCAAAGAAAATTTCTTCACCTTAATCTATAATAAATATAACTTTTGGAAAGAAAAAGAGTGTCAGAGATCAAATCAATCTATGAACAAATGGCATACTCTCTGAGCAGAGGACGTGGTCACTGAGGAAATGACTTGCTACCTCATCTGACACCACTAAGTATTCACAATAAGTCATTAGCTACCCTTAATCTGATTTCAAACTCATGGAATCAAACTTCTGATTATAAACTGACTACTCTAACGTTTTACCTACAAGAAGAATGAACTGGCCAAAAGACAGAATTCCTTAGTCCCCTTGGAAATTATAATTTAGTTGTAAATTAATAAACTTTGGTATTATATATCTTTCCCCATGAGCTTAGTTAATTTGAGCAAGTCCTGACTGTTTCTTAGTAACGTGAGAATTACAAGGATTTGACAAATCAGATTTCCAAATCTGGGGTAAGTTCACCAAGTTAATAAGATCCCGTAGGGACCTTGGAAGTTGGTCACCATGTTGTCCCAGGAAACGTCCTCTGTGATTAAACTAAACTACACAGGTTTAATTCTTTGTTCCTATTAGAAATTTCTACATGAAGACTTGGTATAATTGGAAAGAACTTCCTAATGTAGTATATCTTTAAGCAGTATCTAAGTTAAATTCAGTGGTTACAAATTTGTTGTCAGTAATCATGAACAAATATTGACTAATATGCACTGCATCAATAGATTTTTTAATGTCAAATTTTCTAGGAATTTAAACAAAAAACTCAAAATATGCAAAAACCATTTCATATGCTATTGATGATCTGGACAAGAGAGATTAACATAACCTACATATATAAATATTAATATATAGTAAGTACATAATTTTATATTAATATAAATATATAAGTGTACTCAGATCTTCTTGAGTGTGTCCCCACCTTAAGGAATATATTTCTAGAGTTAAGTCAAAGAGCTAATTATGCATTATTGCACATTATATAACAGCATTATACAAGTCAATTAGAACTGACAATAAAACAACTTCCATGAAAGATCATCTGAATTGCCTTTATTTCTCTTTTAAAATCACTGAAGCAAAATCACATTCCATTTCAAATGTTCTGAAAATCTCTACAGCCTATCAAGCCTTCCCCACAGCATTATTAGTCTCTTCCCAGGTTTTAGCAAAGGAACATTTGTTTGCTTCTGTAATTCCTGAGAGGTCACTGAAATTTCAAATAGCATTATTTTCCAGGTAAGAAAATAAGAAAATGCACTTTATAAATCTCTTAAAGACAGATCAAGGACTTCAACTTTTAATTAGAATGCCATAGCTTATTTAAAAGAATTAATAAAACTAATAAAATAATTTCTCTAAAATATCCTATGTTCAACAGAAAAATTAAAAATGCAAGAAAAAATCTTGAGCCTCTTCTTTTTGAGGTATAATTTTCTAATTCCACAGCTACATGACCTTTCAATAATTGTTTCAAGAAAGATTTCTATCATATTGCTTTGCCTTAATTTCTGATTCGGTCAGTAAATCTTTGTTCCCATCTCTGTGAAGCTTTCTTAGGTCACCAGCACAATGAAGGCAAAGGGGATTCAGTATTGATGAATCCTTTACTCTAAACCTAAAGGATAAACATTGTAAACTTGTTTCTTTTTTAATATAACAGTAACATAACTGTGACTAAAAGATGGGTGTATTTTACCATCTAAAAACTGAAGCACTTTTTATATATTTCAAAACGGTCCTCACCAAAATTTGGCTGAAAAATGTGACTTGGTGCAGAAACCTTATTTTTAATGGATAATTGCTATAACATCATTTTGGTAAAAGTTGGTTACAAATGGTTGGAGAAAAGAAGTTTACCATGTGCCAGGAGCTACACTAGGCTCTTCAGCTCTATTGTTTATTTTTACAACTAGCCTATGAAAAAAGCATTTATTATTAATCCACTTTATAGATGAGTGAACCAGGGCTCAAGTAATTTAACTTGCCTGAGTTTTCAGAGCAAAGTATGTGGCAGGGATGAGATTTTAATTTAGTTCAAAAAAACAATATATTGCATATTAAACACTCTGTAATAATGTTCCTAATCCTAATAATGGACTATCTCATTAATTATTGCCAAATATTACCTTGAAAGATGATAATTCTATTAATAGAAACTAGTAATTATTTGATAATTCATATAGGCCAAACCCTCTAAGTCTGGTCTTACTGAAACCCTCTGAGTTTGGTCTTACTATTATCCCATTTTACGGTGGGAAAACTGACATCACAGGTAGTAACTGGTAGAGTTGAGACTTCAAGGCAAGTAGCCCTACTTTACAATCATGCTCCAAAATGTCTAGACTATAGTACTATCAAGTTATAAACACTAATTTCAAATTTAATGAGCATATTTCAAACAGAAATTTTGGTGAGAATGATAAAATATTTATTTAGTGATTTTAGAGCAAACTTTACATTGTACCTCAAGGTCACTATTTCTAGCATTGCAGTGAACAAAATCATCATGGGAATGCCAAAGGTGGACATAGGCCAACAGGTCTGTCAATTTGGATTACATGTTCTTTTTAAAAAAAATTAACTGAGTTATAATTGACATACAACATTATATTAGTTTCAGGTACAAAACCGAGTTATTTGTTATGTTTATGGATTATGAAATGATCACCACAAGAAGTCTATTTATCATGTCACCATACAGATTTATTACAATATTATTGACTACATTCCCCATGCTGTACATTATACCTTCAAGACTATTTACTTTACAGCTGAAAGCTTTTACCACTTAATCCCCTTTACCTATTTCACCTATCCCTCCCACACCTTCCTCTTTGGCAACCACCCATTTGTTCTATGTATCTATGAAGCTATTTGCTTTGTTTTGTTTTTAGTTTCACATATCTGTGGCATCATATGGTAATCTTTTTCACTGTCTGACTTATTTCACTTAGGATAGTACCCTCTATGTCTATCCATCTTGTCACAAATGTCAATATTTCATTGCTTTTTATGGCTGAGTAATATTCCATTGTGTGTGTGTGTGTGTGTGTGTGTGTGTGTGTGTGTCTATCTCACATCTTCTTTAACCATTCTCATCTGCTGAGAGACACTTAGGGTGCTTTCTTTACCTTGGCTATTGTATATAGTGCTGCAGTGAATACAGGGGTACATGTATCTTTGAATAAATTCCCAGAAGTTGAATTGCTGGATCATATCGTAGTTCGAGTTTTAGTTTTTTTAGGAATCTCCATACTGTTTTCCATAATGACTGTACTAATTTACATTCCCAACAACAGGGCACAAGGATTCCCTTTCCTCCACATCCTTGCCAACACTTGTTTTTTGTCTTTTTGCTAATAGTCATTCTGACAGGTGTGAGGGGCTATCTCATTGTGGTTTGGATTTGCATTTCTCTGATGATTAGTATACTGACCATCTTTTCATGTGCCTGCTGGCCATCTGTATGTTTTCTTTGGGAAAAAAATGTCTATTCAGGTCCTCTGTCCATTTTTAAATTAGATTGTTTGTGTTTTTTTCCTTATTGAGTTGTATGAGTTCTTTGTATATTTTGTATATCAACCTATTATCAGATATATGGCAAATACATTCTCTCATTCAGAAGGTTGCCTTTTCGTTTTGTTGATGGTTTCCTTCACTGTGCCAAAACATTTTAGTTTGATGTACTCCCATTTGTTTACTTTTGTTTTTGTTTCACTTGCTTAAGGAGACACAGCCTCAGTTTCATTCTTTTTCATGTAGTGTCCAGTTTTTCCAATACCATTTACTGAAGAGACTATCTTTTCCCCATTGTAGATTCTTGCCTCATTTGTGGTAGATTAATTGAAAAACAGAAGATGGGTTTATCTTAGTGATTTGAGATTAGATAAGCATGAGTTTATCTGGGTCCTCTATTCTGTTCCTTTGATCTATGTGTCTGTTTTTATGCCAATACCATACTGGTTTGATTACTATAGCTTTTTAGTACAGTTTGAAATCAGGGAGTGTGATACCTCCAGCTTTGATCTTATTTCTCAAGATTGCTTTGGCTATTCGGGATCTTTTGTGGTTCCAGAAAATTTTAGGACCATTTGTTCTATATTAGTGAAAATTTCATTGAAATTTTGATGGAGATTGCATTGGATCTATAGATTGCTTTGGGTAGTATGACGATTAGAACCATATAGATTGTTTCAATTTGTGAGCACAGTGTATCTTTCCATTTATTTGTGGCATCTTCAATTTCTTTCAATGTCTTATAGCTTTCTGAGTACACCTTTTTCACCTCCTTGGTTAAACTTATACCTAGATATTTTATTCTTTTTGATGCGATCATAAATGGGATTGTTTCTTCATTTCTCTTTCTGATAGTTTGTTGTTAGTGTATAGAAATACAACAGATTTCTGTATATTAATTTTGTATCCTGCAACTTCACTGAATTCATTTATTAGTTCTAATAGCATTTTTTGGTGGCATCTTTGGGGTTTTTCTATATATAGTATCATGTCATCTGCAAATAATGACAATTTTACTATTTTTCTTTTCTAATTTGTATGCTTTTCAACTTCTTTTTTTGCCTAAGTGCTACAGCTAGGACTTCCAATACCATGTTAAATAAGAGTGCACATTCATGTCTTGTTCCTGATTTTAGAGGACAAGCTTTCAGCTTTCCATCAGTGAGTATGATGTTAGCTGTGGGTTCTTCATATATGGCCTTTATTATGTTGAGGTGTATTCCCTCTATACCCACTTTGTTGAGAGTTTTAAAAATTTTGTCAAAAGTTTTTCCTGCATCTATTGAGATAATAATGTGATTTTATCCTTTGTTTTGTTAATGTTGCATACCATGTTGATTGATGTGTGAATGTTAAGCCATCCTTGCATCCCTGGAATGAACCCTACTTTATCATGGTGTATGATTCTTTTAATGTATTGTTGAATTCAGTTTTCTAATACTTTGCTGAAGATTTCTGCAGCTATGTTTATCAGGAATATTGGCTTGAAATTTTCTTTCTTTCTTTTCTTTTTTTTTGTAGTCTCTTTGCCTGGTTTTGGTTTCAGTGGTCTCATAAAATAAGTTTGGAAGTGTTCCTTCCTCTTTACTTTTTTGGAATAATTTGAGATGGATTGGTGTTAACTTCTATTTAAATCTTTGGTAGAATTCACCTGTGAAGCCATCTGGACCTGGATTTTGTTTGTTGGTACATATTATTTTTCAATTAGTTTCCTTGAAAACAAACTCCTGTGGCAAGCTTGCTTATTATTTCTCTCATGTAACAGAATATATGAAATATACCTTGCTTTTCAAGATATATAGTCTCTTAAATTTAGATTAATCAAATTGGATTTAAACTCCTTAACAGTGTTGTGGAATGTCCAAAGTGTTTGAGTGATTTGGGGGGGTGGCAGAGGGAGTAGTGGAAGGACAATGTGGCATATTCAAGCGTATTTCACATTTCATGAGTACCCATAGTTTTGTGTTTCCTTGGATATGCTGTGATTTTTTTTTTCTTTTCATGTAGATGTGTAACTAGGGATACAAGAAACCATGGCAACACTGTCTTACTCAAAGAAAAGAAGTTGAATATAGTAATCCCTCAATATCCAAGATAAACCAATCCTACGGTGAGGTGTAAGCTGGGCCTTTCTTTCTATTATATGTCATTATCTCCATTACAGTGGTTTTGGCTGAATATATACCTCAGAAACATTTACAAAATTTAGAAAGTTTTAGAAGTTGTTTACAGAGGCCCATCTAATCTCAAATCACTGAGATAAATTAGAATTCATGTGATTTATGTAATGGAGAAGGTACTAAGCCATCAGAGATGATTATTACTTGTAAAATCTCACCTGGAGTAAATACAATATCACACTGTAAAATTAATTTTGCAAGAAAAATGTTACCAATTTCACAAAAGGGCAAAAACATCACCATTCTTTTCACAGACTGTAACAATGTCCTCCTTTATGAAAATTGCTTTTTTATTAGAGGACAATTACTGTGTGTTGAAATAAGAAAATATAGATGGTGGAAGACATTACAGGCAAACCACACCCACCTATCTATCTGTCCTCTTCTGATTCTTAATCATGAACTGTGTGGAGAGGGTGGTCCTAGGCCGCAGTTCAAAGGAGATGAAGTTTGTCTTATCTCCTCTCTTGCTTTCCTTTTCTTTGCCTTTTTGTTTGTATACTCTGCTACAGCTGTGGCCAGATAGTAAGCATTCTATATTTGAAGTTAAGAATGAATCACAAACATATTTTATTCTCACAAAGTAATTTGGTTTTGCATATGTATTTTTAAAACTATTTGATTTGGTATCACTTATACTCATTACTTTTTAAAATTAAGTAACATTTAAAATTTTTTTATAGTTACCTTCAATTTAAAGCAAGAGATGTCTCTTTTTCATATATGGAAGTGACATAAGGTTTTCTGTATAAATAAAATAAATATATTAAGGTCATAAAAATGGAGGTGGTACATGGGCGTGGTTAAACTCAATGTACTATGAGCATGTATAAAAAAAGACAGGACTTGACAGTCTCAAAAGTCCCTTGCATTTTCATAGTCTGGGGATTTTAGAATAGGGACATAACATAGGTTGGGGAACAATGGAACACAGTCCCCAAACTTCGATTCCTTGGGTTAAATGATAAGACCTTTTCTCAGCTTTATTCTCTTGTAATGAAAATAATGATGAATTAAGTCAGCAGTTTTTTTTTTTTAACTCACATCACTCTGTTATTGGTCAAATCAGTCATACAATCAACTGGGTCATTCCATCATTGGATGACTTGAATAATATATATATATTTTTTATACAGCAAGTTCTTATTAGTCATCAATTTTATACACATCAGTGTATACATGTCAATCCTAATCTCCCAGTTCATCCCACCACCACCCCCACCCCCGACTTTCCCCCCTTGTTGTCCATACGTTTGTTCTCTACATCTGTGTCTCAATTTCTGCCCTGCAAACCAGTTCATCTGTACCATTTTTCTAGGCTCCACATATATGCGTTAATATACGATATTTGTTTTTCTCTTTCTGACTGCTTCCCTCTGTATGACCGTCTCTAGATCCATCCACGTCTCAACAAATGACCCAATTTAAGTCAGTGGTTCTTAAAGTTCAATTTTAGAACCAACAGCCTCAGCAACACCTGGGAGCTGGTTAGAAACGCAAATTCTCAGGTGCTACCTGGCAATTCTGAGATCCTACCTGGATTTGCTGAATCAGAGCTCTGGGGGTGGAGCCCAGCAATCAATGTTATAACAAGCCCTGTAGGTGATTCTCACACCTGCTGAAGTTTGAAAATCATTCAGTTAGGGAACCACATATGTAACAGAAATGACCTCGAATTTTACTGGAAAATTAGTCTTGTACTATTAACTCTAGTGAAAGTAATCTTGAAAATGATCTTAGCCTAATGGATGACAATAAATGCTTAGAAAAAGAGAATTAGAAGATTATGCTTAGAAATGAGTTCCTATAGCAAGAGGAACTCTTACCAAGTAAGAGTTAATTGTACCAATCACATTCAAATACTTTTTACCATTTTTTGTTGGAGGAAGCATCTACATGCAAAACTAACATAAATAAAAAGCAAATTACTTCTTTCAGTGCAATAAAAATCTGGAGTCAATCTCTAAATGTTACAGACCAAGCCGTGGTACCTGTAGTGATGCCTGGGAAGCTGGTCCTCTTCTCTGAGAGCCTCCTTACATAGCCCGCTGATGAGGCAGCTGGCTGACCCACAGGCACTGCTCATTAGAACAGGAATTTACACCTAAGCTGACTCAATTAGATGTTTTCCGCACAGACTTGAAATTGACACAGATACTTTGTACTTGTAGAAGAATTAAGAGGTCATGAAAGTTGAGGTTGAGGTGGTCATGTGTACTCAAAAGCATAAAATGAAGGACTTTCAGAGAAAGAAGAATAAATGAAGTGAATACACAGATACTAAAGTATCTGGCTGTGGAGTGGTGTGGAATATGCGAAAGAGATAGGAAGAGAGAACGGATAACAGATATTGCTTATGTCCCTAACGGCTTTTAATTCCTGTTGCATTTCCTCTTCTTAGGTTTCCTGTGATAACTCAATATTCATACAATAAATTGCCAGGTTTGTTTTGTTTTGTTTTTTGGATAGTGAGGCTAAAATAACTTTCTGTTACTTGAAACATGATTCTTAATTAAAATTCCTACTTATCAATGAATATCAACATTCATTTAAAATATGAATATAATTTTCTTATTAGCTACTGACTGAAAGCAATGGCTAGGATTCGGTGTTTGAATTCCAAATCTCCTCCCACAGAAACACAGCCCAGATATTACCAGCATGGCCACTAGTAGGAATAGTCATTTTCTTGGTCCCTGGAAGAAAACTTTTACAGCATGAAGAATAGAAAATGTTGCGCTGTGTGACAGTTAAATTGATTTCCCTTTATTAACTGAAGGGAAAGGAACATAAGAATTTAAATTTATAGACCAACCAACAAAAACTGAGATGTAGATTAATCAAAGTGAAAAAGCAAAGGCAATCATTCAGAGGGTGCACGCAATACAGCAAGGCTGAGAAAAGTCTGAAGGGCAGACACTGGAGCAGGCAGCAATGAAACTGAGGACCAGTGTCCTGTGGAGGCCTCTGCACACAAGTTCCAGAGGGAAGATTAAGGATCGATGCAGCTCAAGTACAAAGCAGGCACTGGGCCAAACACTGTTAAAACACAAAACATGTTCTAGGACAAGCCTGAGGGCAATAAAGAGGCAGGCAGAACATAACATTGGGCCCCTGCTGAGGTCCTCTTTACCTTAAGTAAGTGATTGTACATCTGGTGCTGAAGTTCCCATGACAATTGTAAGAGTGGAGAATTGAGAAAGGCATTTGGGAAGAGGAAGGAGAAGCTGAACCTTTTTTTTTTTAGCTCCCATTAGGTGATTATACACATGTTCCCTCCTCATGTTCCCTAGATGAACATGGAGAAATAATAGTTTGAACTCTGAGGACCCGTTTAAGTACTGTTAAGGAAGGACCCAACTGTTCAGTAGGTGAATTCTTCCCAATAAAATAAAATAACTCCAGTAAGTTTACTTGTATTGGTTTGGAGAAATTATTAAATCACTGAAAATTTGTGGTTATCTCTATAGAGTTTATTTACCTCTGCCCCAATCCTCCTCACTCTTAGCATTCGGGAGAATGAATAAAAGCAACATTCTCATGTTCAGATGGCAACACTGATTAAATAGTTTTAACATATTCATTAAGTGCACCATCATTGTATCTCAACCACAGAACCCTTAGGATTACCATTATAGATTAGCAAAACTGTAAATAATTAATATCTTTTGTTTCAAGTGACCCTTGAAAAGAGGAAAATATGAGTTCAAGCCTGAAAGGTCCCCTGCTGCATCACTTCTACTACAAAGCTAAGAGAAGGAAAATTGAAAATTTTTAATCATTTTCACATCAAATGATGCAGCCTTCAGAAAGTGAACTGAGTTAATGATGGGGCTTCAGAGAAAGCCCAGATATACCTAAAAAGTTCCTTTTGTCCGCAAGTGTTCCACTGCTTAACCAATATCTAAAAATCCCTCCCAAGGCTATTCTAGGTTACCATGACTCAGGGATGACAGTGTGATTTCTGAGATGTAGGTGAGCCCCCACTCACAGGTTTTAGTCAGTGACCTGTGGGAACAGCTAGCAGAAGCTGAAGACACTCAAGATTCAAATGTGTGCATGTCACATGTTTGTCAGCTCCTCTGAATTTTACACGCCTAACAAGATAGGCTCATACCCTAAGCAGACAAAATTCTCTAGCAGCTCTTAGGCAGAACTGTCAGCTCCTCTCTGTTTCTTCTCTTCTCTCTCCCTGCCTTTTTTTTTTTTTTTTTTGTGGTACACGGGCCTCTCACTTCTGTGGCCTCTCCCATTGCGGAGCACAGGCTCTGGACGCGCAGGCTCAGTGGCCGTGGCTCACAGGCCTAGCCGCTCCGCGGCATGTGGGATCTTCCCGGACCGGGGCACGAACCCGTGTCCCCTGCATCGGCAGGCGGACTCTCAATCACTGCGCCACCAAGGAAGCCCTCTCCCTGCCTTTGATGATCATTTTAAACTCAGTTCACCTCAACAAAATACGGGCATGAGCATTAGGCTAGCTGTCCAGCCACTGAATCTTCCTAGAGAAATTCAGCTTCCTCAGTGGTGGAAGAGATGAAAACCTCAAAAGGCAGTACAGTGTAGCCCAAAGGAAATTACAATCTTATTGATAAATCAACCGGAAATTTTGGTTTTGCTGACAATGTGGCAATTTCTACTCAGAGACTTTAGCATCATAACAATTATCACTTCACTATTTCTCTTTCTAAATAGGCAATTTCATGCATAGTATGATAACGTGTACTCTAATATCTTATATTTTTTTATGGTTTTGCTTGAACTAAAAGCTATAACATTTGATTATTTTGACATATTAACTCTTAACTTGGGAAATTATAACCAAGCAGATTCTTATATAATATCCTATGGGTTTTTCATTCTCATCTTGTTGGAGTCAGTAGAGCGAGAAGTTTAGGGAGATCTATTTTAACAATTGCTCTGAGATGAACAATGTACCTTTGAAAGGCAAAGGAATGGAAGTCAGAACACTAAAAAGAGAAAAATTTTATTTTTCTGAATCAAAAAAGAAACCCTCACTTTATGTAATTACCGTACATAGCCCTCCTCCCCCACTTACCTACGGGAGATATATTCCAAGATCTCCAGTGGATGCCTGAGACCTCAGATGGTACCAAACTTTATATTTACTATGTTTTTCCTATACATTCATACCTATGATTAAGTTTAATTTATAAAGTAGGCACAATAAGAGAATATCCTAATTGCCAGCATCACTACTCTTGCACTTTGAGGTCATTATTAAGGAAAATAAGAATTACTTGAACACAATCACTGCTATAGGCAGCAGTAGATCTGATAACCAAGATAGCTACTAAGTGACTTACAGGCGAGTTATGAAGGACAAGGAGATGATTCCCGTCCCAGGTGGGCTGGATTGGGAGGGCTCGAGATGTCATCACGTGATTCAAAACAGCATGCAATTTAAAATTGATAAGTTGTTTAGTTCTTAAATTTTGTATTTAATATTTTCTGACCACAGTTGACTGTGGGTAACTGAAATCAGGTTAAGTGAAACCACGAATAAGGAGGGGCACCTGTAGTGATGAACATGGTGACAAACTCAGTTTTAGGAGTGGTCATGTTAGAATCTAGTTGATATTAAGCATGTCTATATATACTGCCACACCAAAGTCTTTATTTAGTTAGTTATTTGTTTACTTATTATATTTCTACTTTTATTGTAAAAATTATTTTATTTTGATATGTTTTTCAAAAAATTTAGAATTAAAAGAAGTTGCAAAAGAATTCTGATATACCCTTCACCCAGCTTCTCCCTTTTAACATCTTAAAAAAACCAAAGAATATGTGTTGAAACCAAGAAATTAATCTTGATTCAGTATTTAAAGTCAAGAACTCAGATTTCACCAGTGTTGTTTTTCCAATAATGTCTTTTTGTGTGTGTGTATGTGTGATCTAGGATTCATTTCAGAATCCCACATTCTATTTAGTTCCCATGTCTCTTCTGTGACAATTACTGTTTTTTCTCATCTTTCATGATCTTGATATTTTTCAGGAGTATCAGCTAATTATTTTTGTAGAATATCCCTCAATCTGGGTTTTTCTGACATTTTATCATGCTTAAATTTAATTTCTGCATTAAATGTAGGTTATGTGGAAGGACACTGAAGAGATGATGTGCCCTACTCAGGACATCACATTCAGTGTCACATGACATTCATATATAAAACTGATGGTGTTACTCTGGATCATTTGCTTAAGAGAGTGTCTAGCAGAATCTTCCTGTAAAGTTACTATCTATTCCTTTGTAATTACTAAATTCTTTGAGAGATACTTTGAGACTCTGCACATATTTCACTCCCCTTAAGTTTTCACCCTTTAATTTTAATACCCATTGGTGAAACTTAACTGCTGCAAAATCACTATGGTATTATAATGGTCATTTTCTATTTTGCTTATTTCTTCTACATGTATTAATTGGAATTCTTCAGTAAAGAACAGCTCTTGCTTTTCCTTTACACCTTCTTTCATCCTGCTTTCCTTCTTTCCTTCCTTTCTCTCTCCCCCCCTTTCCTTCCTTCCTTCTTTCCTCCTTCCTTCCTTCCCTTCTTCACTCATTTCATTAATTTATTACGAATATTGATTTTATTCTTTGGGTTATAATCAATACTATCATTATTTGTTTTGTTGACCTAATTGCTCCAACTTTGGAGCCATCATTTTGTTTGCTTGTTTTTTTGCATTTCCTTACTTTCTGGCACCCCAAGATTCTCCAGGTTTTTCTTGTATTTTATCCTGCTCCAGACCTGGAATCAACCTGTTCTTTAAAGAACTCTGGTTCCTTTTATATTTAGAAATTAATATCCAGATATGAAGTGTGTTTATTGCTACTGGGTCAAAAGTTTCATGATAGAGTTTTAATAAAAACTGTGCTGGCTGAAAATCATTCCTAAAATATCTAGAACTTTTGACAAAATTTCTGACATGTCAAGAGAGTCTAATCCAGCACTTTCTCATCTAGTATTAATAGATGCTATACTTTTGGTAGAGGGTTCCATTTTCTAATATCATATTGCACTCAGAGATTCGCAATATATATTACTGAAGAATTGCGCCAAGACTTCAATGTAATATAATATTGTAAATAATATTGTTTGCCTTTGTTATCTTTTATTGACATCCAAAGTCATGTGGCTTCAAAATACTTTTTTCCCCACAGTATATCTACCAACATCCAGTAGGAGAGTCACTGTCAGCTGAACACCAAATCAGGAAACATCATGTTAACTAAAAATCCTCTCTTCTAAATGTTATCACTAGATAGTGAGTAACAGGATTTCAGTTACCTTGTCTTTTGTTCTCCATGTTAATAACCTAGGCAAGAGATCAAGGCTTATCACCCCTTAAGTCACTGAAAACTAACAATGGAATTGTCCATATTATCTTCTAGTTTTCTTATGCATTCCTCCACAAACCACAATATAACACACATTCACACACACTTTCTTTTTTCCTTCCTTCCTTCCTCTCTCCCTTCCTTTTTTTTTTCTGGCTTAGATGAAACACATTGCCCTTTTTTCTGACACGCATAATATAATGCTGGCTGAAGAACTGCAGTTTTCCAATATCAGCAAAAACACTATTACGGAAGCCAATCTATTAAAAAGAGTAAGAATGACCTCTTTTATATTCTAATGTGTTCTTGCGCTGGCTATTGTATTCATGTAGCATTGGTCCCTCATTCTCCTCTTGTCACTCTTGCATGTAGAATGGTTTTGCAGGATTCTGGTCTTTTGTGGCTTACTCATGCATGCCTGAGTATTGCCGTTTTACATTTCTCTTCTTTTGTCAAATTAGATTCTTGACTTTGTATCTAAGATAGTGTAGTTAACTATCCAGAAATCAGTGCTTTTCATATTACCTAGTTTATTTATTGAACAAGAGGTTACTGAAGAATAATGATTGTGATATAATTTTATTGCAACAAAATCTACTCACTATGAAGTGTGGATCATGTTAAAGCACTATCAGCAAAATTAGGTAATCAAAGCAGCAAAAAACAAACAAAGCAAGCAAACTATCTCTTACAAATGGATCTAGAACTATCATTATGCAAAAAAAACAACAACAAAACCAGAACAAAAGTCTTCCATGGTAATAGACCTAGAGTTCATATACTACATTACTTGCAGTAACCAGCACCTACTAAGTACCCACTGTGTTAAGCAATATACTTTATAATGGGATACAATCTTGAAAACAATATAGCTCCAGCCCTCAAAGATTATATTCAAGTGATGAGATTATAGTGTAAGCCCAATTTCGACATAGTGTAAATAATATGTTACCAGAAATTTGGGGAGGCACAGGAAAGGATCATTTACTACATAATAATTTAGTTTATTTATATCAGCTATGGCCATAACAAAATACTATAGGTTGGATGGCTTAAACAACAGAAATTTATGTCTCTCAAATCTGGAAGTTCCCGATCAAAGTCCAGCAGGGTTTGGTTTCTGGGGAGAGCTTTCTTCCTAACTCTCAGATAGCTGCCTTCTTGCTGTGTGTTCACATGACCTCTTCTTTCTTTGCATATGGAGATAGAGCTCTCTTATGTCTCTTCTTATAAGAACACTTATTGGATTAGGCCCCCAACCTTATGACTGCATTTCACCTTAGTTACTTCCTTATGAGCCCTATTTCTAAATCAAGTCACAATGGAGTTAAAGCTTCCTTTGGAGGAACATGTTTAGTCCATTACACTCAAAGTTCTTGAAAATTTTATTTTACTTAAGAAAAAAATTAAAAGTAATTATGTATGATATTAAACAAAAAAACTATAAATAGAAAAGAAAAAAATAACTTTTATTTCTGAAAATATATTCATCACTCATGCTAATAAAAGATTTAACTCATTTAGCAATTATAATTTGTAAAGCACCTTCACTTTTTTGTTTTGTTTTGTTTTGTTTTGTTCTACCAATATGTTGGAGGCTCCTGGGACAATATAACTACATTTAATTTTCAGATGAAAAACAGATAGTGTTATTTGTCTAAAATTATACTGTGTATTGATAGTAAAACTCATAAGAGTTAAATTACAACAAAAGTCTTCTGGCTCCATTCTGTGATATTTCTGTACGACCAAGAAAGCTAAGGTATAGAAAATATTTAAAAAAGAGGGACCTTCAAGATGGCGGAGAAGTAAGATGTGGACATCACCTTCCTCCCTACAAATACATCAAAAATGCATCTACATGTGGAACAAGGCCTACAGAACTCCTACTGAACGCTGGGAGAAGACCTCAGACTTCCCAAAAGGCAAGAAAATCCCCACGTACCTGGGTAGGGCAAAAGAAAAAAGAAAAAACAGAGACAAAAGAATAGGGATGGGACCTGCACCTCTGGGAGGGAGCTGTGAAGGAGGAGAAGTTTCCACACACTAGGAAGCCCCTTCACTGGCAGAGATGGGGAGGGGGGGAAAGCTTCGGAACTGCGGAGGAGAGCACAGCAAAAGGGGTGCAGAGGGCAAAGCGGAGAGATTCCCACACAGAGGATCAGTGCCGGCCAGCACTCAACAGCCTGAGAGGCTTGTCTGCTCACCTGCCGGGACAGGTGGGGGCTGGGAGCTGAGGCTCCGGCTTCGGAGGTCAGACCCCAGGGAGAGGACTGGGGGTGGCTGCATGAACACGGCCTGAGGGGGCTAGTGTGCAACAGCTAGCCGGGAGGGAGTCCGGGAAAAGTCTGGACATGCCTAAGAGGCAAGAGACCATTGTTTCGGGCCGTGCAAGGAGAGGTGATTCCTTCCCTGTCTGCGCGCAGAAGGCAGAGCACGGCCTAAACGAGCTCCAGAGATGGGCATGAACCGCGGCTATCAGCTCGGACCCCAGAGAGGCATGAAACGCTAACGCTGCTGCTGCAGCCACCAAGAATCCTGTGTGCAAGCACAGGTCACTATCCAAACCCCTCCGTGAGCCTGTGCAGCCCACCACTGCCAGGGTCCCATGACCCAGGGACAAGTTCCCCAGGAGAACACACTGTGCGCCTCAGGCTGTTGCAATGTCATATTGGCCTCTGCTGCCGCAGGCTCGCCCTGCATTCCAATTATAACTACCGTACCACTCCCTCCCCCTGGCCTGAATGATCAAGAGCCCCCTAATCAGCCACTGCTTTAACCCCATCCTGGCTGGGTGGGAACAGATGCCTGAGGGCGACCTACACGCAGAGGCAGGGCCAAAACCAAAGCTGAACCCCAGGAGCTCTGCAAACAAAGAAGAGAAAGGGAAATCTCTCCCAGCAGCCTCAGGAGCAGTGGATTAAATCTCCACAATCAATTTGATGTACCTGCACCTGTGGAATACCTGAATAGACAACGAATCATCCCAACACTGAGAGGGTGGACTTTGGGAGAAACTGTAGACTTGGGGTTTGCCATCTATGACTGATTTGTTTCTGATTTTTATGTTTATCTAAGTTTAGTTTTTAGTGCTTGTTATCATCAGTGGATTTGTTTCTTGGTTTGGTTGCTCTCTCTTTTTTTTTATTATTATAATTTTTTTATTGTTTTATTTTAATACTTAAAAAACCTTATTATTCATTTTTTATTTATTTTCTTTCTTTTTTTCTCTCTTTTCTTCTGAGCCGTGTGGCTGACAGGGTCTTGGTGCTCCAGCCTGGGGTCAGGCCTAAGCCTCTGAGGTGGGAGAGCCGAGTTCAAGACACTAGACCAAAGATCTCCTGGCCCCACATAATATCAATTGGCGAGAGCTCCCCCAGAGATGTCCGTCTCAACGCTAAGACCCAGCTCCACCCAATGGCCAGCAAGTTCCAGTGCTAGACGTGCCATAACAAACAGCTAGCAAGACAGGAACACAACTCCACCCATTAGCAGAGAGGTTGCTGAAAATCATACTAAGTTCACAGACACCTCAAAACAAACCACCAGACGCGGACCTGCCCAACAGAAAGACAAGATCCAGCCTCATCTACCAGAACACAGGCATCAGTCCCCTCCACCAGAAAGCCTATACAAGCCATTGAACCACTCACCCACTGGGGAGAGACACCATAAACAACAGGACCTATGAACCTGCAGCCTGTGAAAAGGAGACCCAAACACAGTAAGTTAAACAAAATGAGAAGATGGAGAAATATGCAGCACATGAAGGAGCAAGGTAAAAAGCCACCAGACCAAACAAATGAAGAGGAAATAGGCAGTCTACCTGAAAAGGAATTCAGAGTAATGACCATAAAGATGATCCATAATCTTGGAAATAAAATGGAGAAAATACAAGAAACATTGAACAAGGACCTAGAAGAACTAAAGAGCAAACAAACCATGTTGAACAACAGAATAAATGAAATTAAAAATTCTCTAGAGGGAATCAGTAGCAGAATAACAGAGGCAGAAGAATGCATAAGTGACCTGGAAGATAAAACAGTGGAAATAACTGCCCCAGAGCAGAATAAAGAAAAAAGAATGAAAAGAATTGAAGACGATCTCAGAGACCTCTGCAACAATACTAAATGCACCAACATTTGAATTATAGGGGTCCCAGGAGACAAGAGAAAAAAAAGGGTCTGAGAAAATATTTGAAGAAGTTATAGTTGAAATCTTCCCTAACATGGGAAAGGAAACAGTCAATCAAGTCCAGGAAGTGCAGAGAGTCCCATACAGGATAAATCCAAGGAGAAACACACCAAGACACATATTAATCAAAGTATCAAAAATTAAATACAGGGCTTCCCTGGTGGCACAGTGGTTGAGAGTCCGCATGCCGATGCAGGGGACATGGGTTTGTGCCCTGGTCCGGGAGGATCCCACATGCCGCAGAGCAGCCGGGCCTGTGAGCCATGGCCGCCGAGCCTGCGCGTCCAGAGCCTGTGCTCTGCAATGGGACAGGCCACAACAGTGAGAGGCCCGCGTACCGCCAAAAAAAAAAAAAAAAAAAAAAAAATTAAATACAAAGAAAAAATATTAAAAGTAGCAAGGGAAAAACAACAGATAACATACAAGCGAATCCCCATAAGGTTAACAGCTGAACTTTCAGCAGAAACTCTGCAAGCCTGATGGGAGTGGCAGGACATATTTAAAGTGATGAAAGGGAAAAGCCTACAACCAAGATGACTCTACCCAGCAAGGATCTCATTCAGATTCGATAGAGAAATTAAAACCTTTACAGACAATCAAAAGTTAAGAGAATTCCACACCACCAAAACAGCTTTACAACAAATGCTAAAGGAACTTCTCTAGGCAGGAAACACAAGAGAAGGAAAAGACCTACAAAAACAAACCTGAAACAATTAAGAAAATGGTAATAGGAAAATATATATCAATAATTACCTTAAATGTAAATGGATTAAATGCTCCAACCAAAAGACACAGACTGGCTGAATGGATACAAAAAGAAGACCCATATATACGCTGTCTACAAGAGACGCACATCAGACCTAGGGACACATACAGACTGAAAGTGAGGGGATGGAAAAAGATATTCCATGCAAACGGAAATCAAAAGAAAGCTGGAGCAGCAATTCTCATCTCATATCAGACAAAATAGACTTTAAAATAAAGACTACTACAAGAGACAATGAAGCACACTACATAATGATCAAGCGATCAATCCAATAAAAAGATATAATAGTTGTAAATATTAATGCACCCAACATAGGAGCACCTCAATACATAAGGCAAATGCTAACAGCCATAAGTGGGGAAATCGACAGTAACACAATCATAGTAGGGGACTTTAACACCCTAATTTCACCAATGGACAGAGCATCCAAAACGAAAATAAATGAGGAAACACAGGCTTTAAATGACACATTAAACAAAATGGACTTAATTCATATTTATAAGACATTCCATCCAAAAACAACAGAATACACTTTCTTCTCAAGTACTCAGGGAACATTCTCCAAGATAGATCATATATTGGGTCACAAATCAAGCCTTGGTAAATTTAAGAAAATTGAAATTGTATCAAGTATCTTTTCTGACCATAACGTTATGAGACTAGATATCAATTACAGGCATATCAAGTATCTTTTCTGACCATAACGCTATGAGACTAGGTTTCAATTACAGGAAAAAAACTGTAAAAAATACAAACACATGGAGGCTAAACAACACACTACTAAATAGCCAAGAGACCACTGAAGAAATCAAAGAGAAAATCAAAAAATACCTAAAAACAAATGACAATGAAAACATGATGACCCAAAACCTATGGGATGCAGCAAAAGCAGTTCTAAGAGAGTAGTTTATAGCAATACAATCCTACCTCAAGAAACAAGAAACATCTCAAATAAACAACTTTACCTTACACCTAAAGCAATTAGAGAAAGAAGAACAAACAAAACCCCAAAGTTAGCTGAAGGAAAGAAATCATAAAGATCAGATCAGAAATAAATGAAAAGGAAATGAAGGAAACAATAGCAAAAATCATTAAAACTAAAAGCTGGTTCTTTGAGAAGATAAACAAAATCGATCAACCTTTAGCCAGACTCATCCAGAAAGAAAGGGAGAAGACTCAAATCAACAGAATTAGAAATGAAAAGGAGAAGTAACAACTGACACTGCAGAAATACAAAGGACCATGAGAGACTACTACAAGAAAATGGACAACCTGGAAGAAATGGACAAGTTCTTAGAAAAGCACAACCTTCCGAGACTGAACCAGGAAGAAACAGAAAATATAAACAGACCAATAACAAGCACTGAAATTGAAACTGTGATTAAAAATCTTCCAACATACAATGGAGAAAAGACAGCTTCTTCAATAAGTGGTGCTGGGAAAACTGGACAGCTACATGGAAAAGAATGAAATTAGAACACTCCCTAACACCATACACAAAAATAAACTCAAAATGGATTAAAGACCTAGATGTCAGGCCAGACACTATAAAACTCTTAGAGGAAAACACAGGCAGAACACTTTATGACATAAATCACAGCAAGATCTTTTTTGACCCACCTCCTAGAGAAATGGAAATAAAAACAAAAGTAAACAAATGGGACCTAATGAAACTTCAAAGCTTTTGCACAGCAAAGGAAACCATAAACAAGATGAAAAGACAACCCTCAGAATGGGAGAAAATATTTGCAAACAAAGCAAATGACAAAGGATTAATCCCCAAAATATACAAGTAGCTCATGCAGCTCAATATCAAGAAAACAAACAACTCAATCCAAAAATGGGCTGAATTCTAAAAAGACATTTCTCCAAAGAAGGTATACAGTTTGCCAACAAACACATGAAGGGATGCTCAACATCACTAATCATTAGAGAAATGCCAATCAAAACTACAATGAGGGCTTCCCTGGTGGTGCAGTGGTTGAGAGTCCGCCTGCCGATGAAGGGGACATGGGTTCGTGCCCTGGTCCAGGAAGATCCCACATGCCGCGGAGCGGCTGGGCCCATGAGCCATGGCCGCTGAGCCTGCGCGTCCGGAGCCTGTGCTCCGCAACGGAAGAGGCCACGGCAGTGAGAAGCCCGTGTACTGCAAAAACAAACAAACAAACAAACAAACAAAAAACTACAATGATATATCATCTCACACTGGTCAGAATGGCCATCATCAAAAAGTCTACAAACAATAAATGCTGGAGAGGGTGTGGAGAAAAGGGAATCCTCTTGCACTGCTCGTAGGAATGTAAATTGATAGAGCCACTATGGAGAACAGTATGGAGGTTCCTTAAAAAACTAAAACTAGAACTATCATATGACCCAGCAATCCCACTACTGGGCATATACCCTGAGAAAAACATAATTCAAAAAGAACCATGTACCACAATGTTCATTGCAGCACTATTTACAATAGCCAGGACATGGGAGCAACCTAAGTGTCCATCAACAGATGAATGGATAAAGAAGAAGCAGTACATATATACAATGAATATTACTCAGCCATAAAAAGAAATGAAATTCGTTATTTGTAGTGAGGTGGATGGACCTAGTGTCTGTCATACAGAGTGAAGTAAGTCAGAAAGAGAAAAACAAATACTGTATGCTAACACATATATATGGAATCTAAAAGAAACAACAAAAACAACAAAAATAAAACCTAGGGGAAGGACAGGAATAAAGATGCAGAAGGAAGGAACCTAGGGGAAGGACAGGAATAAAGATGCAGACATAGAGAATGGACTTGAGGCCACGGGGAGGGGAAGTGTAAGCTGGGACGAAGTGAGAGAGTAGCATTGACATATATACACTACCAAATGTAAAATAGATAGCTAGTGGGAAGCAGCTGCATAGCACAGGGAGATCAGCTCAGTGCTTTGTGACCACCCAGCAGGGTGGGATAGGCAGGTTGGGAGGGATACGCTAGAGGGAGGGGATATGGGGATATATGTATACATATAGCTGATTCACTTTGTTATACAGCTGAAACTAACACAACATTGTAAAGCAATTATACTCCAATATAAATTTAAAAAATATTTAAAATAGAAATAACACAAAATACATTTATATTTTTTCTCGATGGTGCAATGCCTTCTCTCAAAAAATAATTGCCCTTTACAAAGACTGTTACCATTAGATAGATGGCCAAAATGCATTCTGGGAAATATACAAATGGAAATAAGGACAAGTCAGGAATAGGTAGGACTTCAAAAGCATGTGGCTATCAAAGGCTTGATTCAGTTTGTTACAGGTGGTCAACATAGCCCAGTTCAGTGGATGTAGCACAGTAGGTGAAAAGGGAAGAGTACTCAAGGTCAATGTCAAATTTCTGGATCTAATCAGGTTGGGACGGGACCTTAGCAGAATATCGAAGACAGGTGGTTCAGGCTCAAGGCGAGAGAATAGTAAGTGAAGACAGGTGGTCCACGCTCAAAGAGAGAGAATAGCAAGTGTGAGGCAGGATACTAGGATCTAGACCAAGTAATTTTCCGAGCATAGGCAGCCTACTATTAGGAAAAACTAAAAATCAGTCCACTTGTACTAAAAGGATAAAACAATGTGGATGGAAAATGCAGTTCAGGGGATACACAGATGACCAGAGATCTCAGTCGGTACCTGAGCCTGGCCTTCTTCTTTCCTCACACTGTACTGCATTTGTATGTGACCTTATTCTCATTCATGAATTTAAATAAATAATATCTACATACCAGAAATATTTATTACTCCACATTAGCCTTTACTAGCTACACGCCCTATGCCCAACTACCTCTTTGATATCTCCCCTAGAGTATTCCACAGGCATCCTAAACTTAACACCCCAAACAGAACTCTTCACCTTCCCTTTCTTTTCTCAACCAGATCCTTTGCTCAGTAAGTGACCACTTCATCAAATAGTTGCCCCAATAATAATAATTACAGGTAAAATTATTGGGCATTTAATGTTTTTGAGGTGTTATTTTAAGTGTTTAATGTTCATCAACTGTTAGAACTGACCAGAAACCCCCATAATCCTATATTTATAATCCTATAAATAGGAATAGGAACAGTGTTTCCACATATTAATTCCTTTGTAATTTCTCTGGAAATGTAAGTGTTTTTCCAAATCCTATATCCCTAGAAAAACCAGGCAAGAAATCAGGAAACTGTTATAATATTTTAATAATCCTGTAAGAATTAAAACCTAACAAGAAACATAGAATAGTGCAGGGTAATCCACTAGTGTCACAGAGAAAAGAAGAACTGGGTGCACTGTCACTCAGTGTTGAAGCCTAAGGCTGGACATTTCTAGGAAAAAGGTCTGGTCACAATCTAACCACTCAGTCTTGCTTATAGCCATCATTGCTGTGTTATAAGTATGTCTTCATGAACCTGTCTGCTGTTAATGGTAAGTCAGTCTTATAAAAAAATTAATAAGTCTCCAGGCACTGTACATTTTCTACAAATTGTATTGTATTAGTAAGAAATAAGTTTTAGAAGCAAAGTAAGTCCTAAATTTTATAATTTTGAAATGTTATTCTGTGTAGTGCTATTTGCCTTGCTACAAGGACCATGTTATTTTAATATTATCTATGATTATTCACCGGTGATTTTCTGTGTGAATATTTGCTTTAGCCTATAGTTATTTGTAAATACCTTAACAGAAGAGATTCAAGGAGAAGCAGATGTGGATATTGTTGGACAGTACTCTGATATGAAATCAAAACAGATTTAAAATCTGAGTTAACAAAATCAATATTGATTTTAACAGTAAATCAAAATCAGATCAAGCAGAAAAATATATTCATAGTTAAAAAATAAAATGAATTTATATGTAGCATCATGTACCCTAACACTCAATGTGAAGATAATAGTAGTGCTTGCATGGTCTAAGAATTACAACATTTAAATATTAATATTAAATAATTTAAATATTAAATAATATTAAATATTTATTTATCACTGTTTAACTTTTAAAATTATTATTATTTGGCATTTTGTTTTAATAACTCCTTCTTTTATGAAATATATATATCGGACAGAGATCAACTTGGATGTTATTGGAATATATAATGTCTCAATATATTGGTTTATTTTAGTAATTATGTTTTTGTTTTTGTTCTGTTTTTTTGGCCACGGCACACGGCTTGAGGGATCTCAGTTCCCCGATCAGGGATTGAACCCTGGCCATGGCAGTGAAAGCCCAGAATCCTAGCCACTAGGACACCAGGGAACTCCCCTCTTTAAAAACTCTGAAATTCCTGCATGTTAACATCTTAAAAGGATTTGAAAACACTACCTGTTCTCATGTTAAACAATTGTGGAATTGGCGTTGTTTCCCATACATGTGCTAAACAATATTGATAAAATAACAGCAAAAACTAGCTGATTGTCCCTGAAAGATAAGACTGTGAATTAACTCTCATAGTTCACCCCTCAAGAGCAACGTGAAGAATTACTCCACATTGCTATGCCCATCAATCAAAAGCCACTGTCATACTCTGCCCAATCCCAACCGCTCTAGCGACTTGCAAGGTCCACCTTAAAATCACTCAATTCATGCCCTAAAATGATATAAATATCTTCCCCAGTCATGCTTCTTTTGAGGAGATACTAAGACTCTGTCAAGCTGATCTCCATTTAGTAAATCTACTAAACTAAGTTTTACTAGATCAAAATATTTTTTTCTGCTGGTCTTTTGGAGATCAACAGTTGACTACTATATATTTGTTTAGACATTAAGAAAGAAATAGCATTTTCCTCATTCTATAGATGAATATATCGAGGTCTAGAGAGGTTAAATAACTTCCTCCTGTCTCACAGGTAGTAAGTGGAAGGTCCAGAATCCTGTAACATTTCCTTCTCCCTACCACAATCTTTTTCTCAAACTATAACTCAATTTCACCCATTTGTTTCTGTAACTCTTTGATTCACATTATTGTCATCTTATACTTGAACTAGTGCAATTGTCTATGACCCGATCTTACTTCAGATTTGTCCCTTTTGAAATCATTCTCCAGACAACAGCCAGAATGTCAGAATAATCTTTGAATTTGCAAATTAGATCATGGCCTCCACTACCTAAAACCCTTTTAGTGGTGTCCTACTGAATATACAAATAAAAAGAAAAAAAATAGCAATTTAAAATCTAAATTCTTAGCAAGGTGCCCAAACCCTGCTTTAGCTGACATCTGTTACTTCTCCAGGCTTATACCTTACTAATCTTTCATAATCTTCTTTGCTTCCAACATAGTGCCTTTCTTCCATTTCCTCAAATATATGGCTGCTCTTTCTTATTCCAGGGTTTTGTACGAGATGGTTCTTCTGCTCAGAATCCCCTTACCTCCCACACTCTTTTAAGTAACTCATATCTCATCCCTTTAGGTATCTGCTTAAAGAATTCCATAGAAATTATTCCCACTCCCTCACCAATCTAAATCAGGGATCCTTGTTATATGCCCATCAAAACCTACACCTTTTCTTTATAACATGTATTACAACTCGTAATTCTATCTTTATTTTAGTGACTATTTCACCCATAAATTTCCTCCATAATACTATCAACTCCACTAAGTCTGGTGCTAAGATTTTTCCTCATCGCTTTATTTTCAGTATCTAATATAATACTGGTACCTAAAAGAAGTGCAGTCACTGCTATTTAAAGTGATATAATGAATGAATGGAAAATTATAACACACAAGAAACAGATTCCAGGTATACAAAAATGCTGCCTTCATTTTTAAAGGTTGAAGGTTAAGGCTGCAACTCCTGAGTGGAAATTCAGTGCTTGTGTCAGTCAACTTTGGTTGGGCTAGATAATCATATAGGGATCTTGGGGGGAAAAAATCCATTTGTCCAGGTACTACCCAAAGAGATGCATTATTTTGGAGAGAGGCCCGGGCATCAAGACTTTTAAAAAACTTCCTAGTTAAGTCTAATGTGTAGTTAAGATTGAGAAGCACAGGAAGGAGCTGGGAAAACTAGATATTCTCCAGAATCATGAATATTGGTTATGACAGAATAGCATGTTGCATCTTGAAAGGTCTTAGTACTAATCAAGAGAACATTTAAAATATAAGGGCAAGTTAGACATACAGATGGCCAATAGGCACATGAAACGATGTTCACCATTGTTAATTCTTAGAGAAATGCAAACCAAAACTACAGTGAGGTACCACCTCACACTGGTCAGAATGGTCATCATTAAAAGTCTACAAATGACAAATGCTGGAGAGGGTGTGGAGAAAAGGGAACCCTCCTACACTGTTGGTGGGAATCTAAATTGGTGCAGTCATTATAGAGAACAGTATGAATATTCCTCAAAAAATTAAAAATAGAGTTGCCATATGATCCTGACATCCCAATCCTGGGCATATATCTGGACAAAACTATAATTCAAAAAGATACATGCACCTCTATGTTCATAGCAGCACTATTTGCAATAGCCAAGACATGGAAACAACCTAAACCTCCATCGACAGATGATCGGATAAAGATGATGTGTGTGTGTACACACACACACACACACACACACACACACACACACACACACACACACACATATACAATGGAATACTACTCAGCAATAAAAAAGAATGAAACTGCCATTTGCAGCAACACAGATGGTCCTACAGATTATCATACTAAGTGAAGTAAGTCAGAAAGAGAAAGACAAATACCATATGACATCACTTATGTGTGGAATATAAAAAAAATGACACAAATAAACTTATCTATGGAACAAAAACAGACTCACAGATATAGAGAACAGACTTGTGGTTGCCAAGGGGGAAGGGGTTTGGGGGAGGGATGGAGTGGGAGTTTGGGATTAGCAGATGCAAACTATTATATATAGAATGGATAAACAACAAGGTCCTACTGTATAGCACAGGGAACTATACTCAGTATCCCGTAATAAGCCATAATGCAAAAGGATATGGAAAAGAATGTATGTATGTTTAACTGAATCACTTTGCTGTACAGCAGAAATTGACATTGTAAATCAACTATACTTCAATAATAAAATACAATAAAATATAAGGGCAAGTTATATGTAAACTACATTTCACTTGGAATCTCTAGTCCTCATTACATGGCTACCAAATTGGCTCAAACCCCCAGTTTCATGGCTTATTAAATCCAGAGCTTGACTATCATTATTGTACACCTGCGACCTTCCTCCGATGCCTCATCTTCCTACACTTTCGTCCATGCCTATCGTTTAAATTTTGTTCCACAAGATGTAGTATAAGCTTTTTGCTTTCACCAGATACAATACAAATAAGAAAAAAAGCAACAAAAAACCCCCAAAATATCCAAGCCAGGCATTTTATAAGTTTAACTTATCTGATGATTTTGAGTGTCACAAAACTATGAAGTTATGCACTGCCAACATTTCATCCCTGAAACAATTCTTCCTCCTTTACTCCTGACAATTGATACCTCCGGCCAAAAGCAGTTCCATGAGAGCCTACATCAAATCTTTATGCCAACTTCCATATTATTCTGTTATTACTGCTAAAATTCTAGTATGTATAATTTTTTCTCTGCCATCCCTGTTAGGAATTTGATCTTCAGTCGTCAAGTCATTACTGAGTAATCCCAGCCCTCTCAGCATGTTTCTGGTTAAAACTACCCTGTTAGATCTCATTCCCTTATAGAAGCTGAAGCACCTCCCTTTCTACTTCCTACCAAAGTTGCTTGACTAACAGCCACAGTTTGGAGCCAGATGGTGGGAAGAGAGTGGCCTTAGCCCTCTGTTTTCCCTTAAGAGTTATGCTGTTCTCATAGCAGCCAATTGTTCTCACTGGCCTCATTTTTTGGCATATGGTGGTATACTACCTTGCTTTTTGAATTCCTATGAAAGTGTCTTGAGTCTTTATATTTAAACATAAAACTTTTCTTTCTCCTATTAATGTTAACTCATCTTCATGTGCACAACAGTCCACAAAATAAAAACAGTTGTCTCTCAACCTCTTCTTTTTCCCATTCCAAAGTTGCCTTAATTTATAGAGCATAAAGTTTGGTCTTAATATGTTCATGGCAAATGTCTTCTATGGCTCCTCTGGGTTTGACAGTCTCTCTACAGCTGCTGTTGGGAACTGGAGAATCTGCGTTGCCTTGCACCCAGAGCTGCCACCATGTGTTCTCTTTCAGAGCCCAATATGATATGAGGCTGGCAAAAATCATTCTTTGTATAATTTGGTGATACACAATAGATTGGTATACTTATGTGGAATTATTTGCTGGAACTGTAGTCCAGTCTTAGAAGAGGACTACAATATAAAGAGAACAAAGTTTAAAATTC
Organism: Tursiops truncatus; assembly: GCF_011762595.2. Classification (NCBI taxonomy): domain Eukaryota; kingdom Metazoa; phylum Chordata; class Mammalia; order Artiodactyla; family Delphinidae; genus Tursiops; species Tursiops truncatus. The sequence continues at coordinate 87,290,376 of NC_047040.1, read as the reverse complement.
AAGCTAATTTTTACTTTTTTTTTCACTACATAAGAGAAGACATTTCAAGGCCAGAGTTTGCACTAGGGATTTTGTCCATAGTTTCCTTGCCTCTTTCCTGCCTTCCAGAGTGTGCATTTACTCATATCTAGTTTACATGTAAATCTCTAGTTGAAATTATTGCAGAAGGAAACAATGCACAAGTTGAAGGCTAAGTTGAAAAAGGAAAGGATGACTTTGGTAAGTGATCTATAGCAGAGAGACAAAAATGAAATTTGAATTTAAACTTTATTATGGATATGTCACAGAAGAGGTGATATATATGCTTAAGTGGTTGGTGATCAAATTCTATGCTCTGGTCTTAAGGTGATGGTGGCAAGAAGGCAGCTGACACCTGGGGAAAGAATGTTTTAGTGAATATGATCAAGGGAAAATAGACCCTGCTCAGACCAGTACTGATACAAGGCCTCCAAAAGACATCCATTCAGTCCAGAGGAAATATCTTTGCCAAAGATATCAAGTCCTTCTTGTAAGAAGTTTACAAGTATTTAGGCAAAACTACTAGAATGCCACCCCTATTGTCAAGAGGTTTATATGTTTATATAGGTTTATAAAAACAGATGGCCTTAAATTTCTGCAGTTAACAGAAAACAAAATAATTACACAAAGAACATGGGAAAAGTATTATGAATTAAAAGGTATATAGTGAAAAAAAAAAAAAGGTAGATAAGCAGGGCTCTTATGCAGGGATTGCACAGACTGGAAATAGGTTATAAGTTAGGTAATAAGTGACAAAAGCAGAGTTTCTCTGATCTCAGCAAGATGTTAGTGTGACTAATTTAATCTTTTCAGATTGACCTCTGTTGCCATAACCTAAATGGTTATGCTGGGATCCACTTTGGTCAGTTAAATGAGAAAGCCAAAGTCATCCCATCAACTGTGTCAAGATGGAGAAATATAATTAGATAAGGTTTATTATAAATATACTTGGAGAGAAATTTGAAAACAAGAAAATATTTTGGGCACAGAGGCTGTAATTTGAATAAATCAACAAAAGAAGGTACAGTGGATCACCTCTGGAGTATTTATTCTACTCAGGGTGATTCTCATTTGACCTCAGATACCAAATGGGGGAACCCCAAATCATGTTTGTATTTTTTGAGCACTTGATCACATTAATTTGGCCAAGAGTTGGAAATCTGAGTAAAACAAGAAAATTGGTGTTCATTTTCAAGAAAACTGAACTTAGTACTAAAAATATCTGTCCCTTTATGTTGTTTCTTTAGTGACGTAAAAACGTGGTACCGTTGCATGACCATCTTCTGCTTGTCAGGTGGGCTGAATAGCAGAAAAAGTTCACCGATAAAGAGTGAGCCAGAATCATAGAAAGCAGTGGAGATGAGAGATTAGTACTAATCCAAGTGCCTGACACCTATGCATTTTGAGGATTCATTCTTCTGGTAACCGACCGCTTTCCTTCCTTTGTTTCCTGAAGAACAACTAAGTTTACTTCTTGCAACAAAAAGTCCTAACATAGATGAAGCAAATGAATTAGATGCTTAAAGGGGGTAGGCCAGGAATAAGTAGAAAAAAGTGCATAATACATTCCAAGCTATATTTATTTCTCATTTACTTGCAAAATGACTCTTTCTTAAAATGCCACAGCAGTGTGGTTCTACCTTTATAACTATATTGGATATACGAAAATACTGGATTGAGGAAATCAAAGCTCTCTCTCACTATATATAGATAGATATGGCAAAGACACATTTTACTTAGCATTTCAGCCTCCGTAGTGTGATACAATTAGACTTTGCAAACAACCGCAAATAAATGATTTGGCAAGGAATACACATTCTCATGTGTTTGACGATTAGCCTCAGAATCAGCTCTGGCTCCCGTCCTCCTCATCTACTGCTCTATTAGTATGATCACTGTATGGAGTTTCTGAAGACTAAAACCTTTTGATTGTTTCTCTTTGCAGCAGATTACCTCTTGCTGTACTTTTAGTACTCTCTCTTGCTTGCACCAACAAACAGTGTGCAGAACATCAAATAGATGGTTTACAGGCACTCAGTGATGAACAAACTCTCTAATCTGGATGAAGAGTAAAAATTTCACAGAAGTCATAGGAAAAGCTTCGGCTATGGAATTTAACAGACTTGGATTCGATGTTTACCAGCAATGTGACACTGTGGGAGTTTATGTAACCTTTCTGATCCTCAGCTTTCCCATCTGTAAGTGGGGATAATAATGTTCATATGATAGGGCTGTTAGGATTATAATGAGTTGGCATGTGTTAAGTATAGGACAGGAACTCTGTCACATCAGACACAAGTACAATGAATACTATTATTGCTCGTTAGAGGGAAATCCCCTAAACCCTGATTCTGAACTTAACCACGTGATTGATGAGTCAAATCCACTTGTATTCCTTATGTATGCAGAAGCTTTCAAACGTTATTTCCAGCTACAGAGCTCCACTCAGGTAATAACTCAGCTAAAGAGACTTTTTTCTCTTGAATGAATTATGCTTCTGCTGTGCTAAATTTTCTCAAGGCAGTCAACCATAAAAATTATATTATGTATTTCTCTTGTGTAACTTGTGTGAAAGTAGAGTTTGTCAAAACTGGCTGCTCAGCATTTAATGAGACCCTCCACTGCATTTGATCCAGAGGTCAAGCTGTATGTAAAAGAGGGTAAACAGGAAGGTCGCAGAGGGAAGTTAAAAGTAACAAAATAAGGCAATAAATAATAAGGGGAGACTTTTTAAAAATTTAAAATGAAGAGATTAGTGGAGAAAGTCAACAAATTGTCACCACCGTATTTTATAAATGAAAGGTGAATTTGCTTTTGCGTGCCAAGACCTAAAATTAGGGAACTTCATTTTCATTGAAGACCTTAATACTCACTGGTGAAATATGAAGCAGATGTCTCCCTGACCTCTACCTAATTGAACAGCAATGTCAGAGGGAGGTGAGTCATCAATCTCCAGGTTGTCTTAGAGAAGGTCCTGAGGATTTTCAAGAAATGATTCCATTATATATAGACTGTGAAAGAAGATTATAAAAATTGGGAAAAAATACTATAGCATCCCTGCCTTTTATAAATCTAGATTTAGAGCCTATGGGTTTCACTATTGAAAACAGAAGGAAGTTATGCTCCTTGTCACTAATCTATTGCAATGTTAAATGTTATAACCTAACATTTATTAAAAGGTAATTCAAGATTCTGAGCTCATTTTATTTTCCAGCCACCTTGCTTTGGGGGCCAAATGCTTATCCACAGTCCCTCCAATGCTTGCTCTGAGATAGAGCTGTGATGCATACCAGAATGTTTCTGAGTGGGTTGCTGCCTCCTGCAATCACTGTAACTCGTAAATACGAGTAGCACAGAACATGCTGCACTGCACTGGGATGACCATCTGCTTGTCTACCTCACCTACAATGAGAAATTATGCCTCTCAGTGCTTCTTGTGTCCTGAGCACCCAGAACCATCTTCAGTCCTACTCTTTAGCACATTAACCAACCATCACCCACCTGGGTTGTTGCAACAGACTCCCGAAGCGTTGTCTCACCCTCTGCACACCAATCTTTATAATCAGCAATAAATGGTGTCACTTTTTTGCACACATTTCTCTAATGGTTACCTGTTGTTTGGAGAAAACAAAATTAAACCTTGCACTGAACATTCATATAAGTTTGTTAATAAGAATAATAAGAATGTTCAGAGAAAACAAAATCAAACCTTGCACTGAACATTCATATAAGTTTGTTAATAAGAATGATATTATATTCCAATTTTTGCGTTTCTTTTAACTACATTCCAGTAATGTGAGGCCTATACCCCTCACTGTGAGTATCTCTCACAGTTTTGGAGCACATACTGGTTTGTTGAATAACTAATAGCACAATAGTAGATCAATGACAATGTAAAATCCATGGGATAGCTTGGGACTATAGCCCTGAAGCAGTGTTCTTCAGCATGGCCAAAGAATCACCATGTCCACCTTACTTGTTAAAACCAAGTTCCTAATCCCCAGCTCATAATCAAGCCCAAAATAAAGGTCTCTGTGAGGTACCATGATATTGCCAACTTTAACATGCTCCATGGTGACGTTCATGCTCCATTCAGTCTGAGAACCACAGCCTCATGCCATAAGATAAATATTCAGTGTGAGAGGCAGTTTGCAGGAGTGGAAGCCTATGATGTTGAACTTCAGTAGCACCTAAAGTCCCTACATGTAGTATTCTGAAGGCTAGTAAGAAACATTGAAATGCTTTATGAAACCTTTGTCCCAGTTATATATGATCTGTGTACTGAGTGGCATTGTAAAATTCATTTCTTACTTTGGGTTGTAGTAAAAAATACTTGAAATCCCTTGCTCTAGTGAAATAAGAAAGATAAAACAATATAATAGTAATATCTGCATACAGGTATTTATTTATAACAACCTGATTTTAATATCTATATGCAGATATTTATGCATGCTTCTGAAAAGGGTGAACACAGAAAAATTCAGATGGGTCAATACGCAGCTACATCTCTTTTGCACTAAGTCAAGACCTGGGGAGTCGTACACATGCTCCCAATGCTGAATCACATGAAGCTGTGGACCAAGGTCATGTCCCACATAAATTAGATCTCTCAGTGTGTACTATTTCCCAACTGCTAAATCTTTAGCTTCAACAAATCAAGGTGGAGTAGTAGGGTGACCAACCTCATTTTCCCAGGATTTCCCCTATTACAGCACTGAAATTCTTGTGTCCTGGAAACCTCCTTAGTTCTAAGTTCTTAGTTCTAAGGCAAACCAGGATGGTTGATCCCCTTATGTGTTGTGCAGCATATTTTCTAAGCTACTTATCTTTTATTCAAACAAATTTTTACTTAAAATTACAACATAAGTCAGTTGCACACAAAGTTGCTTTGCTCTAAATGAGAGATGCTAAAGCTTTGCCCAATCAACCCAACCTCATCATTTCTAGCTCTTTCCAAGGACTCTATGAGGCCTTGTGATTGCATCATAGCCTTCCTGCCTTGCTTACCTTATTCATTAGATTTCATTGAATATGATAATTTCTCTGATCTTTGATTTCCTCAGCTGGAGTATGGAAATAATATTTTTTGTAGGTTGGTCATTATATCCAAATTTCTCCCACTTCGGGCCAATTTGATTTCCAGACTTCTTATACAACAGTATGCATCACAGACTGAAATTCCTTTAGTGCTTTTCTATGGAAAGAAATTACAAAGGACAATCACACCTGCTGAGTCACTTGCCTTGCATGGACAGATTTATACAATAGTATTTAAAGACTGAAATTTAAGTAGCAAATGTAATAGAATTAAAATGTCAAAAACAATCGTAGTAGATGCCTGAATTTTAATGTGTGGATGCTGCAAAGTCACCAACAGAAAGATCAGCGATCTCTGTATCATACAATTATGGAAATTAAAGATTATTGGCCAAGCAAACTGGGGCAAATCATAGACTAGTAAAGTGCCCTATATCACTCATAAGGTTGAGCATTCGTGGTTCTGGTGTTGATATGTGTTTGTTACGCCTCAGGGTTGGGCTCCCATGGGGCAAATTGTCATTTTACTTCTACTACTCCTTCAAAAATGAATCTATTTTTAGTTGGTATCACAAACTTACACTTTGAAATATCATTGGAAATAAATTTAGCAATAAGTTTAAATGCAAGAAAAATTCCAGGGACTTCCCTGGTGGTCCAGTGGTTAAGAATCCACCCCCAATGCAGGGGACGCAAGTTCGATCCCTGGTTGGGGAACTAAGATTCCACGTGCTGCAGGGCAACTACGTCTGCCCGCCACAACTACTGAGCCCGAGCGTGCTACAGCCTGCGTGCCACAACTAGAGAGAAGCCTGCAGACCGCAGTGAAGAGCCCGAGTGCTACAACTAAGACCCGACGCAGCCAAATACATAAATAAATATTAAAAGAAAGAGAGAAAAATTCCAAATTCTTAGTGATCACAAGTTTAAAAAAAAATTTTTAAATTAACTGTAATGGTCATAATTCCAGAGTATACACCATTAGTTTTCCATAAATAAATATCATTTTATTAACCTCAATGTTGTATATAAGTCCATATCAAGCTTATGTTCTCCCCAAATTCTTTTTACACACATGAAGATTTGTTTTAGATTAACGTGTTTTAAAACAATCTTCTCAGAAATCTATAATACAGAAGGGTGGTTTGTCTTGACTCTTCAAGGTGGAATGCGAGAATTGTGAGGAAAATATTCACCATGGGATTAGAAACCATTTCAATCACCCTCTTCTCAGGAACATCTGGCTGAAGCTCAGACACTTTAGGCTTACTTTTAAAATGGGAATTGATTCCTGGAGAGAAACCAACTCCATCCACAATAAAATCCAGTGCTTTGTGGATGAATTCAATTAGTCTCCTTGAATACAAGGAGAAAAAGATAAACTCGTGGTTATGTATAAGGTCCTACAGTCTCATAGTTTTGCGTACTGCAATCAAATGGTTTAATAGCCTTCCCAATTAAATAAACTGTCAGCTGCAGGAATATGCTAGAGCTTGTTTAAAACCGTTCCCAGTGATGTAATCTTGGATCAGATAAATGTTACTTACGGGTGTTCTAGTTGTGTGGCACTTATAATTCATGCATGCCTATGTATCATCTTTCAACTCTATTCTCAATGTTTAATCTGAAAATGACTTTCTGCAGCTCTCCAGTATTCCATCAGGATCTGGACAAAGAACCGTTAATCTGTGTCAATTTGCAGACAGTCACCTGTGTTACTTTGCTCCCTGCTTTCTCTCTCTGCTAATAGTTGCTTAGACAGTGAGTCCTACAGTAATGAGATTTTCCTAGACAACCTGTCTTGCTGGCAAGTCTCAAGGGGTGAGGGGTAGGGAGGAGAGTACAATATTTTGGGTCTTCAGTGTAGGTCACCCTGATGAATTTCAAAAACTGATCTCACAAAAGCAAAACTTAATTAAGAATTAACGGCCATTCACTTTGTCTTTTTCTTTAAAAAAATTACATCTGGGCTTAGAAATGAGAGCAGCATGCCACTTCCTTGAAAAAGAATAAGGATCTGTACAGGACTGAGTAAATTGTCATGGTGGTAGGGTATACTAAAGGGAATATAATAGCATTAGTGGAGAAAGCAAACATGTAGGCAGGGTGATAAATGAGTGGTTTTTACAGTGAATCACATTTGGCTTTTGACACTGACCAAAATTCATTCTTCAAATAGGTCAAGTTTTATTCATCAGTTACCTCTTCCTTTCCTTTTCATAGGCCTCCCTGAGGCCTCCTGTGCAACCTCCCGCACCACACACACACACACACACATACACACACACACACACACATACACACACACACTTCCATACACAAGGGACACACAGGATGACTTGAGATCAAATAACAGCACACAGAATGAAGACTAAAAACCACACAGCTGTCTTGATTTATTAGAAAAAATATTTTACGTATAATTTTAGAGCTTCTCTTTTGTTTTTTTTTAACATCTTTATTGGAGTATAATTGCTTTACAACGGTGTGTTAGTTTCTGCTTTATAACAAAGTGAATCAGCTATACATATACATATGTCCCCATATCTCTTCCCTCTTGTGTCTCCCTCCCTCCCACCCCTCTAGGTGGTCACAAAGCACCGAGCTGATCTCCCTGTGCTATGCAGCTGCTTCCCACTAGCTATCGGTTTTACATTTGGTAGTGGATATATGTCCATGCCACTCTCTCACTTTGTCCCAGCTTACCCTTCCCCTTCCCCGTATCCTCAAGTCCATTCTCTAGTAGGTCTGTGTCTTTATTCCCATCCTGCCCCTAGGTTCTTCAGAACCCTTTTAAATTTTTTTTTTTAGATTCCATATATTGTGTTAAAATACGGTATTTGTTTTTCTCTTTCTGAACTACTTCACTCTGTATGACTGACTCTAGGTCCATCCACCTCACTACAAATAACTCCATTTCATTTCTTTTTATGGCTGAGTAATATTCCATTGTATATATGTGCCACATCTTCTTTAGCCACTCATCTGTCGATGGACACTTAGGTTGCTTCCATGTCCTGGCTACTGTAAAGAGAGCTGTAATGAACATTGTGGTACATGACTCTTTTTGAATTATGGTTTTCTCAGGGTATACGCCCAGTAGTGGGACTGCTGGGTCATATGGTAGTTCTATTTTAGTTTTTTAAGGAACCTCCATACTGTTCTCCATAGTGGCTGTATCAATTTACATTCCCACCAACAGTGCAAGAGGGTTCCCTTTTCTCCACACCCTCTCCAGCATTTATTGTTTGTAGATTTTTTGATGATGGCCATTCTGACTGGTGTAAGATGATACATCATTGTAGTTTTGATTTGCATTTCTCTAATGATTAATGTTGTGCATTCTTTCATATGTTTGTTGGCAATCTGTATATCTTCTTTGGAGAAATGTCTATTTAGGTCTTCTGCCCATTTATGGATAGGGCTGTTTGTTTTTTTGATACTGAGCTGCATGAGCTGCTTGTAAATTTTGGAGATTAATCCTTTGTCAGTTTCTTCCTTGCAAATATTTTCTCCCGTTCTGAGGGTTGTCTTTGCGTCCTCTCTATGGTTTCCTTTGCTGTGCAAAAGCTTTTAAGTTTCATTAGGTCCCATTTGTTTATTTTTGTTTTTATTTCCATTTCTCTAGGAGGTGGTCAAAAAGGATCTTGCTGTGCTTTATGTCATAAAGTGACATAAAGTGTTCTGCCTATGTTTTCCTCTAAGAGTTTTATAGTGTCCACTTTTCCCAGCACCATTTACTGAAGAGGCTGTCTTTTCTCCATTGTATATTCTTGCTTCCTTTATGAAAAATAAGGTGACCATATGTACGTGGGTTTATCTCTGGGCTTTCCATCCTGTTCCATTGATCTATATTTCTGTTTTTGCAACTGTCTTGATTACTGTAGCTTTGTAATAAAGTCTGAAGTCAGGGAGCCTGATTCCTCCGACTCCATTTTTCTTTCTCAAGATTGCTTTGGCTATTTGGGGTCTTTTGTGCTTCCGTACAAATTGTGAAATTTTTTGTTCTAGTTCTGTGAAAAATGTCATTGGTAGTTTGATAGGGATTGCACTGAATCTGTAGATTGCTTTGGGTAGTAGAGTCATTTTCAGTCTTGGTTCTTCCAATCTAAGAACGCGGTATATCTCACCAACTATTTCTATCATCTTTAATTTCTTTCATCAGTATCTTATAGTTTTCTGCATACAAGTGTTTTGTCTCCTTAGGTAGGTTTATTCCTAGGTATGTTATTCTTTTTGTTGCAATGGTAAATGGGAGTGTTTCCTTAATTTCTCTTTCAAAGTTTTCATCATTAGTGTATAGGAATGCAAGATTTCTGTGCATTAGTTTTGTATCCTGCTACTTTACCAAATTCATTGATTAGCTCCAGTGGTTCTCTGGTAGCATCTTTACGATTTGCTATGTATAGTATCATGCCATCTGCAAACAGTGACAGCTTTATTTCTTTTCCAATTTGGATTCCTTTTATTTCTTTTTCTTCTCTGATTGCTTTGGCTAAAACTTCCAAAACTATGTTGAATAATAGTGGTGACAGTGGACAACCTTGTCTTGTTCCTGGTCTTAGTGGAAATGGTTTCAATTTTTCACCACTGAGGATGATGTTGCCTGTGGGTTTGTCATATGTGGCCTTTATTATGTTGAGGAAAGTTCCCTCTATGTCTACTTTCTGGAGGATTTTTATCATAAATGGGTGTTGAATTTTGTCGAAAGATTTTTCTGCATCTATTGAGATGATCATATGTTTTTTCTCCTTCAATTTGTTAATATGGTGTATCACATTGATTGATTTCCATATACTGAAGAATCCTTGCATCCCTGGGATAAACCCGACTTCATCATGGTGTATGGTCCTTTTAATGTGCTGCTGGATTTTGTTTGCTAGTATTTTGTTGAGGATTTTTGCATCTATGTTCGTTGGTGATATTGGTCTGTAGTTTTCTTTTTTGTAACATCTTTGTCTGGTTTTGGTATCATGGTGGTGGTGGCCTCATAGAATGAGTTGGGGAGTGCTCCTCTCTCTGCTATATTTTGGAAGATTTTGAGAAGGATCAGTGTTAACTCTTTTCTAAATGTTTGATAGAATTCGCTTGTGAAGCCATCTGTTCCTGGGCTTTTGATTGTTGGAAGATTTTTAATCACAGTCTCAATTTCAGCGCTTGTGATTGGTCAGCTTGTATTTTCTATTTCTTCCTGGTTCAGTCCCAGAAGGTTGTGCTTTTCTAAGGATTTGTCCATTTCTTCCAGGTTGTCCATTTTATTGGCATATCTTTGCTTGTAGTAATCTCTCATGATCCTTTATATTTCTGCAGTGTCAGCTGTAACTTCTCCTTTTTCATTTCTAATTCTATTGAGTCTTCTCCCTTTTTTTCTTGATGAGTCTGGACAATGGTTTATCAATTTTGTTTATCTTCTCAAAGAACCAGCATTTAGTTTTATTGATCTTTGCTATTGTTTCCTTCATTTCTTTTTTCATTTATTTCTGAACTGATCTTTATGATTTCTTTCCTTCTGCTATCTTTGCTTTTTCTTTGTTCTTCTTTCTCTAATTGCTTTAGGTGTAAGGTTAGGTTGTTTATTTGAGATGTTTCTTGTTTCTTGAGGTAGGATTGTACTGCTCTAAACTTCCCTCTTAGAACTGCTTTTGCTGCATCCCATAGGTTTGGGTCATCATGTTTTCATTGTCCTTTGTTTCCAGGTATTTTTTGATTTCCTCTTTGATTTCTTCAGTGATCTCTTGGTTATTAAGTAGTGTATTGTTTAGCCTCCATGTGTTTGTATTTTTTACAGATATTTTCCTGTAATTGATATCTAGGCTCATAGCGTGGTGGTCAGAAAAGATACTTGATACGAGTTCAATTTTCTTAAATTTATGAAGGCTTGATTTGTGAACCAAGATATGATCTATCCTGGAGAATGTTCCATGAGGACTTGAGCAGAAAGTGTATTGTGTTGCTTTTGGATGGAATGTCCTATAAATATCAATTAAGTCCATCTTGTTTAATGTAGCATTTAAAGCTTCTGTTTCCTTATTTATTTTCATTTTGGATGATTTGTCCATTGGTGAAATTGGGGTGTTAAGGTTCCCTACTATGATTATGTCACTGTCGATTTCCCCTTTATGGCTGTTAGCATTTGGATTATGTACTGAGGTGCTCCTATGTTGGGTGCATAAATATTTACAATTGTTATATCTTCTTCTTGGATTGATCCCTTGATCATTATGTAGTGTCCTGTTTTCTGTTGTAATAATCTTTGTTTTAAAGTCTATTTTGTCTGACATAAGACTTGCTATTCCAGCTTTCTTTTGATTTCCATTTGCATGGAATATCTTTTTCCATCCCCTTATTTTCAGTCTGTATGTGTCCCTATGTCTGAAGTGGGTCTCTTGTAGACAGGCTATCTATGGGTCTTGTTTTTGTATCCATTCAGCCAGTCTATATCTTCTGGTGGGAGCATTTAGTGCATTTACATTTAAGGTTATTATCGATATGTATGTTCCTATTACCCTTTTCGTAATTGTATTGGGTTTGTTACCGTAGGTCTTTTCCTTCTTGTGTGTTTCCTGCCTAGAAAAGTTCCTTTAGCATTTGTTGTAAAGCTGGCTCGGTGGTGCTGAATTCTCTTAGCTTTTGCTTGTCTGTAAACGTTTTAATTTCTTTGTCAAATCTGAATGAGATCCTTGCTGAGTAGAGTAATCTTGGTTGCAGATTTTTCCTTTCATCACTTTAAATATGTCCTGTCACTCCCTTCGTGTTTGCAGAGTTTCTGCTGAAAGTTCAGCTGTTAACCTTATGGGGATTTGCTTGTATGTTATCTTTTGTTTTTCCCTTGCTGCTTTTAATATTTTTTATTTGTATTTAATTTTTGATGGTTTGATTAATATGTTTCTTGGCATGTTTCTCCTTGGATTTTTCCTGTATGGGACTCTCTGTGTCTCCTGGACTTGATTAACTATTTCCTTTCTAATATTAGGGAAGTTTTCAACTATAATCTCTTCAAATATCTTCTCAGTCCCTTTCTTTTTCTCCTTCTAGAACCCCTACAATTCGAATGTTGGTGTGCTTAATGTTGTCCCAGAGGTCTCTGAGACTGTCCTCAATTTTTTTCATTCTTTTTTCTTTATTCTGCTCTGCAGTAGTTATTTCCACTATTTTATTTTCCAGGTCACTTATCCGTTCTTCTGCCCCAGTTATTCTGCTACTGGTTCCTTCTAGAGAATTTTTAATTTCATTCATTGTGTTGTTCATCATTGTTTGTTTGCTCTTTAGCTCTTCTAGGTCCTTGTTCAATGTTTCTTGTATTTTGTCCATTCTATTTCCAAGATTTTGGATCATCTTTATGGTCATTACTCTGAATTCTTTTTCAGGTAGACTGCCTATTTCTTCTTCATTTGTTTGGTCTGCTGGCTTTTTACCTTGCTCCTTCATGTGCTGCATATTTCTGCATCTTCTCATTTTGCTTCACTTACTGTGTTTGGGGTCTCCTTTTCATAGGCTGCAGGTTAGTAGTTCATTGTTTTTGGTGTCTGCCCCCAATGGCTAAGGTTGGTTCAGTGGGTTGTGTAGGCTTCCTGTGAAGTGGACTAGTGCCTGTGTTCTGGTGGATGAGGCTGAATCTTGTCTTTATGTTGGGCAGGTCCACGTCTATTGGTGTGTTTTGGGGTGTCTGTGACCTTATTATGATTTTAGGCAGCCTCTCTGCTAATGGGTGGGGTTGTGTTCCTGTCTTGCTAGTTGTTTGCCATAGAGTGTCCAGCACTGTAGCTTGCTGGTCATTGAGTCGAGCAGGGTGTTGGTGTTGAGATGGAGATCTCTGGGAGATTTTCACCGTTTGATATTATGTTGAGCTGGGACATCTCTGGTGGAACAATGTCCTGAACTCCAGTCTCCCACCTCAGAAGCACAGGCCTGACACGCGGCTACAACACCAAGACCCTGTCATCCACACAGCTCAGAATAAAAGGGAGAAAAAAAGAAAGGAAAAAGAAAAAGTAAAATAAAATAAATCAAAGTTATTAAAATAAAAAATTTAAGAAGTAAAAAAAAAAAAAAAAAAAGAATAGAGTAACCAAACTAATAAACAAATCCACCAATGATAACAAGTGCTAAAAACTATACTTAAAAAAAAAAAAGGGGGGGCAGACAGAACCGTAGGACAAATGGTAAAAGCAAAGCTATACAGAGAAAATCACACACAGAAGCATATACACACCCACAAAAAGAGAAAAAGGAAAAAACATATATATATCGCTGCTCCCAAAGTCTACCTCCTCAATTTGGGATGATTCGTTGTCTATTCAGTTATTCCACAGATGTAGGGTACATCAAGTTGATTGTAGAGATTTAATCCGCTGTTCCTGAGGCAGCTGGGAGAGATTTCCCTTTCTCTTCTTTGTTCGCACAGCTCCCAGGGTTCAGCTTTGGATTTGGACCCGCCTCTGCGTGTAGGTCGCCTGAGGGCACCTGTTCCCGTCCACATAGGACGGGGTTAAAGAAGCCGCTGATTCGGGGGTTCTGGCTCACTCAGGGCGGGGGGAGGGAGGGGTACAGATGCGGGACGAGGCTGCAGCGGCAGAGGCCGGCGTGACGTTGCACCAGCCTGAGGCGTGCCATGCGTTCTCCCGGGGAAGTTGTCCCTGGATCATGGGACCCTGGCAGTGGCAGGCTGCACAGGCTTCTGGGAGGGGCAGTGTGGACAGTGACCTGTGCTCGCACACAGGCTTCTTGGTGGCTACAACAGCAGCCTTAGCGTCTTGTGCCCGTCTCTGGGGTCCACGCTGATAGCCGCGGCTCACACCCGTCTCTGGAGCTCCTTTAAGCGGTGCTCTTAATCCCCTCTCCTCGTACACCAGGAAACAAAGAGGCAAGAAAAAGTTTCTTGCGTCTTCGGCAGCTCCAGACTTTTTCCCGGACTCCCTCCCAGCTAGCCGTGGTGCACTAACCCCCTGCAGGCTGTGTTCACGCCACCAACCCCAGTCCTCTCCCTGCGCTCCGACGGAAGCCCGAGCCTCAGCTCCCAGACCCACTCGCCCCGGCGGGTGAGCAGACAAGCCTCTTGGGCTGGTGAGTGCTGGTCTGCACGGATCCTCTGTGCGGGAATTTCTCCACTTTGCCCTCTGCACCCCTGTTGCTGTGCTCTCCTCCGCGGCTCCGAAGCTTCCCCCCTCCGCCACCCACAGTCTCTGCCCATGAAGGGGCTTTCTAGTGTGTGGAAACTTTTCCTCCTTCACGGCTCCCTCCCACTGGTGCAGGTCCTGTCCCTAATCTTTTGTCTCTGTTTTTTCTTTTTTCTTTTGCCCTGCCCAGTTACAAGTGCGGAGTTTCTTGCCTTTTGGAAGGTCTGAGGTCTTCTGCCAGCGTTCAGTAGGTGTTCTGTAGGATGTGTTCCACACGTAGATGTATTTCTGATGTATTTGTGGGGAGGAAGGTGATCTCCGCGTCTTACTCTTCCGCCATCTTGAAGCTCTTCCTATAGCTTCTCTTTAATTCTCATAGTATTCAAGAGAACACTATATTGTCTTGAAAGTAAAAAAAAAAAAAAAAAAAGGAAATGCAATCTACAGTTTATTCTAAGTACCTTATTTTATGCACACATTTGTGTGTTCTGTTGTAATACTGGCTTCTCATTCATAGGACCTTCAAAGTTTCACCTTCAGAATCACTAGCCCAAGACAAATTTGCACAGCAAGAAGTGATAGTTGCTGTGTGACTCAAGTGGAAAAATATACATTATTTCTTTCTAATCTGCTGAAGCACATTTGACTTGATTCCCATGTCGATTTTCATTCTGACAAGATAGATGGGAAGGGAAAGCACAATTGTATAGATTTGCACAGTTATTCCCATTTTCAAGGCATGAGTGAAGAAATCTTTCCTGGTTGATGACTTAAAGTGTCCTGTCACTCTGTTCTTAGGTATGAAAGTATTTGGAAATCAGGATGCTGTAATATGCCACAGCAATATCCATTAACTCACTGGGCTGAGCAGTACTTTGAAGTGTTAAGGGCAAAGAATTCTAATTCAACTGCCACAGATTTGTTACAAACACCAATGAGTCAAGGCACACTAACACTGGGGGGTTAATTTTAAAAACTACCTTCAGGCTCAGGAGGAGAAGAGCTCTTATCATAGGAGGGATGGATTTGTCCAGATCCCTTGCCACTCTCTTCACTAACTGCAGCCAAAGCATGTGCTGACAAGCAAGCTGCTGTTAGAACTGAGAGAGAAGACTGGGACTGGGAAAGATTTTTTCCTTTATGAAGTCACATTTCTTATGTCTTGATGTCTTATGTGATATGATTATTCAGTTATCAGGGAAACTCTGACAACCAAAAGAAGGGAGTGGAGTTTTTAAAACTATTTTTTACAAATCCTCCCTTTATTCAGGCTAAGAAATATAAAATTACCTTTAAAAAGCCTACAGACTATGATCCAGTGTATTTTGAAACAAAACTTAAAAAAATCAAGAGTAAAGTTTTACATTTGGGAAGAAACATCCCATTATTTTTTTGTGAATTCAAAATCTACATTTCTTGGGTGACGGATACTGCATAATTAGTGGATTTTATTCTCCACAATGTCTAACTTCACTGTCGGACTTTTAACATTGTCATGTGTCATAGATTTGGGATCACAGGACTCACTTAGATCTTTTATCTAATAACCACAGACTACAGCTATAAATCTTACTGGCCATCTTTATATACACTATTGGTGAAAAAAGTGGAGGGAAAGAGGATGATTGGCTATGTGAAAATCTGTCATGACTTTAAAAGTCACTTCCAAATTATCAGTCTCAAACTGGAATTGATCCAACACACTTTATTTACACTCTTATTATGAATAAGAAACTATAGTAAAACTTATGGAGGACTCAAATAATTGATAAGACAGTATGCTTACCATCATAAAGTTGACAAAGTTATAGGAAGCAACTTGATTAGACTTGATTCTATAGGCAACAGGTTGTCATTAAAGACTTGGTACCTGCAGGCATGATTTCATAAGGTAGATAGACTTTGTTTGCCATGAAATGGGTGCCTTTGGAAGCATGTTAACTCTCATTAATGGCCCACTGGGGCGATATGTGAAGTGCCAAACATTTTTAGGCTGCATAACAAGATTCCTGGATGAGGAGACAAGTACTGAAGTTACACTCAAGTACTTTTGGAATAAGTTATTCATTGGAGTTTTTAAAAGTAATTTTAGCTCTTGTGCAATAATCACATGAAATATTTTTGGATCAGTTTTCATTTGGAAACCACCCACTTGGTTAATTGTAGATAAGAGGGTGAAAAGCCTCAACAACTTATTGAAAATGTCAGCTATTTTCATCTATATCCCTGTGGGTTAATATGAAAATGTTTATCAAGATTTTTATTGGTACTTTTTCAGTCATGACTTTCATATTTATTGTTTTAGGAGCAGGTGTGTTTTAGGAGCAGGTGTTATATTATTGCATATACTCCAAGATTTATTTGTGAATATTCTCCATAGATTCACAGTATAAAATAATTAGAGGGAATAATAATAAGAAATCCTCTGGACTTGGTGTCAAAAAGATCATGTGCTGGTGGTAGGACTTATAAGTTATCAGCCATGTGACTTGGACAAGTCTCAGATTCTTTGGGCTTTATTTTCTTCACCTGTCAACTAGAAATGATAATATATAATGCCACTTCTCAAACTTAATATAAGGTCAAATTAAATGCTGAATGTCGGAGTACTTTGTAAAATGCAAAAACATATGCAAATATCAGTCATTATATTATGATACTCTTTGACTATTTCAATATGCTATATTTCCCATGTTTGGGATCAAGAGAGGTGAATAATTCATATTTGTAAGTTTCACCGTGCCAAACTCCTTTTAACTGTACTTCCCACCAGTTTGTCATTTATGTTATAAAAGAGGCACGGAAAAACTATGAATTTTACTCTGAACACTTTTTTCTCTGTATTGATTTCCAAATAAAGGTGTAAAATAACAAAAGGAGTAAAATCCTGGGAAAAGATGTGAAATTAAAGGATTGATTCATCCAAGAAATGAATCATGGAGGCTTCTTTCCATCAAACTGACTACAATATCTTTCTCTTTACCCTCCAGTTCAAAATATAGCATTCTTTCATAACTCATAAACATTCCCTAATGATGTTCTCAAATGAGAGAAAGGATTATAAATGAGGTAGTGCATATGACCCATGAAAAGAATTGAAGAGCTCTTTAAAAAATGTACTTCTAAAGAAATGTATTCCAGAATCAGGCAGTCAGAAGTTCAAACCCAGTGATTAGCAAGGAAAGCCAGAGGTGAAAAATAGATTTGTAAAACCTCATGGTTTTGGTGAAATTTTTTCAACTGAATAAATGATTAAAATGGCTCAATGAAAATCACACACAAAAGGGTGAAATATAATGACCATCTGATCTGTTAAGAGGAAAAAGCTTTTAAACTAATCAATCTTTTCCACAACAATTTATGTCATAGCCTTTTAAGATGATCCCATCTTAAATGGGGCAGTGACAAAGAAATATATATCTAATATACTTGCTCAATGGATAGATTTTCAGTACTCTAAGAAAATGCATTTGAGAGCTTTCATTTTTAAAGGAGACTACACATTAGATTTTTGTGGATGATCTGATGCTTAGTTTTATCCTTGTTATCGCTAAGGGTTAGAAAAGTAGGAAATTGAGACCAAGACTTTTTTTTGTCAGGCTTGATGGGCAATCATGTAGCAATCATTTAACCTCCATGTGCTTCATTGTTGGCATCTCTCAAAGGAGGAACACTAATGTGTGTCACACTAATGCTTGCCATCCATCTACTTCATGGCTACATTATAAGGGTTAACTAATACGGCTGATAAGCACTTTGCAAATTCAAAGCACAAAGTAGAAGTGCTAAGTAAGCTAAACAGAAAAGAAAAGACCTACCTTATGGTCGACTGATTTGAATTTTCAATGATTATGGATCTCGGGAACACTTTCTTCTACTCATTCAAAAAAGTAAAGCCATTTTGGTATTTTTTTAAAAATCACTTTGAAGACATAAGGAATAAACACTGTGTGAATCATTTCTTATATGAAAAAATGTTTCATGTTATTCAGGTTTCAAGATATACTACAGTTGTGCATCACTTTTTTATACAGGAATTATAAGGTGTTTTTTTATTCCTCTGTTGTGATATTATCTTGTGGTAGAATATGTCATAATGACAGAAGAATAAAGTACTCTAATTGGTCAGAAAACCTGGAGAGCAAAGGACAAGTTTCCCTTGGCTTCTGAGGAAAAAATATCTCAAACATGGGAAAGAAAGATAAGCTCTAAGGAAGAGAGCAGTTTCTTTCGTCTTGGTTTAATATTCAGTCCTAGTCATACCTACTTCAGCTGTCAGAGAGGAGACTAATTAGTGCCAGTGTGATGGGAGTTTTTGTGATGCCAACTTTTGTCTTTTAAGAACTGGATTAAACTCAAAATCATTTCCCACACTTCGCAAAATGAAATGCTTTGACTATGTCTCAGCAAAGTGACAGATGAAATCATTTCCATCAGACTTTGACATTAACGTTACAACTAGACATGAACAGTGAAGTGCAAAGCAGGGTAATTATCTAAGGTAATACAGACCAATCACACTTTGCTGTATTGGTCTGCCTGGGCTACCATAACAAGATACTAAAAACTGGATGGTTTAAACAACAGGCATTTACTTTCTCACATTTTGGAGGTTAGAAGTCCGTGATCAAGGTGAAGGCAAATTCAGTTCCAGATGAGAACTCTCTTACTCATTTGTGGGCAGTTGCCTTCTTTCTGTGTCCTCACGTGACCTTTCCTCTGAGCTCATGGACAGAGAGAGAGAGAGAGAGAGAGAGAGAGAGAGAGAGAGAGCAAGGGAGAGAGGGAGAGAGACAGAGCTCTGCTGTCTCTTTTCTTACAAACAGTTCTATCTGACTAGCCCCCTCTCCCCCATGCTCTCAGTTAGCCTCAGGTACCTCCATGAAGTCCCTATCTCCAAATACACTCACATTGGGGTTTGGGGCTTCAAAATACAATTTTGGGGGAAAACAATTCAGTGCATAACGCTATGACACATTAGATAATTTGATGTTCAAATGTTCTTCATTGCTCTAGATACTTTCAGAACTATAATATTCCTGTATGCTTTATAAATGTGTAGACTAAGCATTAAACTAAATTATTCTTCTTGTGTTAATTTCCATATACAATGTTTGTTCTATATGAATAACAATTACATAGTGAGAAACAATATATTAAAGTTAGACTGTCTCCAATCTATAAGCAGTTGTTGAGAGGCAGTAAAAAGGCTCCTCCTTTATCCCTCTCAGGATCAGTCATAGAGCTAGCTGGAAAAACTCAGTAATAAGATTTTAGGAAATTCACTTTTCTCGCTCTGATAAGCAACACATAGTACCTGGTTTTCTTGAAATTCAACCAGAAAGAACATAATTTCAGTCCATAATTATTTCAGTCCATAATTATGGACTCCTCAGACTAAAATAAAACCTTTTTTTGTTGTTTTTGTTTTTTGCGGTACGTAGGCCTCTCACTGTTGTGGCCTCTCCCGTTGTGGAGCACAGGCTCCGGACGCGCAGGCTCAGCGGCCATGGTTCACGGGCCCAGCCGCTCCGCGGCACGTGGGATCTTCCTGGACCGGGGCACGAACCCATGTCCCCTGCATCGGCAGGCAGACTCTCAACCACTGTGCCACCAGGGAAGCCCCAAAACCTTTTTTTAATGTAAAAAGTACCTCCCTAAAAACCCTGGTATGGAGTTAAATTATGAAAGATGTAATCATACTATCCATTCTCCAGCTTTCCAGACAAAGCAGCATCAAGGGCCTTTGAAGAGGAAATTAAGTTAAGGATCTTGAGATGGGGTCATTCTGTATTAGACTGGTCCCCGAATCCACTGCCAAGTGACTTTATAAGAAGAGGAGGAGACAGAGAGGAAAAGGTCATGTGCAGATGTAGGCAGAGATTGTAGTGATGAAGCCACAAGCCAAGGAACGCATGGAACCACCAGAAACTGGAAGAAGCAGGGGAGAATTCGTCCCTAGAGCCTTCAGAGGGAGTGCAATTCTGCTAAAACCTTGATTTTGGATTCCTGGCTTCTAAACTATGAGACAATAAATTCCTGTTGTTTTAAGCCTCCAAGTGTGTGGCAATTTATTACAGCAGCCCTAGGAAAGTAATATAATCAATAAACTAGATAAATGATTTGGTAATAAATACCATGGACATGAGCCATGGATGAAAGAGTCCAGAGGAGAACTGCATCATTCCTGTACCCAGGAGCCACGCTGGATCAGAGTCCTCATTGGCCAGTTAACTAACTGCACAGGTGTCAAGTGTGTGGGAACTCTGGCTTTTGACAAATGGCCTCCATGAGGAATACCCAGGGGGGGCATGCCCTTGGTCCAGATTTTGAACTTTGCTTCACTGCTCTCTATCACCAGAGTATGGATGTTTAGTAGAAGTGTAATCCCAAAGTGTCCTGTTTGCAATGACCACATACTAAACCAGCTTCTCGGAGCTGCTTCAGTACTTACTACAGCAAAAACCAAGAACAGTCTAAGAGATAAAAGTTAAAAGCATATGTATAAGAAGACAAATGAGCTATGGATAGCTACCAAGAAACTGAAACTTACCAGGGGAAATACTGTACAAACCTGAAAAGTATTGATCCTTTGAGGTATCACCACAGGACAGATGGACTGGAACTTGGCTATATGAGCTCAAGAGTGGCAGAGAAGAAGTATCTTTGAATAAATAAAAACATCACTTTAAGGTCAGTGGTAGGGGCATACCCTGGTTATCCAGACCATCAACTCGCTTGTTCCTACATTCTGTGGCTCTGCTTTAAGACAGTAGTTGGGAGGGATGGGATATAATCTCAAAGGTAATCTGTTAAAGAGGTCTGAGTATTAGAGAACTTTTGCAAAAAATATGTGCCACATTCACATTTACTAACTCAAAAGAATATTTTTGCCTGGAGACCCATTAAGGAATGACACACATGCAGTTGATTTCCTCCTAAAACTGTCTCTACATCTAGACTCCTAAAAA
Organism: Tursiops truncatus; assembly: GCF_011762595.2. Lineage (NCBI taxonomy): Eukaryota > Metazoa > Chordata > Mammalia > Artiodactyla > Delphinidae > Tursiops > Tursiops truncatus. Next base: position 87,269,234 of record NC_047040.1, on the reverse strand, counting down.
GCTGACTTCTGTTTAAAACCTATAAAGTTAATCTATTTGTGACCCATGGTTTTTGACTTTGTTTGGTTCTATACAGCTGCTGTTCTGGAGCCTACCGCTCATTTTATGTCTCTTGTATGCCTTCAAAAGGCATAAAAAAGCCGTAGGGCTTGTTTTTGTCCAGAAATTATTTTAAAGTCTATGAAATGTCCATGTTGCAGCTCAGCTGTACTCCCAGCACTGCCCTGAGGATGTAAGGAAAAGAGGCTTCTTTGTCCCCAAACTGATTTCACCCAACTCTTAATAACTTCCACCTGTCTATAATATTTTTATCTTTTTAAAGAAACTTTCAGGTTTGTCTCATTTCATACTCACAAAGGGTCAAGTTACAAGGCCAAATTGTTCTCTACACTGCCAGCTGGCTCTTGAATTTCTGGCTTTGACTTCCCTATGTGCCACTAAATATTGAACACGGAAGTTAAACAGGGACTTCCTGAGACCATATTTCTGTCCCAGGCAATGGCAACTTGCATTCTCCTACAATTTATTCTCCTCCCATGTGAGAAAAGAAACAACTTTTGCTCATCAAGAGAGTCCTAACTTGGACTTAATATGTCAGATAATCAATCTGATCAAGAAACACAAGTAAATATATAATATGACATTGGGAATGATTCTGCTGTGAGGAACACAGCTTGCCAATTTTCCTATTACTCTCTCTTTTCTAGGGAAAGTCGTGTCTGGGATCTTGACTTGCCATTAGGGTGAATAAAGACAGGCATCATGTATCACATTTTCAGGAAGCAGGTTGCTGTTACATCTTGAAACATGCTTGGATGTCCTGGATATCAGAAGACCAACCAGCAGTTCAGAAACTGAAAATTGTTTTGCTGAATAGTTTGAGTGAATGTCTTAAGGTTATAAAGGTAAAATACTGTTAATATTTTTTTATACAGTTCAACCTTTAGAAGTGAAAATATAATGGAAATGAAAGTAGAGACAGCAGTGAAAGTCTGATTTAGCCTTTGCATTGGTGTGTTTTAAGGACTCTTCTGAAAATCTTAAAACTGATATTTTATAATGTTTCAAATGAAATAAAAGATTTTCAAAGTTTTCTTTTTTTCTTAAAATTACAGATATATGTAAAGATAAAACTTAGTATTTCCCAAGAAGTTGTTTTGTCAAGATAACTGAAATATTATTGATTTATATTGGTATAGAAAACTGCAAGAGTCAGAGTAGATGGTACATATTCAAGACCAAGATACAAAATAACTCAAAGATTTAATAGTTAAAAAAATAAATGGCATAGAAATAACCTTATAAACAAAATATAGAAGACAATATTTTTTTCAAAGTCTTATGATACAAATGCTATGAAATCTATCTAATCAAATAGATATGCTTTCTCTACACTGGACACTTACTAGGTAATCTCTCCAAAATGTAATTCCATTTAGGATTAAGAAATAGGCCAGAAATGGGAAAACATCTCTCTTCCAATTCTTGGTGAGAGCATAAATAATGACTTCGGAATGAAATTTAGCAATACACATCAAGAGTTCAAAAAATGTTCATGCCTTGACACCCAGGAATTATCCTTCAAGAAGCTAATCACAAAATAATCCAAAATATAATTAGGAACTGAAAGCCTTCTGAATATCCAACATCAGGGAACCACTTAGCACTTTATAGTACATATGATATAATTATATAATTATATATAATAGAATATTAAAAAGTATGAAAAACATGCTTTGAAACTTCTAATAATATGACCAATGCTTATAACATAATATTTACAAAAATATTAGAAAGTGAAATTGCATGAAACATATGAATTTAGATACAATATTTTCACAATTTATATTTGTGATAATGGAATTAAGAATGACTTTTGGAAACTATTGTTTTTACTTTTATTATTAAAGCTTTCCAATAACTTAATTTGTAAAATACTTTAAAATTGTCTGGAAAAATGAATTTTCATGTAAAGAAATCCTTTGAGAGTTAAACTTACTGAATAGTGAGAGTAAAGACAACTCATTTTAACATACATTAAGTAGACTTTTGAAATATTGCTTTAAATCCTATAGAGAATTGAACTCACCAAGGGGATTCTCTCACAGAGTGAAGCAATGGTTCATAGTGGCCTTTTATTTCATATCTCATGTCTTTCAGAAATGGCAAATATGTCAAAATTTGTGGCTATGCCCCCCCAACAAAGAGTCATTACGTCTGAAGAATAATCTTGCTGTGAATATTCAGGAACCTAGTGCTCGCCACAATGCAGGAAAGAACTGCGTTGACTGTTTTCCATTTGCAGTACTTTCTCAAAAACTGTCCTTAGGCTTTTGAACATGAAGCTTTCACAATACAGGAAAAACTATCTGATCTGATATTCCAAATGGATTATTTCACATTATTAAATGACTCATAGATAAACAAAAGACTCACTAAATTGAGCTAGTTAATATTTCCCTTATTAACTAAGTCAGAAAGTTTCCGGGAAGGAAAATAACTATGTGACTGGAAGAAGGTGAGAAGCCAGGAATTAGAGGACCGAGGCTGAGCTCCTTAGCTGTGATGGTGGAGGGACACCACAACATTTTGATCTAGATTGTCATGTCTTTCCTTGCTAAAGTGCTATCATGGGATACATGTGGCTCACTGTAATGGAGAACAGATTGAATCAGAGCTCTTGCTGGAAATAGTTTCCATATCCAAACAAGGAAACTGGGAAGAAATTACAAAGAAAACCAGCAAGAGTTGGTAAAGAACCTAGAGTTAGTAACAATGGGGAACGATTACAAGCTCTAAACTTGAAGCCAAGAAGAAGGAGTAATTACTTGGGAATCAGAGAATATAGCTATCAGAGAAGGTCACATGATAGGAGATAGAAGCTGTCACCTGCTGTGATCTGTCCAGGAGGATGGGTAATCTAACCTCACTCTTCCCTGCCTCTCATTGACCAAATCCAAGTCCAAAAGAAAGGTAATTTGTTGATACAATCCACAAAGTTTAGCCTCAAGGGCACAGAATAAGATGGAGAAGGGGTGGAGAGTCAATCTGAAAAATGAAAATTATTCAGCACACGTATTTTTAGTGATGATATTCTTTTAATTTAATCCTTACCCTCTTTCCTCAGTATAAGTTATAGCTATCGATATGAATAAAAATCAAGTATTTTACCTGGGAAAGAAGGAATAATGAGAACATAGGAAGAGAGGGTAAAAAGTGATGTTGTTGATATTTTATCTATTTTAAGAGTCCTGTGGGCAGGTCTGATCTCTATGGTTGGAAGTAAAAGAGCCAGACTCCGGTGGAATCATTGTTTACAGGGATTTGGTGAGATTTTAGACACAAGCAGAATACCTTCAAGGACCAGGTGACAAAGTGTAGCTGAAAGTTGTGGACCAGGGCCTTCTCAACATCTCTTCTTGGAACCCAGACAGTACATTGGAGGGTTTCATACTCCACATGGATGCTGGGCTTTTCATGGCAAGCTGAGTCAACAGTGAGACTTCACCAGTAGTTTAGACAAGGGGAAGACAAGGCATGGAACAAAGAAAAGGGCAAACAATAATTGATGACTGACTTTGGCAAGAGATACCACTATAAAAGAGCAGCAGCCAAACTGAGTATGTCAGAATAGCAGGAATAGAAGTGACTCAACAGGACTTTTGCAACATGATTGGTTTCTGGAAAAGGTAATTCATTTAAAATAATACTTTAAAAGCATTGATATATGATGGGATATTTGCACAAAATTAATAATTTTAAAAAGTAATTTTAAAAAGTACGTAAATGGAAAAACAATGACAAAGATAAAGGAACTTTATTAATGGTGTGCTAATTAGTGAATATGGATCCCAAGCTATAAACAATTCAAGTTTTGAATGCCAAATATATATTGATAGCCAAATCATTATATCTTTCATGTGAATGAGGAAAAATTGTCTTATAGGAGGGAAATGGAATCTAGGTTCCATTTTGTAGTTTCATGTATAAGAGCATGTTTGGGAGCATAATTTAGTTTATTGCTTTGTGGGTGTATGTTTTCAAATGTATATATATTGGGGACTAGGAACTAATAGTTTCCTAAAGAATTTAAAAGACAAAACAAATGGGCTAATATGCTATTATAAAAGCAAGTTTATATTTATCATGATGGAAAGTACTTTGAAATCATTTTTTTAAATATTGCTATATATGGATCCTCTAGCCACTTGTGTTACAAATCAAGGAATTATGTTCTTACCACTGAGGCAGTTTTTATACATAGTATACATAGAGATATTCACAAACTATAACTGATCGTTTTTTGTCTTCATTGATCTTGTTTCTCTTTTCCAAGTCTTCAAAAATATCATATACACTGCCAAAGATTCGTTTGGGTGACTGTGTGGGAGGGGGTGGGTAAGTGGTACGTTTTACTCTCATTTAGGTCTGCTGCATTCTTTTTGGCTTATGCAGAGGATGTGTAGTAGCAATACAAAATTATCTTAAAGAACAAATTTTCCTCCATGACATTTAGAAAAAGAGATGAAAAAATTCTGATATTTTAGTAAATTTTGGGATCTTCATAATGTCAAGAACCACTGTACTCAGACAATGGAAAGCAAAATGCTATCAAGGCATCTTGGGCCCTCTGTAAATGTAACCGTCTTTGTCAGTCCCTCTATTTCTCTTCCCTTCTGTTCAAATCTTTAGAGAAACTGAAGGATTGGGAGTCTGTAAAGTAGTTCTTTAATACCTAAAAAGTGATAAAATTTATTTACTAAAATCTAACTTTTCTTTTTCTCAAAGTAGCTGAGTCCCTAAAAGTTTGAGAACAAAATAATTGACTGGATACTTCAATATGTTATAAGGTGTTTGACAACTTATAGAGGATCTGAAAAAAAAGTTTATCAAATCTTGGCCTAAGAGTCACCTCAAGGGTATATATAAAGGGTGGTGATTATAAAAGAAAGTCTAAAAAGAATATTTCTTAGGATAAAACTGTTTGAGTGCTGTGGAATTTTTCCCTCTCCCCTCCCCGCCCCCCAAATGAAGTAGAAGAAACTACAATGGGATGACTCAGAAAGCTTGGTATATATTGATACCTCCTGGTGTTTGCAGGACACAGAATCTTGGTTTCTACTCTGTTCAGAGAAGCTTAAAAGCTTAAATGTACAATGCAATGCGTAGACTGTGGCTAACTGTAGAGATAACAGTGGAGTGTGTGCCTGTGCATGAGAGAGAGAGGGGGGGAGACAGAGAGAGAGAAGGAGGAAGAGAGAAGCGAGATTGACCTATGCTTGTGTTATGCGCTGAATTGTTTCCCTTTCAAAATTCATATGTTGAAATTCTAACCCCCAACTCTTTGGAATGTGACTATATATTTAGAGATAAGGTCTTTAAAGAGATAATTAAGCATAAATGAGGTTATTAGGATGGGCCCTAATTAAATATGACTGATGTCCTTATAAGAAGAGGAGATTAGAGGGGGGAAGAGGATATTAGGACAGACACAGAGAGGGAAGACTATGTAAGGGCACAGAGAGGTGGCCTCACTCTTTACAAGTGAAGGAGAGAGGTCTCAAAAGAAACATTGACAACCTTGATCTTGGGCTTTCAGCCTTTGTAACTGTGAGGAAATAAATTTCTGTCTTTTAAGTTACCCAGATTTTGGTATCTTGTTATGGCAACCCTAGCAAACTAAAACAACTGGAAATTGGCTAAATTTCTACTTTACATATGAGAAAATAATATGTGGCTATCTTTCATGAAGGAATATAAGCCTCATTAAAGAGAACAGACTTCGTTCCACTTTAAATCCTTTCGATGAACCATACCCGAAGGAGCTGAAGGATGAAATTAATTCTACTTGTAACAGTTCAATTCAGTGGGGGTGCTCTCAGCAGAGGAATTCTGTAGAAGCAGAAACTATTCCCGTGAGAAAAAGAGTCAGCTTAGAAAATCCACCAAACTTAGAGAAAGCTAATGAAAAATGACAGTAGTATATCAATTAGGACATTTCTTGCCCCTTACTTTGCCTTCTTTTCTAACATGTCCTCAAACACTGAAGAAGTTAGAGCCATGGTCAGCAAGTCAGTGGACAGGAGGGGAGAAAGGGATCACTTCTTCCCCAATCTACTGTCTGACTCAGAGGGAAGACAGGAGAGAGCCTTACCTTTGTAGTTGGAAAATTAGATTGTTTAGATTGGATATTTTACCTACTGAACCACTTGTGAAATGAAAGATGAACAAAAATCTATTATTGTATAGAAGTGACTTGAAAAGTGATAGAACCAGAGTGAGATCTTATCCAGCGGCAAATAACTTAGGGGAAAAATAAAATGTTTTTTTACTTACCCTGGGTGAAGTCCCATGTACGCAACGTTAAGGTTATGTTGAGTATCTACCTTTATGAAAGTTTATTCCAAACATGATGCACTGCTCTTAATAAGTTCTTGAGAAATTCTTAAGAATTGAACTGACAGAAGATATTAGTCCCTTTAAAATATATATGCCATTTAATTCTCTTAGAAGCTCTGCAAAATCTCTATTTTGTAATTGTATACAATTAAGATAACCCCTCAATTTCTTACAACTTGTAAATAAAAGAGCTTGAAATTTGAACCACAGTGTGTCTGCTACTGAAGTCCAGATGCATTCAACTATGCCTGACTAATCCCTCTACCACTTAATAATTTCTCAATAAGCAGTTTTAAAAAGAAAGGTCATTTAAAATTACTCCCTAGTTAAGAATATTAATCAAACAAAACATTAACAATTATTAATAAGTTGACTATTTTAATTAATTCAGAAATCAGTGTGCCACCTAGTATAGTTTGTTTAAAGAAGAAAATACAACCTTTATCATCAAAGGACTCACAATTTAAGATGAAAGAAATTTACAATGTGAAACATTTAAAGAACAGCTCAGATAACCTGTAAAACACTTCTTTGAGGAATATTCACAGGCACTAAGACAAGAAAAGGTCTAAACTGGTTAGGAAGGCATGGAAGATTTATCAAAGCACCTGATAAAATATAGAATTGATATTAGAATGTCTAGATATTTGAATATATTGGAAAATATTTTTAAAAAGGAGAATTAAAAGATATATTGGACATTATAAATATCTCAATCAAGCATTTGTATTTGAAAGTTGAATATAGGTTTTGTGCTTTTCAAAAGGTCACTTTCTGTTGAATTAATACATCATTTAGGGATAGAAAAATATTTAGTTTTGTCTTTGACCTCTTTTTGCTGTATCTTCTTTAGTTTTCAAAACTATAAAATAAGGCCATGTACATGTCAAATATTACCACACATATAAATATTTACATTCTAATAATATTGAAGCTGAGAAATCACTATATATGCTGTTATATAGCAATACAACAAATGTGTATTTATATCCTTCAAAACTGTATTTCCTAAATTGTGTTTTGAGAAATCAGTACATATACTGATAGAGGTTAGCAGGTTTTACGTACTAAAAATTCACTGAAAGATTTCAGAGTCGGGCTTCCCTGGTGGAGTAGTGGTTGGGAGTCCGCCTGCCGATGCAGGGGACACGGGTTCGTGCCCCAGTCCGGGAAGATCCCACATGCCGCGGGGCGGCTGGGCCCGTGAGCCATGGCCGCTGAGCCTGCGCATCCGGAGCCTGTGCTCTGCAATGGGAGAGGCCACAACATTGAGAGGCCCACGTACCGCAAAAAAAAAAAAAAAAAGATTTCAGAGTCAATAATTCAGGAAAAATTGAATTAAACAAAGTTAAACAAGTGCATTTCTCACATAAATTTAGAGTATTTAACATACAAGTGTGGACTGTGAACTTCCCTGGGAATGTGTCCTATGCAGCTTTTCAAAACATCATGTGAGTATGGATAATATTTTTGTAAGAACTTTTGATATCATAAGGAGTTTAAATGTACCTTGGATCACAGTTTTGAAAAAAAAAAATTAACTGAAGTAAAGGGTCAGTGCAAAAAACATTCTAAACTTAAGTATATTGATCAAAGTGGTAGTCTTGCATTCCACGTAAATTATAAAGTAGTTTATCAAACTACGTAAAATGTCACTATAATGACATAACTTCCGCTGAGGACACAAGCATAATTATTTGAAGATCCTTGGGCTAAGATGGCTAACAGTATCATAATGCCCAAGACAAAACAAACCAGAGTTATGAAATTTCATAATACTATTCACAGTAATACTTAGAATAGAATTTAATGTAACATATAGAATAAATTTAATCATTCTAATAACCACAATATATCATTCTTCGCAGGCTATGACTACAGTGAAAATGAGGTGCCTGAGGTGAAAAGTTTAAGGAGGTGTCAAAAACTCAATAATCAGAGGAATCATATTTTAATGAAATATTTTAAAAAGTTAATTTGAAAGTCTATAATGAAGAAAATATAAAAATTATAAATAAAAATAGAACTAGCATTACTGAATTTTCCTTTTGCCTTAGGCTCTAGTATGATTGATAATGGTACTGATTCTTTGCCATAGTTTCCTCCATAGTTTAGGTAAGAATGACCTAAAATAAATTGTTTTAGTTATAGTTCTAAACATAAAACCAGTTTCATGAAAAATAGCATAAAATTGTGTTGGATTCCTCATTGGTGATCTTATTTTTATTATAATATATGGGAAGAATGCAAAACAACAATAAAACTCTCTGAAAGTTTTGGGGAAAAATTGACAAATTAACCATGTCCACTGACTTTTAGAAAGTTTCCTTCACTTTCAAATACTTCTTTCCCAAAGATATTTGTATGTTTTCAAACCAATATGCATTAGGGAAATATATTTATATTGGGGGGATAAAAATCTAATTATTATCTAGAATCCATCTTTTGTGGCACAAATTATTACAACCGCTTAAGCGGTTTTGACAGAACATTTAGGCTGTTTGGTAGGTAACTAGAGTACATGGAAAATTCCTTCAGCAACATTTGGTAGGTCCCTGGTGGCTTTAAGGAAAAAAAATCTAGAACTTATCAAGGCAGTCATTTGCAATTTGCCTACTAGAAAAATCTGTTTTGTGCAGATTGTGTATTTATTTGAGCAGTATAACAGATGTAGAGTATATTTTGCCTTGCACTATTTTTCTCTATGTTTAATTGTAACTTACAGCCAGAAAGAAGATGTAAAATACAATCAAGAAGGAGAGAAAAACACATTCAGAAAAGCAATTTTGATCATAAGCATGTGGTATCTATAGAAACTGTTATGTTGGAAGAGGGTTTGCCATTTCAGTGATCAAGTTAATGAAGGTATCATTTGATCTCTATTTTAACACAGCAATTTCAGTACATATTACACTCTATGCAGCTTAGCTGCTATACTGCTAATGTAGCTTTTCAGAGTATTGGAATCAGAAACTCTTTTATTTCATAGGAAACAAAAGGAATTCTTAATATTTGAGATAAACTCTTTTTTTTTAAAATTTAGAAACAAGCTACAGTGTTGTGGAGAGAAATTTTGACGAACAGATTCCTCAGTGAGAGGTGTGTGTTCTACCTCTCCCAGGAAAGGCAAGCATAATCCATAAGCCTACCAGACCTGGCTATAATCTGGAGCAATATACAGGTGTTAAGTTATTTAGAGGAAAGGTTCTTCAGTTCCTGAAAGCTGAGCACCATATGGAATATTACAGTATTTCTTAAACAATCAAAAAAAACTAAGGGGGGGAAGAAAGAAAGAAAAAAACTGCATGGTTCAACTCCAGGTTGTTTTCTGTTATTCATAAACTTCCGTATACCATGAGAACAATTTTCTGGGACTATGGATTAACTAACCCTTTCTTCAATTTGTATGCAAAATTTCCAGAATCTATTACGCATGAGCGTCACTGCTATTTAGAGAAGAAGGATTTCCTATGCCACAGCTCTGTGTTTTCTAGGTAGTGGTACTTGAGGGCCTGAGCCCTGATCTACTACCCATCTTCCAATCCCACCCTGACTATAATAGGACTGGGTAAAAAGATGATGCTTATTGCATTATTTTATCCTCCCCTTTGGTTTTCCTCAGACCAAACACAAAGAATGATTTTTCTAGAATGCTAAATGTGTTTCTGCCTTCAAATTAAACTCCATTTATATCAATCGCCTTTACCATTTTCTAGGAAACATTTTGGGGTGAGCTGTAGCTCGACCTGCCATTTCAATATAATTGTGCTATCTATCTAATAAGTTACCTATGGTTATCACTGGCCGAAAAAGGAAAAGGATATCTTTTCAAGAATACTGAAGGAATACAGTCGGCTTTCTGTAGCCTTGGCTTCTGCATACTTGGATTCAACCAACAACAGATGGAGAAAAATATTCAAAAAAATAAATTCCAGAAGTTCCCAAAAGCAAAACTTGAATTTGCCATACCAAGTATTTACATAGCATTTACATTGTATTACATATTATAAGTAATCTAGAGATGATGTAAAATATATGGGAAAATATGCAATAGGTTATATGCAAATACTACACCATTTTATGCAAGGGACTTGAGCATCTTAGGATTTTGGCATCAGTGGGGTGTTGTAACTAATCCCCCACAGATACTGAGGGACCAACATACTGAGAAGTATATTTTCCCACCGCTGTCTTCATTTCAAAGGGCCACTATAATCTTTTAGAGAGATTTGCATTGTTACATATATTTTTCCTCTAGTTGGCACCTCCCCAAAAGAAGGCGTATTCAGCAAGTCATCAAGCTAAAGCATTTACATGAGCACACTGCATGATCTAACTTCAGTAACCCAGGCTACATGTGAATGAGAAACAGAAAAACAAAATAATATGTTTCAAGTTTAAAAGATCCCTTGGGCAATATGTCCCAAGTCAGATTTTCAATGCTCCTGGTGCTCTTTCTGTTCCTGCTGTGATCATTTGGTTTTTCCTCTCCCCTTCTCTGTAACATTCAGCTGCTATCTCTTGATTTCCTTTGTTACATCTTCATATGATGGCACATTTAATGTTCTAGTTGTACAAGATAAAACAGAGCTCCTCACTCCTCAGCAAACTCTATGAACTTTTTATTTAACCCCAAGTTGTCTTTAGGAAACTCTATGTAAGATAGCTACCACAAACAAAGGGTACACATTGTCTGGTGGTCTGATTTATTGTTCTGACTATATAATATATCCCTACTGTGCAAAGAAAAAAACTGTTCTCCACTCTTTTCAAAAGAAAATTTCTGGGCACTCTGAATGGCAGACACTGAAATATTTCTAGTCATTACGGACTGAAATTGTAACAATAACAAGAAGAAATAATGAGGACTGAAAATTTAATATATAGAGAAGTATACTTATTGATCTAACCATTTACTGTGCCAGGCACTGCGCTAGGCTATGAAATATAAATTTAATTAAGTCACCCTCAAGGAACTCAGATTTTTAGGGAAAAGACACATACAAAAAGCACGTATTGGTTAGGGTCCTGCTGGAAATAAATGCCACAATCAAAAAAGCAAATGATGAAAGTTTAATGAAGGGACTACTTAAATGGGAACGAGCAGAAGAGAGAATAGGCGAGGCAGCCAATAAAAAGGAAGCAGCTAACACCGTGTACTGGATGGACTGAATAGAGAGTCAACTTGGAGGGGCAAAACGAAAATACCCACGACATCAGAAAATTATATGGTAAGTAAAATAAGAGAAGTCCTAGGGAATCTTGGAGTCACACAGGATTGGTGGGGGGGGGGGGGGGGCTGAGGAGGGGATAGAAACAGATGGGAACAATATCATTGTATGATGGTCCCTACTATCATCCATAATACTTTGTAATAACTTCGCTTTTGTTCAGGAATGAGGTGGTAATACTGCTCAAGACTGTGAGTTGTTTTATGTTAGAACAATAGAACAAATAGTATTTGTACTTTTTAGAATATACAGGGTAGTTATTTATAGGTTAGATTTTTTCCTTTGTAATAAACATACCCAAAAGAGTAGATGGAATAGCTTCTCACACAGCTTCCATCTACCAGAGCCCCTGTTGTTCCCTTCTCTGAGCAACCCTCTTCTTTTGCCACCCTGAGGGGAATACTTCTTTGGACAATGTTAAGTGATAGCATGGGGAGTGATTTTAGTTTTAGTTAAATAGTAGTTCACCTCTTTCGTTCTCTGATTCTAAAGGCATTACTTAAATAACCTGTTATGGACTGAATGTTCATGTCCTCCTCAAATTTATAGGTTGAAGTCCTAACTCCAAATGTGACTGTATTTGGAGACGGAGCCGTTAAGGAAGTATGAAAGTTCAAGGAGGTCATAAGGGTAGGGCCCTCATTTGGTAGCATTAGTGTATTTTTAAGAAGAGGCACTAGGGAGCTTTACCTTTCTCTCCCTCTCCCTCCACCCCCTTCTCTTTCTCTCTTCACCCTGTGAGCACACAATGAGACAACAGCACCTGCAAACTGAAAAGAGAGCTCTAACCAGGAATCAAATCAGCCGGTACTTTGATCTTGGACTTTCCAGCCTCCAGAACGGTGAGAAAATAAATTTATGGAGTTTAAGTCACCTAGTCTGTGGTATTTTGTTATGGCAGCCTGACCTAATATAGAACCAAAAAACTCCTTTAATACATTGTCTTACATTCTCGATTATCTTACTAAAAAGGAAAAGATAAGGAAAAAAAAAGAACCAAAACATAAACCCTTAACTAGAATTTGGATAAAAGTCAAATGTGCTCTGATTAGGGGAAGTTTCCTGGAGCAGGTGATACCCTGAATTTCAAAGAATGAAAAAGAGTTTAGTTAAGCCAAGATAAAAAGGAAAATCATTTCATGAACAAGGGTCACATGAAGAAGACATAGAGGTGAAAACCATGTAATGGCTCATAGAAAACAAGAAGCTGATGGATGAAAAGGTTTGAAACAAAGATGGATGGGAGATGAGGTCATTTGGGGGCAGATCAAGTGGCTAAAGATTCTCTGAAAAATTGTCATATGCATAACTAAGGAAAATCCTCTTTTGAAATATCTGGACCTGTGGGAGTGTTTGCTCTTTGCGTGTGCTCTGATCACAGTTGTTTATTTGGAACCAAGAGGGCTCATTAGGAAATACTATCATATAGTTTCTGTTATTAAAGGGTTATCCTAGGTTGACCTTTGTCACAATTTTTCTGTTCATTTTATAAAACAGAAAAGCCTTGGCACACAAGAAGGTAAGGTTCAGATTTTTCCTGTGTAGTTATTTCAGGAGACATCAAAAACTCTCTGCAGATTAAAACATGGTATATAGAGAAGGGATATATAGGGAGGAGGTATACAGCAGTAGAAAATAAAACTTAATTTAGTCTTAGGCTGGAAAGTTAGCCAAAACTCTGATCTTGGTTTTTATTTTTAAAAAACAGTCCAGGACGATAATTTCCAATGACTGAATTATTTTAACAAATGAAAACAATCCAAAATGTTGTGTTAGGTAATGAATAAACAAAAGTGCCACATACAAGGATGTTTATCTAGAGGTGTGGTTCCTCCTTCAGGAAATTTGTGTGCTTACCTTCCTGGTTAGAAAAAAATTAAATATTTAGTAACATTTTATTTATACTAATAAACACATATTTTCACATTTAAAGATCTCTGGATTCAGAAGTATTCTTAAAATTGATGATGGCTGACCAGGAAACAGTCACAGTGTAGTTGTTATTGCCTCAGCAAGCCTGAAATGAATCATAGCTGTTCATATTGTCCTCACATCAATTGGATTATGTGCATTATTTGTACTGAATGTGTTGTGCTTAATTGCTCCTTAAAATATCCTTAAAAATATGACACTGTGATTCAGCATGGAAACAAAAATGTGTGTGAGCAGAATAGTATGGCAACACAGCAGGTTAATATATGACTAAAAAAGAACTCCATGGCAAGACAGAAGAAAAGTTCATTAGCAATAGTTGTAGAAAACAAGTTTCGAGTGATTTTTTTAAAAAGCATTGTATTACATGTGAATTAGCTGTATTTCTTCTTTCTCGATGTTACTTAAAATAATGGTGTGTCTTACAGTTGATGATGTCTTAGATGCATTGAAGTACAAGAGAGAGATTTATTTTTTTCCTAAACTGCGTTAATACAAAAAATACTGCCAGCTTTACAATGTCTGGGGCCATGTTTGAAAATTTAAAAATGGATCTTACCCTATGCAGTTGGTCTTAAGAAATAACAGAAAAATATCCAAACCTATTTTTTACGTTGTAATACAATTCTGGAGCTGCCAAAATAAACATGAATTTAGCAATGATTTTAAAATCAGAGGACTAGTTAAATGGTCTGGTTATGCCATAGAGATCAGCAATGCTTAGAGAAAATAAAATAGTGAAAATTAAGAAACAGTACAAAGAATGAAATTACACTTTAACACATGAATCAACTGATCCTTTTCTTGGTAGACTGATCACCTATACTTGCATTGATTTATGATCATATCTCAGCAACGTGGAATCATAGGATCTAGCCTGAGTAGGTAAATGTCACATGGTTTTTCACTATCTCTACTTTCTCTCATTACAAATCTTAGTTAAAACAGGTAAATACACTACCAAATTTAAAATAGATAGCTAGTGGGAAGCAGCCGCATAGCACAGGGAGATGAGCTCAGTGCTTTGTGACCACCTAGAGGGGTGGGATAGGGAGGGTGCGAGGGAGACGCAAGAGGGAAGAGATATGGGTATATATGTATATGTATAGCTGATTCACTTTGTTATAAAGCAGAAACTAACACACCATTGTGAAGCAATTGTACTCCAATAAAGATGTTTAAAAAAAAAAAAAACAGGTAGAAGAGAGAGACTGTTACCAATATATAAAAGTGAATACTGGGTCTTCCCACAAATATCAGCTATAAATTCTGGATCGATCCTTATGAAATAAGAGTTATATACTCTGAAAAAAATATATTAAACAAGTACCTAAGGGCTCTGGAATTTTTTAAAATAAAGGTAGTCAAATATTGAAAGCAAGTCCAAATTTGGAGTAACAAAAATATTGAAGTGAATTCCCCAGTTTTATTTTTGTTTCCCTGAGGGTGGCCATAGATATGGCTGTGATGGCAGTGTAGGAGGGGCACAGTTCTAGAAAAAGAGTCTAAATCTATCTTGCTTGAGAAATCAAGGAAAGGAAGTCAGGGCAATAACAGCTCGCTGGTGATTGAGAGGAAAACCCTAAAAGGAGAGACCCCAAAAAGAGGAAAATGTCCACGTATAGACTCAGTCCAGATTTATAGCTGATGCCAACTCTGCATGGGGAAAACTGAAAGCAGCTTTCAGCTAAGGCTGAAAGCACTGAACTGAGATCTGAACTGCTATAGGTCACTGTATGTCATTTTAAAGTTTGAGTCTAAGCAATTTAATTGCCCAATAAAACAAAAACACACATACTTTGAGGGGCAACATTGAGAATTCATGGTCTATATAACATAATATATAAAATGTTCATGATAAAATTGGCATCCTTAACATATGGGAAGCAAGATCATATTACTCAGTTTTAAGAATAGGCAATAAAGTGGCACTAGTCTTGAGATGACCTAGATATGGAATTATCAGAGGATGGTATAAATATGTTTAGAGGTCAGGTAAAGTAAAATATGCTCATTAAAAAATAGATAGGAATATTAGAAGAGAAGCAGAAAACATCAAAAACAACCCAATGCAATATCTAAAGTAAATTTTGGAACTGAAAAATACAGCATTTAAAATAAGAAATCCACTAGTTTTACTTATTAGTGAAAGGTATATAATAGAAGAAAAAGTAAAATTGAAGGCAGATATATATAAATCAGCCACTTGGAAGAAGAGATAAAAGACTGCAAGATGTACAAAGCTTCAAAGACCTGAAGGTTAATATAAAAAGTTCTCCCCTCTTGAAAGGACAAGAGAGAGAGAGACTAGAGATGACAAGACATTTGAAGAAACAGAGGCAGGAAACTATCCACAGGTGATGAAACACCTAAATTCAGACTTAAGAAACTTATTAAAACCCAAATAAGATAAATTTGAAAAAATTCACACCTAGGCACATAAAGTCAAATGCTGAAAACTAAGATGAAGAGAAAAATTTTGTGAAACATAAAAATGCCCAGAGAAAAAATTACATATTAAATATAGGGAAAATACAATCGAAACTGTTCCAGACTTCTAAACAAAAAACATGAAGAATAGAAGACAATAGAAAGCCTTTTAAAGGACTGAAAGGAAAACAAAACAAAAAAAGAAAAACAAAGGTCATCAAATAATTCTATGTTCAGTGAAAATATCCCCCAAGAATAAAGGCTTGGAGGCATTTTTCATATAAAGGAGAAACTAAGGGAATTTGCCACCACCAGACCCATACAGAAATACAGGCTCAAATAAATTCTTTCGGTTGAAGGAAAATTATAGCAGAGGACACATTCAAGAGTGAATGAAGAACATTAGAAATGGTAAACATGTGGGTAAGTAAAGCTATATTTGCTCCTAGTTTATTTAAACACATATATTTGAATAAAAAAGTTTTAACCTACCGTTTGGAGTTGATCATGTATGAAGGTATACTACATATGCAAACAGCAAGATAAAGAGAGGTAAGGGAGTGTTAAATGGGCCTAGGTTGAAATGATTCTACATTTAAGTGATAAACCATTATCCTAAGTAGGCTGTGAAAAAAATAAAGATGGGTATTGTTATTTTTATAATAATCAATAAAAAATGTCAAGAGGAATAGCTAAGCTGCCAAAAAAATTAAAAAGGAATAATTCAGAAGAAGATGAAGGAGGAAACAGAAGAAAAATCAGAGAAACCAAACAGAAAAAAAATAATAAATTTCTAGGCTTAAATTGAACAAACAATAATTATGTTAAATGATAATGAGCTAAACACTCCAACTGAAAGTCAGAGATTATGAGAAAGGAATAAATACACAGCCTACCTATCTGTTGTCTAAAAGAAACACATTTAAAATATAGTTAAACAGATAGGTTCAAATAGTAAGCATAAGAAGGCAGGAATGAACTATAATAATATAAGATAAAATATACTTGAAGATAAAAAGTATTACCAAAGATAAAGAGGCACATTTCAGAATCACAAATGTTTATATTTCCTATAAAATAGCCTCAAAATCCATTAATCAAATTTGACAAAATTAAAGGGAGAAATAAAGAACTACTAAATCACAGGATATTTTGATGCCCGTCTCTCAGCAATTGATAGAACAATTAGTCAAAAAATATATTAAAAAAGATGTAAAGCATTGGAACACCATTTTAATAAACACTTGACCTAACTGATATTTATAAAATATCATATGCAAAACTATAGATACACATTTCTTTTCAAGTACACAAATATGCTCACCAAGATAGATCACATGCTCTTCTATACAAGTTTCAATTAATTTTAAATGACTGAAATCTTACAAAGTATGTTGTCAGATCACATGGAATTATATTAGGAATAAATAACAATAAGATATTTAGGAAACCATGAAATATTTGGAAATTAAACCATATAATTCTAAATAATCTATTGGTCATATATCAGACATGAAAGTAGAAGATATTTCAAAATCTATGATAACTTTATTACACAATACAGGTGACCCTCAAACAACTCAGGGGGTTAGGGGTGCCAACCCTCCATGTAGTCAAAATTCTACATAGAATTTAGAGCCAGTCCTTCCTATACTCAGTTCCTCCCTATCCATGGTTCCCAATCTGCAGATTCAACCAACCTCTGCTCATGTAGTACAGCAGTATTTACAATTGAAAAAAGTTTGTAAGTAGAACTGCACAGTTCAAACCTGTGTTGTTCAACGGTTAACTGTACATCAGAGTTTGTAGGATATGGATAAAATAGTGCTTAAAAGGAATATTTTAGCTTTAAATTTGTTTTTTTTTTAAGAAAAAATGTCTAAAAACAGCCACCTAATATTTTACCTCAAGAATCTAGAAAAAGAAGAGCAAAGTAAGTTGTAAGTCAGTCCAAGGCAAGTAGAAGGAAAGAAATAATAAAAATAAGAGTAGAAATAAGTCAGAAGACAAACAATAAACAAAATTAACTGGTTAAAAGCTGGTTCTTTGAAAACAGTCAATATATTAGATAAACAACTAGCTGGACCAATCAATGAAAATCAGAGAACACAAATCACCAACCAATATCAGGAATGAAAGAAAGATTGTCACTAAAGTTCCTAACACTAAAGATCCTAAAGGGTCATAAAAGAATATTATGAACAACTTTATACCAACAAAGTAGCAATTCATATGACATGGACAATTCCTTCAAAGACACAGGCTTGAGCTAACAGGAATCACTAAAGTAGTAATAAATACCCTGTATAGCTACCTCTGTGTCTACTAGTGAAATTTAGTTCAAAGCTAAAAACCTTCCCACAAAACAAACAGAAACAAACAAACAAAAAAACCCTCTAAACTCAGATGATTTCACTGGCAAATTGTGTAAAATACTTAAGGAAGAAATAACACTATACAAACAAAAAAGTGTTTTACACAAACTCTTCCAGAGAATAAAAAGGCAGAGGAATATTTTCCAATGAGCTTTATAAGAACAACATTACCAAAAGCAAAGAACTTACAATTAAATAAATCTGTAGATCACCAATATCCTTTATAAACATAGACACAAGTATCCATAATAAAGTATTAGCAAATCAAATACATAAGTATATATGTATATTTGATAAAAGATAATGACCAAGTGGGATTTATCCCAGGAATGCAAATATTAGGCCAATTTGAAAATCAATCTAATTTATCATAATAATAGAATAAAAGATAAAAGTCTTCTAATCAATTTAACAGATGCAGTAAAAACCTTTTTTAAAAATGCATTAAAATATCTCTCAGAAAAGTAGTAATTAATATAACTTACTACTTTGATAAAAAAGAATTTTTAAAAAATACGCAGGCACAGAAACGCAGTCATAGAGTTACTATAGTAACACCATTTTGAACTCAAATACTAACGATAGAGAGAGAACACTTGAAATACACTCACCTTGTCTCATAGCTTTTCTTTGTGTACTATGTTATGTTAGTCTACTCAGAAGCTAACAATTCAACTAACAAATACTTATACCTCTGTGTACTCACACTCTACTTCCTTTTCCTCACCTGTAAAAAGATAATAATAATAAAAATAAATTTTAAAAATTTAAAAAACAATACTTATCTCATGGAGTTTTTATAGGATGAAATGAGTTAATTTATGTGAGAGGCTTAGAATAGTACCTGACACATAGTGTTTTGTGTGTTATTTATTATTAAAAATATAATATCTTATGAAACTGCTAATTATTTTTGTATCACAGAATATGGATAAGAATCCCACATATTATGTTTTAGTAAGATTGTTGACATTTTACTGTCTCCAAACCGTTGTTATTTTGTGGGGATTTTTCTTCACTCATATTGGTTTCATTTAAAATGATGACTTTTATTTATTGTAATATGGGGATCTCCTGAATAAAACTTCAGTGTCACCACTTCCCATATTCACAATATTTACATTTAGTTGGTTATAATTTGAGCTGTAACAAACATTTTGTGGAGCCCAATATCATAGTAGTCATACTTTCAACAATGACTGACAGAGAAGATTTCATAATGGCAACAGACCAATGTTGAATACAAAAACATATTAATAAATTTTCATTTTATTCATCAAAACATGAATTTTTAGATAACAGTAGAGTATTGATCAGTTATAAGAAGTGCTTACTCACCTCATACAATAAGTATATGATGTAAGGATTGTTTTCTGCATTTTGTAGATGAAAAGATATAAGGTAGGGAAACTTGAATAATGCGTCTGGGGCCTAATGAGTTTGAGAGGAAATGGATTCAAACTCAGATCTGCTTGGTTCCAAGTACATTAATATGTTGTGTCTCATAGTAATGTGTCAGACATATTACTTAGAAACATCGTGACCAAAACGCGTTGCCTGCGCAGGACCCCTGCAATAACTGCATTCCCCAGGTGCCTGAGTCACATAGTCTGAGAACTGGTGTTTTACACCACTGAGCACTGCATGCTTTATCCGACCATACATTATCCATCACAGCTCTATAATAACACACATGGCTCTCACTTTACTGGCTTCCTGCACATTGGTAAAAGTGATCCCTGAAAGCCTGTTTACCTCTTATTCATTTGAGAAAACCAGAATATTTCCCCCTTCTGAGCTATGCTTACCATTTTCTGTTTCCTCACAACAGTTTTCATAACATATATTGTAATGCCCCAGTTCATTAAGTCTATTGCTTGGAAACTAACTGCATCCTAGCAGCAGGTGCATACCTCACCATTGATTATTTCCCTCCCTCTACTTCTCTGTGATTTATTCCAGTCATGCTTGTCTTTAACTAAGATTTTTAAAAATTATTTAAAAAAATGTCTCCTCTCTAGACACACCCTGACAATCAGAGATGCACATTTACTCCCTCTAGCTGACAGAATGCAGTACATGTTTGAACATGCGACTTTTTTTTTCTTTTCAAATTAGAAGTACATTATTTTACTTATAAAAGCAATTCAAGCAACTAATAGAAAAAAATTTAAACTAGAAAACATAATCCCCTCCACTTCTTACTCTCACCTCCACAATAAGTGCCCATTTAAAATTGGAGAAATATGACTAAATTTCTATCTCAGAGTTTATATTTATTTCACTAACACACACCATGAATGAGAGTGCCAGATTCTACACATACTTGATTGTATTTGTCAGGGTTCAAACAGGAAAACCGAAAACTCTAAATTTGAAACAGGAAATTTGTGACAGATAACGGAAGAATTAGGTAACCTTGAGATTAGTAACAGCAAAAGTCACTGCTATCACTCCCCAGATGGGACTGATAGCATACCAAGTGTGGAGTGGTGGGAGGAATACATTCGGAATGATGGCCTTGGTGGGAGGAATGTTTCTTTAATGTCACCAACATTGTTTAGAATTGCTAGCACATGGTTATATAAAAAAAAGACTGACCTTTAGTTGGTTTCAATCTGGCTTTTAAATTTTCTTCAATGTACCCCCTGATTTTCTGCAACCAGTTGTACTGTTGCTGCCATGTTGTCCATTGGGTATGACATGGTGGAGACATGATGGGTGCAAGAGACGTTACCAGAATTAGGAAGCTGGAATTATCACCTGGAATTATGTAGAGACAAGGAGGCAGTGTCACTCAGTGAAGTTACTGCCGTAAGGAGAGAGAGGGGGAAGAAATAACCTGAGTCTCCTACCCATTCATTCCTTTGACAAATTCATCTGGAAGGCAACTGACATGGGTATCTTAGAGTCAGTACCCTTACAATGAAGAATGAAGAGAAGAAAGAAAAGGAATGGATTTAAGAGCACATAGGCAAATAACTAGCACACTTCAGATACAAGATATTACCCAGCCACTCCAGCACAGAAGTAAATATTGTTTTCCTTTGATTTGTAGCTCGTTCAAACAATTTAAAATGTTCATTGGTCATTTGTTGTTTTTCTTTTTTTCTGGAGTGTCTGCTTATATTATTTCTGAATTTTGTGGGGAAATGTTTGTGGAATCTTTTGAACTTTTTTGGTAGAGTTTCCTTATCTACATTATCCACTTCTTAATAACTCTTTGTCATATTTATGTAACAATTTCCCCCATTTTACCTTTAAACTCTGTCATTTCCATTCAGAAGTTTTAACTTTTATCTTGTCATGTATGTCAGTCTTTGCTATTATGTCATTCTTTGAAAGGTCTTCTGCACCCCAATAGTATAAAAACTGTCTTCTTATATTCTTTTTGTACTTTAATGGCTTCATTGTTCCTGCTTAATTCCTTAGTCCTTCTGAAATGGATTTGGGGACAGTGTCAGTTAAAGTTTAAAATCAATGTTTTCTTCAAGTAAGTATCTAATTTTCCCAACAGTATTTATTAATTTATCCTTTCTTCACTTATTTGAAATGATACCATTGACATACTTAAATTATATTTTAAATGTTAAAGGTTAATAAACTTAACCTGCTAATTTCCTTCATTTTATAAAGGTAGTAGCATTAATCTTTGGAGAATTAAAAATAATCCCAAATAAGCCACATGTCTTCGATATATTGATAATAATGTTAATTTTAGTTTCATATTTCCATTCTTGATAAACTGGCTAGCATTTATGTCATTAGCTCTGGATTGCTTTGACTGTTTTCTTTCTTTATCTTTTCATTCTTGCATAACTGGACAAAAGTTATACTTAGTGATGCCTTATGACTCAAATATTAATACAATAAAATTCTGATTATGAAAATGACATTAAACAAAATTATTAAAAATTACTATGGTGATTTAAAAGATGTTCACAACAGCTAACATCATACTTAATGGTGAAAGACTGAAAGTTTTCCTCTAAGATTAAGAGCAAGACACGATGCTAACTTTCACTACTTCTATTCAACATAGTACTGCAAGTCCTAGCCAGAACAATTAGACAAGAAAATGAAATAACAGGCATCCAAATTGGAAAGGAAAAAGTAAAATTAACCCTGTTTACAGACAACATGATTTTATATGTGGAAAATCCTAATGATTCCACCAAAAACCTGTTAGAACTAACTAATGAATTCAGCAGTTGCAGGACACAAAATCAACACACTAAAATCAGTTTTTTCCATACATTAACAAATGAACAATCTGAAAAGGAAGAAAACAATTCCGTTTACATTGCAAAAATAGAACATCCCAATTGAATCTACAAACTTAATGCAACACCTATCAAAACTCCAATGACATTTCTTGCAGAAATTAAAAAAAAAAATCCTAAAATTTGTATAGAATTTCAAAGGATACCAAATATCCAAAACAATCTTGCAAAAGAAGAACAAAGCTGGAGGATTCACACTTCCTTCCTGATTTCAAAACTTATTACAAAGCTATAGTAATCAAAAGATTCTCAAAATCACTAATTGTTAAGAAAATGCAAAAAAAACTGCAATGAGATACTACCTCACATCCATTAGGATGATAAATAAAACAGAGATAGCAAATGTTGGTGAGGATGTGGAGAAATCGGAACACTTCTGCACTCTTGGTACAAATGTAAAATTGGACAGCTGCTTAGGAAAACAGTATGGCAGTTTCTCAAAAAATAGATAATTAACATATGATCTAGCAATTCCACTACTTGAAGAGATATTTATACATTCACATTTGTAGTGGCATTATTTGCAATAGCCAAAGGTACATAATGTACCTAGAGTAGTCAAATTCATAGAGACAGGAAGTACAATGTGGTTTCTAGGAGCTGGGGGAAAAGGGGAATAAAGGGTTATTTTTAATGTCAAAGAATTTCCATTTTGTATGATGAAAAGAGTTCTGGAGATGGATGGTGGTGATGGTTGCACAAAATGTGAATGTAGTTAATGCCCTTGAATTGTACACTTAATATGCCTAAGATGGCAAATTTTATGTTAGATATGTTTACCACAATTAAAAAAATATTAATAAAACGATCTTAACAAATTCTTTGATACCGATCCTATTAAGAAATGGAGCATCTTTATTCTCCATTTGAAAATATGCTGGCCTTAACGAGTGACTTCTAATATATAGAATGCTGCAGAAGTGATGCTGTGTGAGTTGAGACAGACAATAAATCTTCCATCAGGCTCTATTTCTGAGATACTCACCTTTGGAACTCTGCTGCCATGCTCTGAGAAAGCCCAGGTTACAGGAAGAAATCATGATTAAACACGTTGTCCATGTTCTAGACAACAGCTGGGCCTCTGAGAAACCTTTTGTGATAATACCTGCCTTAGCCACTGTCTGAGTGAAGTCATACGAGAGACCCACAGAGAACCACTTAATTTTGCCTGGTCAACTCCCAGAACCATGAACAGTAATGTTAATAGGTGATTATTGTTGTCTTACACCACTATGTTTGTGGCAGTGTATTATGCAGCATTATACAATCAAAACTGCCAAGAGCAGAGTCTATGGAATCAGAAGGACTAGTATTTGAATTTCAACTCTACCACTTACTAGCTTCGTGTGACTTTAGAATTGTCACTTTATGTGTAATTTGAGAATAAAAGTACTTGCTTCATAAAACTGGTTTGTATATAAATGAGATGTATATAAAATATCCCTTACAGTATATGGAGCATAATAAGCCTTCAGTATTTTATAATAATGGTTAATATTGCTCTTATTATAATTACCATAAAACTCTGAGTGAATCCTTGCTAAAATAATTTACATGTGCATTTCTGTTACAACTGCCCTTCCTTAATTAAAGGAATTTAAAATTTCTAATATCAATCATAATTCCCAAATTTAGTCTGGATTCCATTCCAGTTGAAGACAGGATTTTCAAATAATATAATTTTTCTACATTTGCAAGGCACAGTACTAAATTAGGTTTTATAGATTCTCAGTCTCTATTTTCTGCAGGATGTTTAGAAATTTTTGGATGTCTGAATTTTCCACGAAAGCAATTCACTGCTCTTTGTGGACACCCGGACTTCATTAGCAAAATCTTATTCCTCTTAGCATTAAACTTTGCAATATAATTAGAGTTTCATCCATTTAAAAGTTGGCCATTCATTTAAATTAGGAGCAGGGAGAAGGGAAAGGTTTTCCCTAGAGCAGTTACATCGTTGTAGGCATGGAACATTATCAATCTCAGATTTTTTGAAGGCTTGTAAACTACAGAGCCACTGAAATTACTGCCAAGTATATAGAAACTGTCTTTGTAAACAAAATCTCTAAAGATTGAGGAGTATCTTTCTGGAACCAATACAATGCAAATGTATCTATTTCCTTATAGGTTTTCTGTTAAAATATGAGATGGTTTCTACCACTTTCTTTACAAGTGGAGAAAACCATCTATAAGGAGCTCAACTATAAAAAGTATAATCACCAGCAATTTTTTCTTTAGCATAGGAAGCACTGTTTTCTAGTTTCCTGCTGATAAAAGACTAGAATTGAAACACTACTGTTTCTGTGTGATTATGTAAAATGTTATGCCTAAAAATCCTATTAAAAATGCCTGGGGATTGCATACATTAAATGGGTTTGCGTTGTTCCTTATACTTCTCAGGCTTCCATGTCAAATTTTTAGCACACAAAAGATTCTTTATTATATGATCTCAAAAAAAGGGACCTCAACCGTATTGCACGATAAGTCTATTTTTGTTTTAATATTAGAGTTGAGTCTATGCCATAGTGAGAGAACAAGGAAGTTCCATTTATATTTCAGAAGTAATATTTGCAAACACACAGACGTTGAAAAGAGAAAAATGGTTGAGAAGCTGTATTCCTCCTAATAGTGTTTATGTAAGTCTGGTTGAACACATTTACCTTTAAGAGCCACGCAAATGCTTTGCAAACACCTGTAAAATTCAGTAGAAAATCTCAAAGCCCTTGTTATTTTTGTAACAGTGATAGGTGAATGATAAACCTCTTTGCTATGTAAGGAACTCTGAAGCAAGAATAAAGTCTCGACCTTTAAAAAACCATCCTTTGCAGACATCCTTTGCTCTTGCTCATGTGCAAGCTATCACATCTGCCAAATTTCTCCTCAAGGTATGGCAGTCCCATGATTTCGCTGCTCAGTTCATTCACCACTATCTAATTAACAGCCATTCTTCACTTTTCTGGCTTTTTCTTACTGCATCTTGCTTTCTATAGCACAGCCCCACATAGTCAGCGACCCTGTAGCAAAGATCAAGAAAAGGGCTCCAACAGGTAGTGTGAAAGTCCTGAGACCAGTTAGCTCGTGATCCATCCTTCCCCCACCTTTGACCAGAGCAAGGGCTGAAGACTGCTCCCTCCTGCCTTTCTTCCACAGTCCTGGTCATGCTTGTGGTCTTTCAGGATACACAAACCACTATTCCCTTTCCATTATGCCTTTAAACTAGGGAGGAGACAGTAGAGAGAGGGATGGAAAAGGCCATGATCAAGAGGAGGTACACATGGTAAGAGATAACTGCTTTCTCGAATCCACTGCAATTATAATCTCTAGCATTGCCTTTAAACATTTAGATTGCTACAATGATTGTTATTCAAATAAGTTTTCAGAAGAATGATTTTGAGTATCTCCGATTGTGTATAATAATGGAATCCTCTGGGTTTTTCTTTTTTAATAATAGATTTTGAAAATATCCCTGAAATTCTTTCTAAATTCTAAGAGGGCAAACAAAAACACAGTAAATAATGTGTTTAATGTTTTTGGTGATTAGTAGGTTAGTTTTCTATGGTTTAAATTTATTGTGGGGTTATATTTTTAAGTATACCAATATTTTCATAAATAGGGGCTCCTTATATAACTCATGTTTTTAGTATATTTTGTGTTTACTTGAAACAGAGCTAGAAAAGTCTGTTAATACTGCTGAAGCCCAATCTACCTGCACATCTCTAGGGATTTAGGAGGTTTTTCCTTTTACTACAGGAGTTCTTACTTGGAGAAACTGTTTCATGATACATGCAGGCTTCTGCAAATCTATATTAAGTGTGACCAAATGGCATAAGGTCAGGTGTCCATCTTCATCTCTCAACAGAGTTAACCTTAATTCTACGTGAATCTCATGAGGTTGGGAAAAAGACACGTGTTCCCTTCCCCTGTACTAGCACTGAGGGGCATGGGGTGGGGTATGCCTTCATTCTCGAACTAGCTGGTGTTATAGTTGCTCTCAAAGTGTCTACAAAATAATATACCCTAACTCCCTGATTAGAAGCTTCAAATATGTCATTTTAACGTCTGTTCCTACATTTAGCACATACTTATTAAACATCCCATGCAGCAAGATCAATATCATAAGTCCAAGGATTTAGTGGCACAAGGATACATATTTCCCATTGCTAAGCATTTCATGATCTACTAAACTTTCCAATAGTTTTGGTTTCTAGGGTCTAGTTGCTCTCACCTCTTTTTTTTTCAAGTTTGTTGTTGCTTACAGGTATATAAATGATATATGAATATTAATTTTTAAAATTTAAACAAAAGAGAAGTGCAACTTCTAAATGTTCCTTCCTACTTTTACCTTCAGCTACATGTAAGAGAGAACCAACTCAAAATGGATTACATAATGAGAAGAAAATTTATTATGCCCTAGAATAGGGTACACAAGTGAGAGCAACCCTAACGCTGACAGATTTGTCAGCTCACTCACATCCTTAAAGTCCCAGGTTCTTTTCATCTGCCAGCTATGCCACGTTAGCATGACGCATGATGGTATTAGCACCCAAGTCAGCTCCAGCATCACACCTATCACACACACATCCAGACAGACCTGACAATGTTCCCCAGAAAACTGACCCCTCATGTGTATCTTCTTTGTTTTAAGTTCATGAGAGTTTTTACTAGAAGTCCTCATTAGACCTCCCTTCATACCCTGTTAACCACTCCTAAACCAATTGTTGTCACATTGAATAGGATTAACATGTTTAGCAGAGAGTAATTAGGATTGAGGAAAAGGGTTGCCTTCTCTGAGCAAAGAGCTGTGCTTAAGAAGATGGAGGCCTGAAATAAAAAAAATGCTGTTACAGATACTGTCAGAAAGGGCATTGGTAATAAATGATTGTTCACTCCAACTGGGTACTTTGAAAACAGAGTTAAATATGGGGACTATTTACAAAGGTATGAATGGGGCTTAAGAAAACAAACAAGGCATAGTGCAGAACCTAGTGGCTCACAGTAGCAGGGAACTGTTAAGATCCCTAAGCCCAAAAAAAGAGGAATAGAAATGGTTACTGGAAACCAGAGGCCGTGTCTGATTGAAACTGTGCCTCTTATTAGAGAGAAGCATCTTACCTCCAGTGACTTGGAAAGGAAGGAGTCAACGTAATAAACATCCCAACACTATTTTAATTTGCCTTTGATCATTTCCTAGCAAGACCCAAAGAGAAGCAAAGTTCCAAGATGAGGTCTGTGGTTGCAGTCCTACCACCTTAGCCTCCCAGGTCCAGAGCAGACTGGAAATGGGTGATGAGTGGATCTGGAGGAGAAATGAAGACTACTCAACACAGATATCAATAATGGTAATTATTATTATAATTTTAGTAAATCTCACACATAACCTACTTTGTATCTTATATAGTGTCTGCTATAGTATTTATACATCATTTATTCAAAGTTACATTTAATTTTTAACTTTTATAAAAATACGGCAATTATATACGTGAGTCCATTTTCTTCAGTTTCTTGCTGAAACTTTCAAATATTGCTAGATATTGCCAAATCGTAATTTAAAAATGCTTTTAATTTGCATTAATATTGGTGTTGACTTTTTTCATATTTTTTATGTAAAGGTTGACCATTTTTTTATTTGGCTGCTTCTGTTTATCCCCAGTCTGCTGTTTATTTTTTTGTTTATTCTTATTTCTCTTCATGAAATTTTTTTCAGAAATTTTAGTTTATATACGGTCAGATTTGTCAGTCTTTCACTTTCTAGTTGATTTGTTGTGTTGCTTACAAAATTTCTTCTCCAAAATTCTATAAAGCTATTCTTCCATATTTGGTTATTTAAAAATAATTTCTTTAACCTTTTGCTCTCTAATCCAAATGGAAGTTACAGCAAATGTAGGTTAATTTTTGTTTTTATGTGTATAATATAAATTGGACAACTAATGGTTTATTCTGAAAGATAATCAATGTACATCAATGTAATTTTTAATTTCCACACGTTTGAAGAGCCACTTTTTCATGATTCTATTTCTTGGCCACTCATTTTTTATTACTAATCTATTTGTTTATTTGTTTGATTAAAAGTTTGGTTGCCACAATTTATAGAATGTACTCATGTTATATAAAATAACTATGCAATTTTTTGTCATCAATTTTTCATAATTTTCTTGGATATTGTTATGAAATTGCACTTTTAGGTTGGACATGAGGATAAAATTTTCAGATTTTCTAACAATACCATGAATTTTAAAAAAAGATTGTGTTTAATTAATTATTTAAAATAGATTTGATACTTTTACATTTACTTTGCACTTGGTTAGCTTTATAACTAACTTTTTATTGACTCTACAATGTTTTTAATTGTATTTTATCTGATCCTTTTGGATTTTCTTGAAGAAAATTCTATAATCTTCAAATAATGATGATTCTATTATCTTACATTTTAAAAAATATTTACTAATCTCATTTTTCTTGTCTTAATGCTTATTTTTACCTATATATATTTGGCTATTTTCTGTAGTAAAGTATTACAATGGTGATAGGCAGACATTCCCACTTTTTAGTAAATGACATTTTTTGGTAATTCTCCATCACTATAGATTCTGATTAGAAAAACTTTATTACTCATTAAAAAAATTTTTATTATTCCTTAATCTTAATTGGCTAAAATATAGGTAAGTTTATGTAACTATATCCTCAATCACCCCAAACTGTACTACTTTCAAGAGCAATACAAGCACCTCCATTTCTAGATTTCAATTATTCACAAAAGAGTTGCATAAAAATAATAAAATAGAATAGGAAAAAAATTGAAATGGCTAATCTGTATTGAGGTGTTGTTCTAAGAATTTTATATGCATTAGCACGTTGAATCCTTGCTCCATGAAATAGGTACTCTTACTATCTCCATTTTATAGGTAGGAAACAGAAATAGGAAAGCAATACTGCACAAAAATGTTAGAGGTGGGAAATGGTTCCCAGAATTCTGGCTCCACCTACCATATCCTTAGATACCATAATTTGCTGCATAAACTCTAAACTAATTAAAAATTTGAGGCTAGAGCTTTCTCACATTATCTTTTCAAGTTTCTGAACTTAATTAAATTGACCCTTTCATCTCTGTTTGACCAAAGCTCAAAAAAGCTTTCTTTTTTAAGAGCCAGGCTGCATTACCTGGATTAGTTATGTGACTTCCACATTGGAAGGACTTTCCTAGAATCCAGATTAGAAATATAAACTTCTTTTCACCTCCAGCTCTGCATAAGTCTCAGAG
This sequence comes from Tursiops truncatus, assembly GCF_011762595.2. Classification (NCBI taxonomy): domain Eukaryota; kingdom Metazoa; phylum Chordata; class Mammalia; order Artiodactyla; family Delphinidae; genus Tursiops; species Tursiops truncatus. The sequence goes on along the minus strand of NC_047040.1, from coordinate 87,239,329 downwards.
CAATCAGGTATTTTCTGGTCACTTGGGAAATCCCCCATAGATTGATCCATGTAAAATTTTCTTTATCTGACCATTTTGATGATTGATACTTCCTTACGTGAATGCATAACCACTGTAAGACTTGGGAATAAGGTCCTTTATGTGAGCTTACTTGCTTAAAAAAAAAAATCATGTACTCTACCGATGTCTTCTGAAAGAAGATAGCAAACAACGGATCTCTGTTTATGCGTACAACCAGATAATCACATACAGGCTTCTAAGACAGAAAGGATGGAAAATAACCACGATGTATTAAGTGCTAATCTGTTGTGGGAATTGTGACAAGTGCTTCTAGAAATATATGCCTTATATTTGTGTACTCAAAACTCATTATCTCCATTTTTCACATGAGGAAATTGACTTTGCAGAGATATCTGAAAACATGTTACCATAAATTACACTTGCCATACCTTCATTCTTAAAATAAATCCCTCTTAACACATCTGTAACTGGAAGTCAACTCACATACTCTCTTTTACTGTGAGGGAGATTCTTACCCAGTATATATTTTACTGGATAATCTGCACTCACAGCTCAAACACACTACCGCTATATTTTCAAATTTTAGTAAATTAGGAAACCCTCTGAATTTAATATAAATCTGGAAATAACAAGTAGGTAACATAATATATCTTGCCAAAAATAAAAATAATAATGCTATGTACATTTGCATAGTGTTATAACAGTCTATCCGATGACTTGATGACTTGGATCAAAATCTTTTTTTTCTTCCATTTTCTAGATGGTAAGTCTAGACTTGAGACTTCTGAATTCTAGTACACTACTCTGTCTCTTCTAGTACTCTTAAAAGGTTCAAATTTTGGGCCCATGATATCCCTAACCATGAGAAGCCAATCAGCCCAGTTTTAGTATTAACATTAACCTTTTAACCTTAAAAGGTGATATCTAAATCTGACTTTAACTGACCAACAAATCCTGAGGAAGTTTCCACTCCAGGAGCCTGATGGAAAGAAGTAACTGAAGTATCTCCAGAGAGACTAAAGACCAGAGAATATATATAACTCCATATCTCTTCAGGGTCTTTGGTAAAGTGATTCAATTTATGAAGACTAGCGTATTTGAAGAACTATTTCCTACTACTGTGAAGAGTAAAACCTGTCTTTGTATCTCTCTCTTTGAATGTTACAGGATTATATAGTAAGATGCAGTTACAAAGGCACAGTAACCAGAAACCTTCCACACTGAAGACTGAAAAGCGGCAATCTTGTAGGCTTACTATACGTTCCTCACATTATTTACTCTGAAAGCACAGCAACAGTCAATAAATAGTGATGAATTTTTAAAAACTCTTCATCCCTAATATTAAAACAAGTTCTGCCAATTGTGAGTGTTCCATAAATATTTGTTGAATAAATGAGTGAATTGAAAAACAGACAGTTTTGCAAATTCCTAGTTAGATCCACTCTAGTGAGAAATGGACATTCCTCACTTTCCTTTCTAGCAGAATCTGGAATAAAAGTGGTAAATTTCCATTCTTTGAGGCATCTTGTTTATATCTGGCAACTAGTATCTATTTTCTACAAAACGGTTCTCATAATCTAGCTGTACATAAAATTCCTCAAAAATATCTGAGCTCTGCAGGTGCAAGAGCTAACAGAACAGCTGCCAGACATGATATCTGTTCAGACAAACTAACTCACTTGTAAATAACTTCAATTGTTAGATTTTTGTAATGGAGTTTGGTCTAAAGTAATTGGACCATAATTAGTCTGGGAGTGCAGAGATTTAGAATCTAGTCTTACATTTATCACTAACTATATAGTTAATATTTGGCAAATAATTAAACTGGGTTCAAATTCCCTCATGCTAAAATTAGGAAACTGAACTCTGATCTTTAGGACAACTGTAGCTTTGAGACACTATGATTATGAGGGCCTGTGCCTTCTTTTCAAATAATTTTGTATTTCCAAGGTTGTAATGTTTTAATTTTATGACATATGTTAGTTCATAGCTACTACAAGAAAAATTTTTTGATAAGAGCATAACATCTACACACAGCCTTGTTTCTGAGGAAATGCAACTGATTTTACGGCCATCTGCTTTATGATGTAGATTTAGGAAATGCAATTTTGCAAAAAGTATAGCTTGCATACGATAGCAAAGCACTACTATGCTTGAAAACTAATACCTTTAAGTGTTTTTTTGTTTTGTTTTTGCCCTACACACTGTGTGGGGTTGCACTGTATTTTCTACCAGGTTGATACACATGTTATTCACACCTGTTTATACATTCCAGCCATAAGTGCCTGCTATTGTCAATGACTCTCCCTGAAGGTAATAAAAAAATATAAAATGCATCCATCAAAGAATCACCTAAGTATGCTATTAAAACTAAATGAGGGGCTTCTCTGGTGGTGCAATGGTTAAAAATCTCCTGCCAATGCAGGGGACACTGGTTCGAGCCCTGGTCTGGGAAGATCCCACATGCTGCGGAGCAACCAAGCCCGTGCGCCACAACTATTGAGCCTGAGCTCTAGAGCCCGCGAGCCACGAATACTGAGCCCACACACAACTACTGAACCCCACGCACCTAGAGCCTATGCTCTGCAACAAGAGAAGCCACCGCAATGAGAAACCCATGCACCGTAACAAAGAGTAGTCCCTGCTCACCGCAAGTAAAATAAGCCCACACACAGCAACGAAGACCCAACACAGACAAAAATACATAAACAAAAATAAAAATAAATTAAAAAACAACTAAATGAGGTCATCTCTCACTTATACTTAGGAAGACACAAGGCTGTACATTCGTTCTATGCACTGAGGCAACTTGGCAAAATAACATTTCACTGCATGGCCACTATTATATTATCAGAAGAACTTTTAAGTGGGTAAGATATTTTTAAAAACTTGCTATAAGAAAGGATGACCTATTTGGTTTGTTTCCTGGCTTTTACAGGAAGTTTGTAATACTACATTTGGCTAACTGAAGACGAAATGAAGTTGATACACTGAATATAACAAAAACAAACAAAATGTCAGTAGTCCTCTAAGAGATATATGCTACCACAGCAAAGCAAGAAGTGAGCCTTTCTAACCAGATTCCAAGCATATTCTGTCATATTACTGTAGTTATGAATCTTTATATCTCATGAGAAGGGCATGCAATTTGAAATCTTTTTCTCTGAATAGATGATAGGTTAATTACTACAAAAAAGAGGGAAAATTGAATCTTAGGCAACTATTTTTGTTTTAATTGTTGTATGTAAATCTTTTCATCTACTAAAGGAAGTTAGACTAAAGCTTTCACTCCCTTGAAATCAATTCCTTGGTTAATTTTAATACACGTTTTACAAAAGGCTTTTGCTTGTATTTATTTCGACCCTCACAACAGTTAGATAGGTGCAGTATTAATAAACCAATAAAATAAATGAAGAAATTCAAGAGAGTATAGGAGACATGCCAAAACACAACTTGTTAGAGACAGCACTGAGGTGCTTCCATGTGGGAAGAGGAGGAATCTGAGTTTATTACAAATCCTCATTAAAAATGTCTCCTAAAACTTCTACAGATGTTGTCATGCTCTAATTTGTATGGAGTTAAGCACCATCACTCCATAACTAAAAAACCATGTTTTCTTCAAGCTACATTCTTTTATTCAATTGCCAAACCCTTACTGACCACCTGCTATTTACAAGGTCATATTATAAATCCTGTAGTAATAAAGATGAAAAAAATATAATAATCTGCCAAGAAGCTAAAATAAAAATCTGAATTTATATTATTTCTACATATGTTATTTGATTTTAACTTTCCAACAACACATTGTGCTTATCAGAAAAATGGGAAAACAAAGACTCAGAGAAGATAAATTATCTATTCTCTTTTACCTGTTAAATGCAGAATCAAAAATCACAACTTGAACCTCTATCTTCCTTGTAATTAAATGCACTTTCTACTATGTAATTCAGCTTGCTAGGCTGTTGATGTTACAGATATTTATAGAATATGTTGGTTATATGGTTTTACATATATATTTTGCCATAATTGGCTCTTGTTCCCTAAACAAAGGAACCATGATTAAGTATTCATTACATAAAAGATTTAGAAAATTAATTCAACTAAATAAAATATTTTATTTGGCTTTGGTTTATCAAATTGTAATTAAGAAATCAAATGTCATAAATATTGTTAATAGTTAATAAATATTATTAAATTTTATTGAATATTAATTATGTCTAAGAACTGGGGTATTTGTTGGGGCAGAATGTGAGGGGATTATCAGAAATAATAAGAACTAATACTTTAACTTATAACAGCATTCAACTGAGTATTGTTTGCATGATTCAACAAATCTTAACTTTGATTGGTTGTATTATTATGGCATCAGTAGAAGTAAAATTTCTTAGGAGGACATTTTGGTATGCAAAAATTATTATCATAGAACATTACTTATTAGACATTATTTTAAAAATGGAAGTGACCTTATCTTTAACCACAGGTATAACTTTCACTGACTGTACCTTTCTCTGATGTTTGAATTTAAATGGATATTAGAGCAAGTAATATATTGTCTGACCTTCTTGATTCCTCTTTTCTTTTAAAATTTTCATGTAAAATGCAATTTGGATATTGTGCAAAAAAGAAATCCCAGTACCTTCACCTTAACTAAAAACTCTTATTATAACAGCAGTAAAATAAATCCAGTGTTGTTGGCATGGTCTTTCTAATGACATATATCTCTCCATGTGGAAGCTACAGTATCTATAGTAAAATATAGTGGTTAGATATGTCAGTAAATTATGTGTCATCTATTGGAATACTCTAGTTATTGTCAGAATTCATTATGATATTCAGACAAAAAATTTAATTAAACACTTTTAGAAACCAAGCAGAAATCAAATATTATTTATTAATATTATGTGAGGCACTGTGGGGAATATAAAGAACTATAAAGCCAGGTCTCATCCTTCAAGAAACTTACAGTCAATCTTCCAGGTAATGAAAAAATATCTGAATAACAGTCTTCAAAAGTGGCTGCTACTTCATTGCTGTAAGCCAGTGTCATTCCTTACATTAGCAGGTGGACTTTATTTCTCTTCCTCTTGAACCTTGCCTGGTTTGGATAAAGAAAAAGCAACAGAACTGATATTCTGGAACTATGGAGCCCAAGCCTTAAGAGGATTGGTGGTTCAGCCAATCCTTGGAGTCCAGCCCTGCTGCTGGAGGAAAATCCAAGTTAGATTACTGAATGATTAGAGGCTATGCTAGGGCCTGGGGATGAGCCAGACCATCCTCACATTTCTCATCTTCTATTTTCTCTGCTTCAGCTGAGCTTAAATCCCTTCCAAGAGGTGAAATGTTAACCTGCAACTTTTCTAACACTATACAGAAATAAAAACACTGGAAACTGACTTAAAAAACACACTTTTCCACTAATGTTATATGATAATTTCTGGTTCCTGGGAACTTCTACATTCTATATAAAAGTATCTTTTTAAAATGGGTATACCTTTTTCTCTTTCTAAATAAAATTTCTCTTTAACTTTGTTATCTAGAAAGCTCCAAGTATCAGAGGCAAACATGCAGAGATCCAAGTCTTTGACATCAATTGTCCAATCTAATAAAAACTCAAAATTTTAACATGTATCCTATTTTTAAACCCAACAAAAAATTTGTCTTGAGGAAAGCCAATATATATCCATCTCAACATCATTTAAGAGTACAGCTTGTAGTAAAACAATTTAAATATGCAAGAACTCAGGGAGCATTGTACTCACACACTGTGCTTAAGTCTTCTACTAGAAAAAGCACATCATACAACATCCAAGATGACAGGGGAAAATTCAGCCCAATGTGTATAGAAGCATAATAAGATGATATAAAAGGTGGCAGGATAGGTTGTAAATCTTATATGCCTTGGACAAGAAGAAATAATATAACCAAATAAATGGGTTCAAAGAACAGGAAAAAAAAATAAGCATTTTAAAAATATTCACAACAGGTTGACATGAAAGGATATCATTTAAAGCTATTCAGTCAAATGATAGATACCAAATGGTACTAATGTCACTATAAAATGTATTACAATGCTAACTACCTAACAGAAACACAAACCTCTGAAAATACCAAAATAATTTTTTAAACCAAAATGTAAGGAAAACCATACAGGAAATAAAACATAATAAACAGTAAAAATACAAAAGATAATAAGACAGAACTATGGATAAAAATACCAACTAAATAGAAAATATAAATGTGCTTAATTCACATATTAAAAACTTATGAATGCTAAATTAGAGAGTGAAAATTTGATGAGGTATAAGATATATGTAGTCACAATACATCTTCTCGTGAACTTTGTCAATTAATAATAGGTGAAAATACTTTGCTTTGCAGAACAACCTGGAAGAAACAAATTTAAACAAATGAATAAAGTTAACATTACCAACAATCAGCCAAAACATCATGTGCCTTCTTACAAGAATAAGAGAAAGAGAAAGAAAAATATCACTTTTGTGGTATTTTGGCTAAAAGTGTAGGTATATAACCATGAGGAAGCACTGAACAAACCTGAGGAACAGCATACAAAACATTGGCTGATACTCTTCAAATACGTCCACATTAAGAAAAACAAAGAAAGGTACAGGAAATATTCCAGGTTAAAGAAACTAAGGAAGCATAAAGAAACTAAGGAAACATACAATGTATGATTTTTGGACCAGATTTTTGTTTTTAATTTTTTTTTCCTCTTCATTACTTTTCCTGTTTCTCATTTTTCCTCCTATTAGTATCCTCCTCCTCTTTCTCTTTCTTTTCCTTTTTCTTCTTTATCTTTACATTTTTTTCTTCATCTTCTTTTATTATGAAGACATTTTTAAGGTAAATGGCATAACTGGAATAAGATGTATATATTGTCTATTGGCATTATGTCAGTGTTATAGTTCCTGATTTTGATAATAGTACTAGAATATCGTTATCCTTAGTCAATATACACTGGAAGGATAGTCTTTTCAACAAATTGTTTTGGGGAAATTGTGTATTCAAGTGAAAAAGAATAAATCTTGCCCTTGACTTCTTTCACTACACAAAAATTAACTCAAAATAAATCATAGATTGAAATTTAAAATATAAAAATATAAGACTTTTAGAAAATAGGTGAAAATCTTTATGACTTATATAGTAAGCAGAGAGTTCTTGGACATGACTAAAAAGGCATGATCCATAAAGGAAAAAAGTAACAATAGATTGTACATTACCAGCATTTAAAGCTTTTGCTCTGCAAAGGACCCTATTAAGAGAATGAAAAGACAAGCCACAGGCTGTGAGAAAATAACTGCAAATTTCATATTTTCAAGACAAAAGACTTGTATCCAGAACATACAAAGAACTCCCTAAATTTAATAGTAAGAAAGACACTACACCTAGAGGACATGTGGATGGCAAATACAGACATGAAAAAAATGTTTAACATCATTAACCATTAAGGAAATGCAAGTAAAATTTTAGACGAAATATAACTATACATCTATTTGAATGGCTAAAATTAAAACAAATCCCTGACTACACAACGTACTACTGAGGATATGGAGCAACTATACAGATGTCATATATTGCTGGGGGGTATAAAATGTTACAGCCATTCTGGATAACAGTGTGGAAGTTTCGTAAAGTTTCATACTTGCTGATGATCCAGCAAACATAGTGCTGGATGTTTATTCTTGAAAAATAAAAACTTATTTTCACAAAAAATCTATACATGAATGTGCATCGTAGCTTTATTTGTATTAGCCCCAAACAACCCAAATGTCCGTCAACAGATTAATGATTAAACATTAATATATTAATATCATGAACGCTATTCAACAATAAAAAACAATGACTATTGGGACATGCAAACACTTGCATATATCACAAGGGAACATACTGAGTGAAAAAAATAAAAGCCAATCTCAAAGGATTACATTTCACATGATTCCACTTACATTGGGTTGGCCAAAAACGATCGTTCAGGTTTTTCCATAAGATGTTATGGAAAAATCCTAATGAACATTTTTGGGCAACCCAATAGAATAACATTATATTAATGAGAACAACTGTTGCAGGGGATAAAATTAAAGGGAAGATGTAACTATCAAGGGGTAATCAGAGGAAGTTTTTATGTGATGATGGAACAATTCTGTATGCCAAATGTGATGATTTGACATTTACACATGCAATAATTTGATCAAATTTATATATGCAATAATTTTTTATAAAACATACAACTCCCTCCAAAAAAAGAGTGCATGTGTAAGCTGGTGAAGTACAAATACCACCTGTATGTGAGTTACTAATAATTTATTGATGTCAATTCCTTGGTTTTGACAGTGTACCATGGTTATGTAAGATACTATCATTGTGGAAAGGAGTGAAGTACATACAGAAACTTTCTGTATTCTTTTTACAACTTTATGTGAGTCTTAAAACATTTGAAAGTGAAAGATTATGTTAAAAAAGGAAGTAAAAGGTGGGAAATGTCTCTATTGGTACTTGTGCTGCAAAGGCTTTTGATAAAAAAATAAACATCCATTTTTTGATTAAAAAATAATAATATAGTAAGATTGTACACACACACAGCCCTCAGCCCCAAATTTTACTAAATTAAGGAATACTTCACTAAACAAAGGCTATCATTCATAGTCACTATAAAAATGTCCCACTAATTCCATGGTAAGTTAATATTTTATTGAATACATTACCCAATGCAACCAGAAAAGAGAAAACAATTAGAGGCATAATAATTGAATGAAAATTATTTTCACATGTAGGTGATTTGACAGTTTACCTAGATAATCTCGGAAAATCAATGACAAAACTAACACAATGGTAAAATAGTGTTAAAGGATCCAAGTACTTAAAAGGATCTAAAATTAACATGTAGAAGTCAGTAGCTTTCATATGTACAAATAATGGTCAGTTAGAAGATGTAATGGAAAAGAGAACTCCATTATAAAAAAAATAAAGATTAAATACTTGTGAATAAACTTAATAAGGTATTTGAGAATCCTACAACAGGAAACCTTTGAAAAAGAAATCCCACAAAAGTACATTTAAATAACATCTCATGTTCTTAGATATGATGACAGAACATTATAAAAATTCCATTATCCCCAAGTTAATATAAAAATCCAATAAAATAATTACTTTTGGAGATATGAATTATATTAAAATAAATATGGAACAAACATTCAACCAAACCTAGGAAGGCTCTAAATAGGATATCAGTGAGAGGAAACTAGGCCTATAAGATAATAAAACATACTTCAAAGCCTCAGGAATCAAAGTAGGATGTAACTGACACATGAATAGGTGGATTAGTGGAAAATACTTGAAGAAAGTTTAAAAATAGATTCCAATATATAATAAAATTTTAGTAATATGAAGAAGGTCATAGCTCACATTAATGAGAGGGAGAAAACACTAAGAAAAGGTGTTGAGACAGCTGGACAGAAATTTGGGGAAATATAAACAGGCACCCATAATCCAAATCACTCAACCACAAAGTTCCAAAGAGATCAGATATCTAGATGTAAATTTTTAGAAAAGTATACCAGAAAGCAGGGAAAAACCTTTCTAACTGTGACTTAAAATCCAGTTGTACTAAAAGAAAAAACACATTTATTTGGTTACATATACAATGACAACCAAAAGACCAAAACCAAAAGGCAAATGACAAAATCAAATGACAAGTAAGAAGAAAATATTTGTATTATATATAAAAGATAAAAGACTAATCTCCTTAAGTTATAAAGAACTTGAACATTGCAGAAGACCAAACATCTGAAAAAAAAATGAAAAAAAGACATGTACAAATATTTTGGAAAAAATGTGTTCAAATGGCTCTTAAACATATATAAAATACTCAATTTTATTCATAGTGAGATAAATAAAAATCAAAACTATGCTAAATATTATTTCTTGCCTATCAGATGTAAAAAAAATCAGAATGCTCTATTGCAAATTCTTTGAGAAAATCTTATATTTTATTCTTTGCTGATGGAATTCCTTTTGTAGAAGGAAGTAGGACATACTCAACAAAGCCATGCATTCATATACAAATACACTGTAAATGTAAAATATATTTGACAAAAAAAAATATACGTTACAACAAATGTAATGTGTATGTACACACACACACACACACACACACACACACACACACACAAGTGTATATATACTTTCTATCTCAGTCCATTGAGAGGGACTAGAAGCAGAACACACCAAGAAGAATAAGCACATTTAGATCTAGACTGAAGGGCCCTCTAGGTAAATTCATAAAGAAAAATAAAAATGTATGGATGCATAATAATATTTCAAAGAAAGAAGGAAAGTGATGAGGGAAGGAGGGAGGAAGGAATGAAGGAAGGAGAAAAAGACTGACATAACTAGAAGAGAACTCATTTGAAGACCTTAATATAATAAATGATTCAGGCAGACCATCAATGGATGCAAATCATTGGATCAAGGTAGTCTGTGGAACAGATTATCTGCAAGATTTCAAAATATCAGCATATGTATTATTTATTATGAGAGGAAACAGCTACTTTTGAAATGGAGACATGATATGTACCACTTTAATCAAATAATCATATTTAGCTTCACTAATAATGAAATACACCAATATTATTTGCCTTTTGATGTGATAAAATAAGAAGTATGCATCATCACCTATGTAGTACCTTGCCAAAAATGTGTAACTTGCACTAATCATTGGGAAGCAACCACAACACCCAGACTGTATGACATACTAAACACAGTTGACCTAAACTCTCAAAAATGTTGAAAAAATGAAGGCAAAACTAATTGGGGGACTGGTGTAGATCAAAGGAAACAAAATAATCATAAAATATAATTCTTCTTTGGGTTTTGCAGAGAGGTGCTGAAGGTGGGAAGGGAGTCGTGGCTTACAATGGAATCATTGAAGCAATTACTAAAATGTGAATATAAGCTTTATATTAGTAACGTAATTTTATTATGTGTTCAAGTTTTTTTTTTTTTTTGCGGTATGCGGGCCTCTCACTGTTGTGGCCTCTCCCGTTGCGGAGCCCAGGCTCCGGATGCGCAGGCTCAGAGGCCATGGCTCACGGGCCCAGCCGCTCCGTGGCATGTGGGATCTTCCCGGACTGGGGCACGAACCCGTGTCCCCTGCATCGGCAGGCGGACTCTCAACCACTGCGCCTCTAGGGAAGCCCCAAGAGTGTTCAAGTTTTTGGATGTGATAATATTGAGATTCTGCAGAAGACTGCCCTTTTTCTTAGGAGATATTTTCTGTAATATTCAATGGACATAGTATCTTCAATAACTTCAACTTAATTTCAATGGTTCAAACAGACAGAAAATGAGAAATATTAAGAAATTAGTATTAACATTTGCTAGATTTAAGTAAACAACATATGGGTGTCTAATGCAATATTCTTTGAAAGTTTTTCTATAAGTTTGAAAATTTCCTAAATTAAAAGTTGGGAAAATTCAAATATAAATAGATACTGAAACCTTTCAAAATTTTGGGTTGTTTTGATTTTGATATTCACTGGATTTAAGTCAAAGTTATTTCAAATGATAACTGTCATCAAGAAAAATCTAAAATTGGAGATATTATATAATAAAGAATTGTAAGATTCTCCTGATTCAGATTCAATAGTCTGCAATAGTTTTTTCAAAGTAAACATACATTTTATGAAAATGACATTAGTATTCAGATTGTAATTTTTTAAACTGTAAATTATTAATGTACTTAAAAAATGTTATATTTTAATTATATATTGAATTAATTAATATAATTAATAATTTATTAATTTAGAAAGCATTTTTCATCTGGAATTTTCTGAGTTTTTCTATGCAAAGTTTTGTAAATGTGTGGTTTTCTTAGGAAATAAGAGCCTATTAGTCAAAACACCTAGGGAGTCAATATTGAAATTATAAAGGCAAGTTTTATATACTTTTCAAAGCAAACTGCATTTTATGCAGAATATACTCTACATAATTGAAGGATTTTCAATATTTTCCAAAATCAAAACCTTTTGTTTTTGTTATATTATGGTACTCTCTATGAAGATTACTTGCTTGTCAATAATTGAGCAAGTCAAAATTTATTTCATCGTAACTCCAAAGTATGAAATTTATTGTTTAACTACTTGTAGAAATATCTATAAAGTGCTCAGTGAACATCAATTTGTGTTTTATAATTGTAACATTTTTCTGTAAAGTATTTCAGTGTTTCCTGGATATAATATAAATGGGTTTCCATTTCCTATTATTCAAAATTGCCTAGTGTGACAATTTTTAAAATGTTGAGTATTTTTTTTTTAATTATGGACTTATGGAACACACACACACACTGCACAGTACTGTCATATTATCCTACTTTAAATAAGTGAGAATTGTTCCAGACATGTTTTGTTCTCACATGACCTCCTAATCATTGTGTATATTACCTTATGTAGCAAAAGATGTAATAAAGTTAAGGTTCTTGAGAGAAGGACATTATCGTGGAATATTTGGGTGGCCCCCAACTACAATCACATGCATCCTTATACCAGACAAGTAGAGAGGATTTTGAGACACACATACAGAAAAAATGGTATGTGAAGATGGAGGTAGAGAATAGAGCAAAGCAACCACAAGCCAAGGAATGTCAACAACAGCTGGAAGAGGCAAAAAAATGTAATCTCTTCTAGATCCTCTGAGGTGAGCACAAATCTATCAACACCTTGATTCAAACTTCTGGCCTCTGGAACTGTGAAAGAACAAATTTCTGTTGTTTTAAGCCATCCAGTGTTTAGTAACTTATTATAGCATCCCTGGGAAACTCATATAAATGGGTAACCTAACCAGGATAGCTGAAACAAAATGATACAAAATGTATCAATGAACATGATGATAAACCAACAGAAACTATCCAACCTGGAGAACACAGAGAAAGATAATTGAAGAAAAATATTTACAGGTTATTTGGAAATTATCAAGCATTCTAACATATGTGTAATTTTGGATCCCAGAAAGAGAAAAATAGATAAAGGACAAGACTTTTTGAAGAAATAATGTCTGAAAACTCTCCAAATTTGGTTTAAAAAAATTACAGATTTGGGCTTCCCTGGTGGAGCAGTGGTTAAAGAATCCACCTGCCAGTGCAGGGGACAGGGGTTCGAGCCCTGGTCCAGGAAGATCCTACATTCTGCGGAGCAACTAAATCCGTGCCACAACTACTGAGCCTGTGCTCTAGAGCCCACCAGCCACAACTACTGAGCCTGTGTGCCACAATTACTGAAGCCCGTGCGTCTAGAGGCCATGCTCTGCAACAAAAGAAACCACCACAGTGAGAAGTCCGTGCACTGCAACGAGGAGTAGCCCCTGCTTGCTGCAACTAGAGCAAAGCCCATGCACAGCAATGAAGACCCAATGCAGCCAAAAAAAAAAAAAAAAAAAATTTGTTTAAAAAAAATACAGATTCAAAAACCTTAATAAACTCCAAGAGGGTAAATATAAAAAGAAAAACTCCTAGACACATTTAAACTATTAAGAGTAAAATCAAAATGAAAAATCTTAAAAGCAGAGAGAAAAATATCATATAATGTATACAGGGAATAATGATTTTTTGACTTTTAACAAAAACAATGAAAGCCAAAAGGCATTGGAATTACATAAAATTCTATCAATCAATAATTCTATATTTAATAAAGCTATCCTTAAAAATTGAAACTGAAAGACATTTCGCTATAAACAAAATTTATCTCAAAATGGATCACAGACCTAAATGTCAAAGTTAAACTATAAAACTTCTAGAGGAAACTGGAGAAAATATATGAACTGTGTTTTATACAAAGACTTTTTAGATAGAACACAAACAACTTGAACCGTAGGAAAAAAATATTCAAATCTGACACTGTTAATTTACAACTTTTGTTCTTTGAAAGAAACATTTAAGAAAATGAATAGACAAATCACAGATTGCGTGAAATTAATTGCATACCACAGTTAAACAAAGATTTGTATCCAGAATATACTACGCACTTACACAACTGAAAAAGGAGAAAATAAACTATCCAATTAAAAGATGGGCAAAAGAGTTAAAGACAATTCACAAAAAAAGGTTATGAATGTAGCAAATAAGTTTATGAAAAGATGTTCAGCAATATTGGTCATGAGGAAAATGCTAATTAAAACCACAGTAAGATACCACTACAAACTCACTATCTAGAATTAGAAATAGACAATACCCAAATATTGTCAAGAATGTGGAGGAACTGGAGCCCTCATACATTGCTGGTAGGAATATATGTATATAAATTATACAGTCACTTTGGAAAACAGTTTGGCAACTTTTAAAAATAATGAACTTACCCTTATCACATAATATAGAAACGTAATTACTAGGAAATAAGAAACATGCATCCAAAGAAAGATTTTTATGTGGAAATTTATAGCAGCATTATTCCTAACAGCCAAAACCTAAAAACAACCAAAATGTCAAGCAACATGTGATGGATAAATACAATGCTGTATATCCATACTCGTGGTAACAACTGAACAACTGTATGATTGTTCCTTAAACTCATCAAACTATAAATTTATGACATAAATTTTATAACAGGTAGCCCAAAAATAAATTTAACTTGATGAACTGTCATAAATATACTCTTCAAATATTCTAAGGTTTTGTAACTAGTAAACTTTCTTTCTCACATGGCAATAATCAGTCAACATAATTTAATGAGTACCACAAATATATATGTAAAGAAGTCTTCCTTCTGAACATAAAAGAAAATGTATGATGTTATCCCCTACATCCAAGGCACATAAATATTGTTTTTCCTCTTGGTTTTATTTTAACCCTCTCAAGGAGGAAGGAACTGCTTTTCGTGTGAAACTTTTATATGACAGGTACTGGTTTAGATTCTTTACATGCATTATTAAGTTAACATTGACTTTTAAAAAATGTGCATGTTATAATAAACATTATATGTCTGGTTTCAGAATATCAATGAACCTGTTGATGGTCAGACAGAAAGCAGATAAACTGGAATTTGAATCAGGGCTTCAAAGTATGTGGTTTTCCTTCATTTTGGCTTTTTTTTCCCCTTACATATGAGACTAAAGATACCCTTGTTCACAAAACGTAACTATTAGGACCCAAAATTAAGACCATCTGTATTGACATGGCTTAACTGTTTGCTTCAGGAAATTACTGTAAACCAATTTATCTGGACAAATAGTTTACTTCTGGGCAAAACTCTCTCCTATCAGGACAATATATTGCTCATCTGGTCAAACAACTCACTTTTCAAATACCAATTTACTTATTAGGTCTCACTTTGAATCTTTTGATGCTGTGTATTCAAATACTGAACAGTTATATCACAGATGTTCCCCATCTTATTTACTCATTCTAGCCCAGAACCCAAAATCCTATAAATATTACCGACTGCCCCATTCTGAAACACATCCAATGCTCTTTCAATGTCATGTTTTCTCTTGCTGTAGTAGGCAGTCCTTAGAAGACAAACTTTGGCTTAGGTCTTCTATTTAAATTATATGAGAATTTTCCTCATTTTTGTTTGTTTGTTTGCTTGTTTGTTTGGTCTCTGAGAGTGTGACTTAGTGATAGATCCTATCACCAAAATTTCCATCCGCTGGATTTTCTGGATCTTAAATTTCAGACAGCTAACCAAATAGCATGGGAGCCTAAGCCATGAGGTGTCCCAGCAACATATATATATATAATCAACCATTGCCATTCTTTCCGGATTGCTTCTCGTTTTAAGTGTATGTCTCCTCCAAGTCAGATGCTAGCTTTTTAAAAAACATGTATTTCACATCTTAACTCTAATTTTCATATTTCTAAGTGGCAAAATTTTATCAAAGATAATTTTAAATTATAGTAGGATTTAGGGAACTTTCAATATAAATAAAATTGTTCATTTGAGAAATATCTTAAAACAAAAAGGGAACAAAATTCCAAATGCCTAGTGATCTCCATTTCTTCACTGGTTTGAGGAAGCTCCTAAATAATTTTTTATAACAACACTGCATCCTGAACATCTCCCTTAAACAAAACAAGTAAAATCTGTGAAAATGTAAAACATTCTTTGAGACCTTCCACATTGTAACCTGAACATGACTTTTATCCTACTCTTGCTCTTCCCTTATTATATATGTCCCTCCACATACTCTTCCTTTTTTTAATGAATTTATTTATTTATTTTTGGCTGTGTTGGGTCTTCATTGCTGCTCGCAGGCTTTCTCTAGTTGCGGCAAGGGGGGCTACTCTTCAATGCCGTGCACGGGCTTCTCATTGCGGTGGCTTCTCTTGTTGCGGAGCACGGGCTCTAGGCGTGAGGGCTTCAGTAGTTGTGGCTGACAGGCTCTAGAGCGCGGGCTTCAGTAGTTGTAGCAAACGGGCTTAGTTGCTCCACAGCATGTGGGATCTTCCTGGATCAGGGCTCGAACCTGTGTCCCCTGCATTGGCAGGTGGATTCTTAACCACTGTGCCACCAGGGAAGTCCCCATGTACTCTTCCTATACTCCTCTTTCTAACCCACTTCCTTTTAGTTCTGGGGGACCAGAAACTCACAAAGATAAATTGTCTCTTAAAGTTAATGCTAGTTCAGAACAGAGCAAGCCCATTACGATTGATTTTAAGCCTTGATTTCAGTCTGAGCTGAAAACCATTGTTAAAGACTTAAAGCTTAGATAAGATAGAAGGAAATTTACAGATCAGTGTAGAATAGATCTGGAAACATAGAATCAAGGGTTCCCTGATCTGTATCAATTGGTTCATATGTTATTAGGAACCTCATATGTGAAAACGTATACAGGAAGGAAATAATGAAGGTGACTTAAGAAACCCAGATTTGCTTCTTTATTTTGTACATGAACATCTCATTGTTCTAGCACTGTTTATTGAAAAGACTAGCCATTTTCTTTGATCTTTGTTTAAAAAAAAACCAGTTGATTATATTTATGGGAGTCTGTTTCTGTTGCCTTGATCCATGTGTCTATACCTCACCAATACAATGCCGTCTTGATTACTGTAGAGACATAGCAGAAAACATATTTTTAATCCTAACTTTCCCACAGATTAAAACCCTGTAAGTTTAATTTACTGAAGTTTTCCCACACAATGTTTGCATATTTAATTTTTCCCTGACTGGTTTCCTTAGGTGGAAACTAGTTATTAAGTTTAGCTTGCGTTCCCAGAATGTACTGAATGAAACTGAACCAAGAGGAACCATCCTTCTCTTCGGAAGGTAAGTAGGAACATATTGAAAACATTTGCAAGCAATCATAGGACCATATGGTGGGGGGAAGGGAAGAGGAGAAAAAGAGCCATTGTGGGGCATTGTGAGAAAAGGAGGTAGGTGTAATTTAGCATGTGCAATATGGACAAGAAGAGGAATAGCACTGCAGTAAAATATTTTATTCTCCTGGCATCTTCGCTCTTCCAAGGTTAACCTATTGACGTCTAACCAAGCAAGTTCATAGTGTGGATGAACATAAGACACATAGGACGCAACAAATTCTTAGAGTAACATTTCCAACCAGAGTTTTCTTATGTAAAAAAAGATTCATGAAATATAAAAGCTAAAATTTTAAATGGTGCTTTTTCCACAAACATAGCAACCAGTTTTCAGAGCTAAAGTCCTTCTGTTCCATTGATAAATGTCCCTTTACAGAGATTTGGCTACCAGATGGTCATTCTATCTCCATCACCCACTTCCCCAAAAGAAATAATACTAGCTGCTGATTTTTTTTTTCCTCTCTGAATATATTTAGCTTTCTTTTGCAGTACTTCACACTGAGAGTCTAATTCTGAGTCAAGCTAGAACAGCCTCATCTCATTCATTTTGCCTGAGTCTCATTTTCTTTCTTATTAATCTTAAGGTAATTTGGAAATACTTTTGCAATCATTTCACTTTTATGATAAACAGTTTTGTAACAGTTTTCAAAGAAACAATTACAAACGTCCTTCCCCCCCACCCCTGTTTTTTCTTTTAGCCCTATTCTCTTAAATCAGCATAGCTTGAGTTTGAGCACAGATTCCATTTCTGCTGAGTTAATATCTTCAATTTGGGCCAATTTAATCCCTGGACAGTCTTTTTACTTACTTATTATGTAATTATTTTAAAAGACACTAGTTTTTATGATTCTAGGAATTTTCAAATTGTCCTAATTTTGAAATCAATGTATATCTGATAGCCACTGGCTATGGACCCTACTTAAGTGCTGAATCTTAAGTGTGCTGTATGTGTATGTATTTGCTAAGCTGCTTGCATCCTGCTAAGCAGAGTACACGTCTAATCCTACTGATTTTAAAACTCTGTGCAGACATCACAAAATGCCGAAATAAAATAAATCGTGTTACTATAAAACTCTAGTAGTCTACAGTTTGTAGCTTTTGCAGAGTGTCCGTTATTAGGATTTTAAAAGTCGTAAAAGATACAGCCCACCTGAAGTACACAATTGGATCAGGAGATCTTTGTTTGTTTAGATGTTCTCTCTCTTCTGGAGTTTTTTTTCCCCTTTATATTTCTTTCTGCTTTCCTTCTTTCATTCCTTCTTTCCTTCTCCCTCCCTCCTTTCTTCTTCCCACGTATCTTTCTCTACAAAAAAGAAAATACAAAAAGCACATTTGTAGTTCTAAATGATGTGTTACCAGCTCTTCCCTTAGAATTACATTGGATGTCACTGTTTCTTCTGTTCTGATGGCCTGTTCACAAATTCAAAACTGTATAAATTGAGCCAGAGATCAACTTAAAGAGTAAATTCAATACCTAGGACAAATGTATGAACACCCACATATACATACACATAGAGAAACGTTAAATTGGACATTCCAACATTGTTCCTAAGAGAATTGTAAACAAAATGAAGATATCTACAATCTTGGATATACCTACTTTAATGATAAAGTTAACTTAGTAAATCTTTCAGAAATATCCATTGTCTGTCAAATTTTGGTTCCACAAATGGAAACTACAGTTGATCTACTACATTGCCTACCAGAAAAGGATGTTCCATAGCATTGGACTTAGAAGCACTAAAAAATTCTTCCTGGTTTATCATTTCAGTGGTTACGTCATTTTTCTACAATGAAGATATACTTGTATTTCGTAACATTGATACATTTTCTTGGACTGTTGTAGCTGTGTTTATCAACAGGTCATGTCTTTGAGGAATCAATTACCATAATACCTACTATAAAGGCATGTATAAAACAATAGAGGATTCCTGCTCCAATCAGGGATGACAATTCCACAAATACTTCTGTATGAATGTTAGAACTATGCCTTTACAGTTTGTTTTGACCTCAAGCCAATTAAGGTAATTTCTAAAGAATAAGAATACACATTATACTACTGCATAATGTAATTCAGTGCTAAGGTCTTATGCTTCACCTATCATTTGCCCCCAAGCCCCAGTGAAAATTTTAGTGCCTATGCCCTGAACTCTCTGATCTTGAATTTTCAAAAGAAATTTAAGTGACTCAAATAGAGGTTAAAGAATTTATTCAGCTCTTGTGAAACAGAGCATCTGAAGATGTAGTAGCTTCCTAATTGAAGCAGTCAGTTTTGACAGCATAGGGAGAGCTGAGTAGCTGCCTTTATGGTTTTGATTTAGGCTGTGATTTTTGACTTTAAGCAAAACTCATGGTTGCAGATCATGTCTTTTGCTTGGGTTTACAATAACCATCAGAACAGTTTCTCCCAGAATTATTTTTCCAAGCCTTGTGGTTTATAAGCAAGTCACAGTTCCTAAGGCAAGATGTTATCTAACAGAAAGGAAAACAAAGTGAGTATATGGGGGCCGGGTGGGAGAGGGACAAAAGCTAGAAGGCAGGAAGGAAAATGGCGACGCTCTATCTCTTTTGTTTAATTCTTTTACATCTTATATTTTGGCCCTCTGCTGCAAGTGTGGATGGGCAAAGACTCCGTGGCATACCTCCCCATTTTGATCAAATCGTACATTTAAATGTCTGGGATAGTTTATTGATGCAGACCTTTAAACGGATAAGGGGGAAGTGGGCAAAAAAGACACCTCTTAAGTTAAGTATTTCAAAATGTTCCCACAAGTAGTCAGTTGAATTATCTCACTAGAAAAAACAATAATTATATGGGGGAATTACTTTGCTATGTAAATTTCACTTGTGTTAGAACCCTCGCCCCAGGACACACACACAAATTTCAAATTTATAAGCAAACTGTTACCTTTTATAAAAACTGCATTGAAGTTAAGAAAGAGAGGAACACTCAGAGGGAGGTGGGGAACTTTTTTATTTTCTCCAAGATGAAGGCAATTAAAGGAAGCTTCCCAGAATTGGTTTGTGACATGCCAGGATGGAGAGTCCTCATGGTCCTTAGCTAAGGAAGGGAAACTTCATGAGTCTCCGACAGAGGAGATGAGACCTCATAAACTCAGCAGGGGAGGGTACATTGAGTAATATACTTACAAGTTAACCCCACTTCAAAAAGTATATTTTAAAAGGAGTATTAATGATATATAATTAAAATTGATCATTGTATTTATTCTGCTAAATATTAATGATTAATCATATTTTGTCTTTAAATAATGGTAGGTAGCACTCTGTTTTTATGGAAGGGATGATATGTCATGTTATTTATAGCACTTACTACCACTTGATGTATATATGTTTATGTATATAAACATATATATATAAATATATATATATAATTTTTGTTTGCTGTTGATTCCTCTGAACTAAAATGTGAGGTCCAGTATTCAGAGGTTTTTTTTGTTTATTTCTTTTACTGCTATGTTCCTAGGACACATTATAGGCATTCAATAAGTACTTTTTTAAATTAATGAATAGCAATCATAATATCTTGATCACACTACATGTATCACATCCAAGATTTATTTCAGTAAAAGCAAACCATACACAACACTTTCTTGTGTATGAAAAGATGTGTAGATGCCTTGGATAGGGCTCCAAGTTATTCTTTCAGGATGGATCATTTCAGGAGAAAAATTGTATTGGGACCTCAAAATGTCTCAGAGTGTTCCATGTATTCTCAAAGTACATCAGAAATCTGTTGCAAAATCAGACCCTTGCATCAGGTACTGGGAATACAAAGATTCTAAATTAGTATCTGTTTCAAACAATGGTCCTAAAATTGCCCCAAAGGGATTAAAATAATCTGTGAAAAAAGAACTATAGGTGAGTTGTTATCATATTTCATCACCCTCAAGTCAACATATTGAAAAACAGATATGGATACAACAAATGACCTAAAGCAGATCTTTGTAAGAAAACGGCTATCAAAATTCCTCTCTTCACACTCAGAGAGAAAGAACTCTCTGGTATCTCCTTCTCTTCTTATAAAGACATCAGTCTTATGGGATTAAGGCCTTGCCCTTATGACTTAACCTTTCTTACCTCTGTATAGGCCCTGTCTCCAAATCCAGTCACAGTGAGGATTAGGGCTTCAACACAGGAATTTTGAGAGAACACAATTTAGTCCACAGCGTACTCCGTGGTGAAAAAAAAAGAGTTAAGTGTTTATCTACTTCTGCTCTAAAAAGCTCCTGATATGCATATAGGAGACTGGACTAGTCTTGTCTTTGACATTTGGGTAACCTAACATTTCTGCTGTAAGTGGTTTTTCCAGCACAAGGCCCAGTAGGGTTACCGTACAACAACCCCACCACATGCACAGTAGGGAACACACTCATGCTTAACACACCCCAAACTGTCAGACTTTAAAGGAAAATCTGTTTTTAGTTTATGAATCATATGAATGTGTTATCTATTCAAAAAGTAAAAACAAACAAAAAACCCTCCATAGAAGGGTTCAAGCAAGAGCAAGCTCTACGTCCTATTAGTTATTATTAAGAAAAGGGCTACTAACAATGATCAGGAAAATTAGGATGTCAGGCTATGCTATAGAAACAGATTCTAAATCTCAGTGACTTCTTAACATAGCAAAGTTGTGTTTCTCTCTCAAGATCTTATATGGGTTAGGTAACAATATAGATTAAATGTCCACCTGGTAACTCAAGAATTCAGATGACTTCTATATTTTGATGCTGCCATTATAGGGCATTAAAGAGTTCCTGGGGCAAGGGAACAGAGAATGGGGAAGACTCGTTATTCTCAAGCAGTTGAGACCGGAAGTGATACACTTTTCTATCTTCTCACAGGCCATTGTCTACAGGCAACTAATTCATAGCCCCACTTTAACTGTAATGGAAGCTAGAATAAATATGGAAGCATACAGAACATTTTGGGCACTCTATAATCTATGCTGAACTGGGTTCCTTATAACTGCAAATACCACACTATATTTAATAAAAGGAGTCATCTCCAGTAAATCATTAATGTAATAAGACTGTGGCTTTTCCTCAATCATTTTAATCAAGACGTTTCCCCCAAAATAAAAGTCACAAAATACATTTGGAAGACTGTTGTTTCCACTTAATCTTTATTCATTCATAACACAAAGTTATTATTTCCTAATAGTGATAGAGTTGAACCAAGGTGAATTCCAGACATTGTAATTGAGGTCTAGGAACCCATCCTTATAAAGTCAGTCTAAATACCCTCATTAACTCAATAGTAATAAGACTTAAAAGGATCCCTCACAGGGTAACAGGCATATCATGTGGAGAGAGCCTTGCGATAAAAAAAATTCCCATTAGGATGTCAGCAAATAAAGGAGAGTTTTTTTGCTGTTGTTTTGGATTGATTTTCTTTTTGTTTGCTTTTTGTATTTACAATTTATTAGAACTTTTGTAAAAATATTTTAAAGGATGGGATATTTTAATTAGGTGATTCAATTTTGTTTTTTGTCTAATTTCCTTTAAGAAACAGTTATATACTGCAATGATATACACACATTTAGTCCAAATTAGTTTTTGCCTTCATAAAGAAAAATTAAAACTAAATTACTACTCTCAAAATTTCCTTCATTATTACCCTTTAAAGGATTGGTTCCCAAACATTAAAGAGCTTCAGAAGCATTTGACATCCTGGTCAAATACAGATTGCTGGGATCTACCCTAGAGTTTCTGATTCAGTTGGCCTGGGGTGGCATCTGAGAATTTGCAATGGCAGCAAGTTACCAGGTAATGCTGATACTGCTGGTCTGGGGACCACACTTGGAGAACAACTGTTCTAAATTATATGCTATTATAATTATATGATATCAGCTCATTATTTAAAGATTCCTGTAAATCAGCTGGCTCCTGTACATGGCATGTCTTTTCAAGAAAGGGCCATTTGTAATTTATTCTTTTAATCTCAGCACCTAACAGACACACTGGAAACATGACAGATATTGAATAAGTTTTTAATGAATAAATAAAGTATCTATTCTATATCCTCATATCATATTTTAAATATATATGGTTAACATTAAAGTTTATTTCAGTTATTCAAAACAATAGATGAGAAAGCAAGGTTCCCACTGCGCTATGGTTTGTTCATCATACTACACTCAGCTAGTCCCTAACTTTATTCTTTTTCATGAACTGAAGGTGAATTATCTGCATCCTCATCAGGATAATCTATGAACTATAAGCTATTAGGATCAACACTTCCATGAGGGAAAGGATGGAAGCAGTACTGGAAAAAGGAAGGGGTTTGTGGCAATGCAATGTCAACATAGGTCTTAGCCAAAACCACAGGGAGCCCTGAAGTTTGCAAAGTCCTTCAGAGGTTTACCGTATTGCATAGAGGGGGCTGAGTACTGTATTAAGCAGTCATTAGATTTAAGCTGCCCCTGAGAAGGGAGAGTGCCTTGGGCAAGGCTGATGTCTCTAATTAAGGGCAATTTCCAGAGAGCTCAGAATAAACACTTCTGCATGTGTGTATATATATATTTTTTCAGCAATATATATTATTCTTATTTAATATCAAAATAATTATTTAATAATAAAATGTTAACATATGTAATTAGTAATTAATGTTCAGATATATAATTATATTTTAAGTTGAGATATATAACTATACTTTAACTTAAAGGAAGGAAAATGCCTTCTATTACTTACAACTGTGTTTACAAGAAGTATTTTTGTTGATTGACTACTTAAATATTGAAAATTAAAAGCTTGATATATTCCTTTTCAGTGACACAATGGACATTAAAACAGTAACACTGCATTTTTTTTACAGCTATTAAAGGTCTCATGCATATGGTGAAAATGTGAAACATTCTCACACGCGTCATATGGTCTGCCAAATCAGTGATGGTTTTATTTGCTATCTAGAGTTACTATCGGCTGGGGATGGATCATGGTGTTAAACAGGAAGTGTCCTGTAGACACTGAGAGAATAAACTATTTTGGGTGCCTACGTTAAGTGGTCAATATGATGGCTTCATACCAAAAGTGGACTCAAACTTCTCTAGCTTAGTCACAATAGACAGAAGAACATGAATAATGGATCATCTTGGGAATAAGAGTTATAGAATTAAGAAGCCCCACTATCAAAGAGAAAGCGGGATGTTGAACATTACAACCTGACTACTTAGGAGACAAGAAGGATTAGATGGACTGTACTTCAGTGTGCCTATTAGTATAATGAGAAGTATCAAAACAAATGTCTCCATACGGAGGTAGGTGTAAATGTATTCCCTATACTAACACTTAACTCATTTACTTATCACTCAGACTCTTTATTCACTTACCAGCATATGGTTATTGGATGTGTGCTACTT
Source organism: Tursiops truncatus (assembly GCF_011762595.2). NCBI lineage: Eukaryota > Metazoa > Chordata > Mammalia > Artiodactyla > Delphinidae > Tursiops > Tursiops truncatus. The sequence continues at coordinate 87,214,613 of NC_047040.1, read as the reverse complement.
ATTGAAAATATTGTGGAAAAAATTTTTATACATAGGTGAACAGAGACATCTCTGGATATAAAAACACTAGAGTGTTTTTAAAAATGTTTTCACATGTCTATTTTTGTTGTTGTTTCTAATCGAAAAGAAATAAATCAAACATTAAAAATCTTCCCTGGTTCAAGTTCTCATCTTATACATGGACTATTGTAACATTCTTTTAACTAACATCTGTCTTCCACTTTAATGTAAGTCTTACGTGGACTCTGGAGCACACGTTGTATCTTATGATTATCCATGTTCAAAATGTTCAGTAGATCTTCATTGCCGATGTGATGTTAAAATGTTTCATTTCCAAGTACTTTATGCTCTCGTATCTCCTCATGCTCCCAACCCTTAATTCCACTTAACCTTCAAGTGTGGTCATTGCAATGTCAAACCATGTCATTCTTTTGCTCTCTTATAGCTCTTTTGCTGTTGTTGTTTCTAATAATTTCTCTGCCAAAAATGTTTCCTCTACCTTTTTCCCCTCCAAGTGAATGGTTACTTATGCTTTCTAAACCTATCTATCTCAAATGTTAACTTCTCACTGTGATATTCCCTTACATCCTTAGGCTTATTCAGTCAAGTCCCACCACTCTGTTGCCATGGCATGCTGTACACATCACTCTTATAACACATATATGTTTGTTTTGCCCAGTATATCATAAGTTCCTCAAGATCTGGACCATGATTTACCCATCTTTGGATCCTTAGGCCTATAGTTGTTGCCACCATGTGCACATTATATATGTCTACTGAATCAAGGTCATGTAAAATACTGAAAGTTTGTGATTTAACACATTTTGATTAATTAAGCTCATATATAGCAATTACAATATTCCTGAGAACTAAAATTGTACATTTGTTCTTGTTATTCTTGATTAAAAACTTCGATTGCATATGTGTTTCTCTGGGAAAGAGCTTATTTCTAAGTAGCAGGCAGTAATAGAAAACTACAGAGGAAGGTAAAATTGAAATAAAGGAAGGGTAGAGCTTGGGGTTCAATAACAATTCAAAAAATATTCGTTGAGCACCTGTTAGGTTCAAGGCATTGTGCTAATTTCTAGTAGAACTTAGTCCCTGCCTTTAATGTGCTTATAAGAGATCTGATAGAGAGTGAAATTAGGCATCTCAAATATAAAAAAGTATATTTTAGGGCTTCCCTGGTGGCGCAGTGGTTAAGAATCCACCTGCCAATGCAGGGGACATGGGTTTGAGCCCTGGTTCGGGAAGATCCTACACGCCATGGAGCAACTAAGCCCGTGTGCCACAAGTACTGAGCCTGCGCTCTAGAACCCACGAGCCACAACTTCTGAGCCGGTGTGCTACAACTACTGAAGCCTGCGCGCCTAGACCCTGTTCTCTGTAACAAGAGAAGCCACCGCAGTAAGAAGCCCCCGCACCGCAACGAAGAGTAGCCTCCACTAGCCGCAACTAGAGAAAGCCCACATACAGCAACGAAGACCCAACACAGCCAAAAATAAATAAATTTTAAAAAAAGAAAAAGTGTATTTTAAAAGGCCTGATATTGGCAGGCAATGCAAAACAAAAATGATGCAGAAACCATGAAGGAAACAAGCAATCATTTAAATATTTTATAATATTTACCCTCATTTATGAAATATTTTAAAATATTAAGTGAATGGGTAGTTGCGACAATTTTAATTTTAAATATAATGATCAAATAAGGCTTTGTATATGCATATATCAGGAAGATAGCATAGGTTAAAGTTAAAAAAGGTTAATTTGTATCAACCTCAGGCATCTCAAATAAAAATATGAAATACCTTCAACTGTATATCTAAAAATATGATAGATCATTATTGTATTCAGCATTAATTATTATGTTTTTCAGCAAAACAAAGAAGCAGCAGACAGGCAATTCTAGACATAAGTACATTCCTTTTCTTTTCATTCTTTTTGAAGCGAGAGTTTAATTATGAAGAGATAACTAGAAGTGTTACAAACTGAATTCAAATTAATATTTGATTAAATTTCATAAGACAGCATGGAGCTATAACTGGAATGAACAGTTTGATGAAATTAAAATTACTTAGTAATAGATATTAAGCTAAGTAACTATTAAACTGTTTATTTCTTAGGGTGTAATAGCAGGTGCCAGAGGAATAGTATAAATTTTCCACAAACACAACCCTGGTAGACTTTCAGAGACTTGGGACTGTGCGGCTGAACAATTCTTGATCACAATTTATATTAGCTGTACCCCTTCAGACATGTGATGATGTTTTATATACCTCTGCAAGTCACTAATGGTACTGAAAACACAAGTAGTTAATGTTCCTGATCTACATTTTTAAAGGCTAAAGGGATGAAAGTTATACTGAAATCAGTTATGTGCTACAGAAAAACAAAAACAAAAGCATAACCTTTATCATTTGCAAATGTGAAAGAAACAAATACATGGGAAACAACTGGAAGAGACTCATTCTGGGCCAGAGGGAGGAATCCCTAATCAGCAGATCATACCAGACATCCTTAGCAGAAGGTAAGCTTGGGAGTAAAGAGGCTGGGCTGGGGATTGAATGGTAATTCACACTGTTAGGTTCAAGACACTGTGCCAGTTGCTACAAGAGTGCGGTCCCTTCTTCAGTGTGCTTTTGAGAGAGCAGATAGCTAGAAGTGGGCTGCTAAGTGTAACAGAGAACATGGTGAATGCTCTAACAAAATTACAATCTATAATTTACTTTAAGACATATCTCACTCTATGAGCAAAGGGAAGAGATGAGCAAAACCTCTAAGGAGGGAGGTACCTTTGAGATAGTCCTGGCAGCACTGGTTCAGACATCAGTAGTGATGAACGGGATAAAGGCCAGGAACGAGTCTTTCGGCTAGAAAAAGTACTTTGGTTGATGAGTGTGGAAGTAGCCCTGAGAACTTATTCTGGACAGCTAAGTTTTGATCGTCACTCCACCAACTATCTATTGAATTATGGGTGAGTCACTTAGCCCTTCCAGACCTAGTTTTCTCAGTGATGCATACAAGAAATTGACCTGGATAATCATCAAGATCATGCCAGTTCTAAAATGCTCTGATCTAAGAACACATTGGTTGGTTCCTGTTTTGAATGGCTTAGAATGCTAAGTTAATAAATTTCTTTTTAATTTGTAGGCAACTGAAATTTGCCAAAAGTTTTCTGAGCAAGGTAGTAGTATGATTAAGAATATACATTTGGCTTCTTTTTATGGCTGAGTAATATTCCATTGTATATATGTGTCACATCTTCTTTATCCATTCATCCGATGATGGACACTTAGGTTATTTCTATCTCCGGGCTATTGTAAATAGAGCTACAATGAACATTTTGGTACATGACTATTTTTGAATTATGGTTTTCTCAGGGTATATGCCCAGTAGTGGGATTGCTGGGTCATATGGTAGTTCTATTTGTAGTTTTTTAAGGAACCTCCATACTGTTCTCCATAGCGGCTGTACCAATTCACATTCCCACCAGCAGTGCAAGAGTGTTCCCTTTTCTCCACACCCTCTCCAGCATTTATTGTTTCTAGATTTTTTGATGATGGCCATTCTGACTGGTGTGAGATGATACCTCATTGTAGTTTTGATTTGCATTTCTCTAATGATTAATGATGTTGAGCATTCTTTCATGTGTTTGTTGGCAATCTGTATATCTTCTTTGGAGAAATGTCTATTTAGGTCTTCTGCCCATTTTTGGATTGGGTTGTTTGTTTTTTTGTTATTGAGCTGCATGAGCTGCTTATAAATTTTGGAGATTAATCCTTTGTCAGCTGACTCATTTGCAAATATTTTCTCCCATTCTGAGGGCTGTCTTTTGGTCCTGTTTATGGTTTCCTTTGCTGTGCAAAAGCTTTGAAGTTTCATTAGGTCCCATTTGTTTATTTTTGTTTTTATTTCCATTTCTCTAGAAGGTGGGTCAAAAGGATCTTGCTGTGATTTATGTCAGAGAGTGTTCTGCTTATGTTTTCCTCTAAGAGTTTGATAGTTTCTGGCCTTACATTTAGGTCTTTAATCCATTTTGAGCTATTTGTAATGAGGTGGATGGACCTAGAGTCTGTCATACAGAGTGAAGTAAGTCAGAAAGAGAAAGACAAATACCGTATGCTAACACATATATATGGAATTTAAGGGAAAAAATATGTCATGAAGAACCTAGGGGTAAGACAGGAATAAAGACACAGACCTACTAGAGAATGGACTTGAGGATATGGGGAGGGGGAAGGGTAAGCTGTGACAAAGCGAGAGAGTGGCATGGACATATATACACTACTAAACGTAAAATAGATAGCTAGTGGGGAGCAGCCGCATAGCACAGGGAGATCAGCTCGGTGCTTTGTGACCACCTAGAGGGGTGGGATAGGGAGGGTGGGAAGGAGGGAGGTAGACACAAGAGGCTAGAGATATGGGAACATATGTATATGTATAATTGATTCACTTTGTTATAAAGCAGAAATGAACACACCATTGTAAAGCAATTATACTCCAATAAAGATGTAAAAAAAAAACAACCAAAAAAAATCACTGTGCTATACATCTGAAACTAACACATTGTAAATCACCTATACCTCAATAAAAAATTAATTTAAAAAAAAAGAATATACATTTGGACTGTTAATCTAATGAAGACACATAGGATTAATCCTTTGGGAGGATCACTTAGAATCTCTAATGTTCCTAGGTAAGAGGTAATGAGGAGCTAGCAGAGGAAATATATTATAGAAGCTGAATCCATAAGACCTGTCCTCACTATTAATCAATGCCAATAGGAGAGAAAAAAGAAATCAAAACCAAAACAAGCAAACAAAAAACATAGCTTCCAGCCTTGGTATCTAAGAGCATTTTTACCAGACCAAGCTAGGAAAATTTTATGTGTAAGGATCAATGCAAGACTTTGGAATGAAGCTGTTCAACTGACAACTGGAAATGAAGGTTTAGATCTTTTGCTCTCAAGATATGGACTGAAAGAGGGCTTGCAGACTCAAATGCTTACAGGGACTACTGAAGTAACAGGCTATGTTCAAAACAATAAAGCCATGGGGAGTGCAGCACCATGAAAGAATGTGTCTTTCTGAAGGAGGTAGCTGCTGTTCAGCTTCAACAGATTGGTGCCCTTGCAATTGTAGACCCTGCTTTTCTAACATAAGCCAGAAATTTACATGGCTTTCCTTTTTAAATTATTGATAAGGAAACTACTCAGTAAAATTAAGTAAATGTGGGGAATAAACAAAACATGACTCTAAGCCACATTGGTATACAGACTGCTGGATATAAGTTTGGGACTACTATATTAACCTTCTCAGAATTAGCGGAAAGATAACAGTGATGAAAATTGTGGGAAAGGGTACACATTTTCAAAAGAACAACTCTAAGGAGAGAAGTCTAAGAAGAAATCCTCAAATAATTTTTATACTTAAAAAGTCAAGTAAAAGAAAATAGTGGTCCCTATATACAATGAGGTTGCCAGATATGAGAAAAATATGAGGATATACTCAAAGAGAATGGAAGGTAAAGAAACAAGGATAGACACAGTTTCCACCAACAGGAGGAATTTAAAGAATACACAATAGGGCTTCCCTGGTGGCGCAGTGGTTGAGAGTCTGCCTTCCAATTCAGGGGACACGGGTTCGTGCCCCGGTCCGGGAGGATCCCACATGCCGCGGAGTGGCTGGGCCTGTGAGCCATGGCCGCTGGGCCTGCGCGTCCGGAGCCTGTGCCCCGCAATGGGAGAGGCCACAACGGTGAGAGGGCCGCGTGCCACAAAAAAAAAAAAAAAAAAAAAAAGAATACACAATAGAAGAGACACTAGTAGCCTAAAAAGATAGGATGAAAGTGGAAAGGCATAAATTACCTGCATTTTTCTTTACATAATCTCTATATTTTTTCATTTTATGTTTTCAGAAATCTGCTTCATAGCTCAACATACTTATTGGATTGAATAGTATGCTCAATATATCCACTTTTTCATACAAACACCTGGAGATGTTTTTTGTGGTAACTGGCAACTGTGAAGTTACCATCCATTACAAGACGACAATATGGGAAAAAAGACTTGGAAGATTTAACTGCTCATTCGTATTATCAGGTAGACAAGTCCACAATCGTGGTTGTATTAAAACATGTATAAGAGAAAGTGGAAAATGAGTTTGATTTAATGTTTAGAAGATATTTTAAAGTGTTCCTACAACCATGCTTTCTTCATTGACTCTGAGAATTCATCAGAAGAGCAAGTAGCTGTATCTTGCTGGATACTTCTCAGTCTCTGCTGGTAAGAAATCATGAGTCTCAACTGTTGAGAAGCTTTATGTTTTCCTTGAAAAGAAACAGTTCCTTGAACAGATGGTTGACTGCAAGATTTTGCCACATTTCTCAAATATTCTTTGTAAACCACCAGCAGCCACATTTAATTTTGTCTACGAGGAAGGAGCAGTGAGTGGATGATGAATCAGGCATCATTAACTGTAATTTAAGAAAAATCAAATGCAACAATGTCTTGAATAGCAATAATAAGATATTAGAAAAGCTTCTTTTGAAAATTTTCCAAATGTGCAAAGGATTGTCAAGGAAGTATTAGAATATGACAATGAAGAATATTAAGGTGGGTGACAAAAATTGATATATATATGTGAGTGGGGGGGGAGGGGGTAATTTGTATTTGGAACACACTAGGCACTCAATAATTACTTGCTGTTGCATAACTTTTCTACTCTTGCTGGTCACAGAAATTCAGATCTTGAATTTCTTCTGAGAGTCATCTATAGATCCCAAGACACCTTACCAGCAACTTTTTTTTTCTTCCCTGTTTTCCCCACCTTTCTGGTAGACTCTAGAACCACGCTGTTTTCCTTTTCTGGTCTATTATTAATTCATTTTTTATAACTATGTTTTTTTCTCTTTGGCTTATAAAAAAGCTCAATTTTCCTTCATGATTTAATAAGCTTTTTCTTCTAGTTATCTGCTGCTACTTATTAAACAATATCACTCCCAAATTAGTGGTCTAAACAACAATCGTATCATTTTGCTCTAGACTTCATGAGTCAGGAATTCAGACAGGGCATAGCAGGCAGACTTGTCTCTGCTCAAGTCTGTCTGGGACCTCAGCAAGGAAGTCCTGATACCTGAGGGTAACTGGAAACTCTGGAGGCTGTAATCGTTTGGGAGGCATTTTTGCTCACCTTACTGATACCCGTCATAACTCAAAGGCAGGGCTCAGCTGAAACTTTTGACTGGAATGCCTACTCTTATCACCTCCACATGGACTAGGGTTTCTCATAACATAGTGGATGGGACCTGAGAGTGACTGTCTAGAAAATGACAGTTCAAGAGATGCAGGAAAAGGCTGCATGACTTTTTAGGACCTAGCCTCAGGAGTCACAGGCTACAACTTCCACTGTCTTCCATTGGTTGTAGAAGTCACAACCTAGATTCAAAGGCGGAGACACAGATTGCATCTCCTAATGGGTGCATGTATCAAACTTTTTGTGATCTTTTTTCTAACTTACCATTTTAAATTACCAAATTTTCTAGAGAAGTCATGAAAAATGTTATGGGAGGGTTTGTGAGTCAATAATGTTAGTAAAACAGCATTTGAAGAGGAGAAAACTAGGTGTGCAAGAGATGTACGTGAGCATTCCATGTTTGTGAATCTGCAAGTCAATTACTGTTGGATCATATTGTACAAAACATGTGCAAGCAGTAGATTTTAAAGGGCCATTTTTGCCATGTTAAGAAGTTGCTACAATATACATGAAGTAATAGCAATCTCTGAAGAACATTAAGCATGGGAAAAACCTCCTCACTACATATTAGCCCTATTTCTCTTGCAGGACTCTGAAGAAGGAATTTATTATGGGATGAGAATACAGATAAAGTGACTAGCTAGAAAGCTACTGCAGCAGTTCAGAGGAACATGAAGACAGCCTGACCTTCTTTTAGAAAGGGGAGAATCAGAACAAGAGAAATTGAGGAAGTTGAATTAAGGCAGTTTAAAAATTGATTAATCGTTCAGATAAGGTTGGTCAAAGTGAAGGAACACTTTTCAGATCACTATCCATGGGTGGTTGGTTGATGATTATTATGCTATTTAGCCAAAGTACTGATGATGGACAATTATTTTCATAATATATTAGCTTTAAAACATTTCTGAACTCATTATAGACATATCAACCTCTTTCTGATAAGTCAGTAATATTGATCTACTCAACCACATGAGGCTTTCTTTATTTAACTGATTATGTAGAAACTGATGGCCATGCAGAGATTAGTTAATAATGACGAAGAGAAGTGGTGGCTATAAAAGTACTTAAAATGATCCATAGGTAGTTTTTATATCCATCAATGCCAGCAAATGTCCAGTATCATTGAGGTCTTGAACTTAAACCTACTGAAAAGGTAATAAATAAAATAGTCTAACCTATGGTATCTATTAAGTTTTATTAGCTATTTTGTCAGGCTGGTCTGTGTGCAGGCATATTGAGAGGTGAGAAAATCATTTTTTGTTTCTGCATTTTTTTAGAAACCTGTTCTTGAATATGGCTGGAATAAGTGCAACTTTAAAAATGGAAAGGTTGAGGACTTGGATAGGAAAGGAGGGTAACATTTAGAATGATAAAGTGAAACTGAAACATAAGGTTTACTTTAATGTCAAAGAATTGTGACAAATCGGAAGTCTATGTGTTGTTTTCACATATATTAATTAATTTTTACAGTAACAATGCTGAATTAAAGCATCCTTATATATAAACCAGTGCTTACAGCTCCTGTGCCTATCAGTAATTTTTCCTTATGGGTGAAAGTAAAAGAACCTTTAATTCTTAAGGTAATACCTTGAAAAGGGGGCTTATCATGGAATGTTCAGGTAGTATTTTCATCACGTTGCTTCTAGCCAAGTGCAGCATGAGCTGCTGCTGCATACGTGAATGAACTGTATTGGCAGCAGGACCTCTAGCTGTTTGATGGTTTTATACAAAGTATGAAACTATTAAAAACATTTACTTAAAGTAACATTTTTTACTCTACTATTAGGTATGTCTACAAAGTCAGATTATGCCTAGAAGTGGGAAGCAATATCTGTTTTCTTAATAGTACATGTGTTTTATATTCATTGTTTTAACTTCTAGATTTTACTACTATTCAGTTATGGTGAGGCCGACAGATATGGAGACTGAAAAGATAGTTTTTTGCTCACAGTTTCCAAGAGGGGGAGGCATGCCACATGATGCAGGGGACATCTGGGGAAGCAAAAAGTTCAGTAAGGAGGCAGAGGGAGCAGGGGGTAGGAAGAAAGCATGGGCAAAGCTTTCTGTGTGGTTTCCCTGAGAAGGAATGGACAAAGCAGGGTAAGCAGGTTTAGGATTGGCTAGTTTGGATAATTTCAGTGGGTTCCAGGTTGCAGCAGCTCTCTAGCTGTCTGGTACCTGCATGGGTGATTAGAGGCAGGGAATAATGGCCCAGACTGTAAGAGCCCTGTGAGAGGCTGATACAAGAGGTGGATGGAATATGGGTTCTGGGTTGGTTGGTTTGTATATGAAAGGCGTACTTACAGGCAAGTCCTTTCCTGTCTCTAGGAACTGGCTAACCCTGGGAGAAGCAGTCTCTCTAGAGTCAGCAAGGCCCCAGATGTCAAAGTTTCAGAAATACCAAAAATAAAAAGCCATGATTAATATACTCATCAATGACAGAGCCTCCATCTTTATTCACCCCAAAAAGAAAAAAACAAGAAAATTAAATCTGTTCTTACTTAAAACAAGCCTCAAATCACTGACAGCCTGAGACTCCTGGTCTGGTGCTATTCTTGTTGCTAAAGCTGAGAGAAACTAGACACTAGGAAATTCATAATTGTCTTTTGCTTGTGTTTTCCAAAGACTTTAAAACATGTCATGAATTCAAAAAACTATATTTAAGGTAAAGGAGTATTTCTTTTCCTGATTATCTAGTGGGCTAATAATATAAGCTAGTATTAAAATCATGTGGGAGAAAGGGAATTTAGAAGGAAATTCAGTTTGCCCATTTTGCCTTCAAACAAAGTAACATATAATCTATAAACAGAGGAAAATCCATTTCACTCTGAAGCATTATTATATTTTTATTGGGAAGACTATGTGAGGTTGTTTTTTTCTATCTTTGATGGTGTGTGTCCAAAAATACAGAAGGACCATCTATTGGTCGACAGATTCAGGGTAAAACAGGCCATCTATAGGCTGAATGTTTGCAACCCCCCACAAATTCTTATGTTGAAATCTAACCTCCATTGTGATGTTGCTTGGAGGTGTTGCTTTTGGAAAGTGATTAGGTCATAAGGGCAGAGTTCTCAGCAAGATCCTTCATCCCTTCTACCAGGTGAGGTTACAGCAAAAGGAAGGAAGTATGGTTAGGAAGGAGCTTTCATGAGACACTGAATCTGCCAGTGACTCGATCTTGGACTTCTCAGCCTACAGAACTGTGAGAAATAAATGTTTATTGTTTCTAAATCACCCAATCTATGGTATTTCTTTTAGAAGCCCGAAAAGAGTAAGACAAGGCCCTATATTCAATGTTCAGATTGGAATTTATAGGATCGTTCTATGTATTTTGAAAATGCCTTTGGGTTTTGTAATACAATTATCTTTAAAAATCTTCAAGATTAATTTTATTTGTATCTAACTAATAATTTTCTCTTTTTTTGTATTCCTGCCAAGAATGCAGTACTTCATTTCTTTTATTTTTTAAGCTCTATTATGGTATTTTTAATACCCAAAATACACAAAACTGTATACAATGTGATGAGTTTGTATATATGAATATACCTATGATACCAAAACCACAATCCATCACTTTCAGAAGTTTCCTTGTGTCCCTTCATTATTTTTTTTTCTGGTAAGAAAAATTAACATGAAATTTTCCCTCTTAACACATTTTGAAATGCACAATACTGTGTTGTTAATTATAAGCACTCTGTTCTACAATAGGCCATCTCCTGTAACTCTTGTCTGAACTACATTTCACATCAAGAACATGGCTTTCGTCTTTAGATGAATCAAAATATCTATAAGCATCTGGCCACTCAACAAGTGTCTGCTGAATTTCAAATTATATTATTTTGTAGGCTTAGCTATTACAGGCATAAAATGATCAATGCTCATTACAAGATCTACAATTATCCCTGTAAACATAGAAGACCACTTTTAAATGCACATTTCAATTTGGTTGTCCCTGAGATAAGATTAGTAAGATATTGTCATAGGGTTTTCAGGTCACAAACATACATCTTAACAGTGCACATTACAGCCTAATTCTGGAGCCAATTAATAAATTGGTTGAAATAGCAGTTTGATTATAATCTCAGATGTGCTAATTCACTTTCCTAGTGCCCTTTAATTAAGGCTTTAATAGAGTCTGCAATTACCTGAAAAGTTTTTTCTTTGTCTTAAATATTTGCGCTTCTTTCCTTAACTTTCAAAGCTCCTTCAACTCACCAAAGCACAAGAACAATCACTCTAAGAAATTAAGTTAAAGCATAAAGAAAACACAGCTTTTCCTTTAATTGGGTGAACAAGTACTGTATGCCTTTAAAATGTTTGTGGAAATTTAAGTTGCAAATAGGTATTTTACTATAAGTTATGATATGTTTTCTGTTGTTTTTGCTATTGTTGTAAAAAACATTAGTTTTGGTGAATGAAGCACCACTCTGTGGACTTTTTCTACGTAAACTATCTTGACTTTAATTGAATTTTAATATAGAATACTTAACACTCAAATTTATGTCTTCTGTGTTAAATTTTGATTTTATTAAAAAATACAACTTTATCTCAGCTCGTTTATAACTACTATATTTTGAGCTTTTTTTCCTGTATCAGGCACTGTTCAAAGTGCTTTACATAAACTTTTTCATTTATTACTCCAATAACTGAACTCAGTAGATGCAGTTGTTATCCACATTTTGAAGATAAGAGAATTAAGAATTACTGCTTTGGGGTAACTGGTCAAAGTTACACACATGTAAACGGCAGAATTGCAACCGAGCCAGGTGTGTTTGACTCTGAAATTTGTGGTCTTAACTGCACTAAGCTTATCTCAGTTGTTTGAATTTATTGGCTTATTATTAACTATACCAACATTTGTGTAAAGTAAAAGGGCTCATGTTTAAAATCTCTGGTGTGTGATATGACAAATGTTTCTAACAAACTTCCAAATACAAAGACAAATTTGTATGATTTGTAATGATTACTTATTTTAAATGGAAATATAGATAATATCTTGATATTGTTTTGTGGTGAATCATGCCTCCACTTTGAAAAACTTCACTTTGAAAAAAACCCCAAATCTCTCTTCAGAAACAAACAAATGAGCAAGTACACCACAGACCTCAGTCTCAGGCTTTTTTTCTATAACTAAATATCTACGCATTGAAAACATTGCAGCAAAAAACCCACCCTGGATTTGACTGCCATCCAAAAACAACTCCCCTCCCACCTACCTTCAAAAGTGTTCTTTCAGAGAAGGATTGAGTCTGTTGCTAGTAAACATGTCTAAGATTGATTCAGAAAACCTGAAGAATGCTGTAAAAATATATGCTATGACACATACTGAAAAGTACCAAAGAAATGTAAAAAATGTAGTTCCCAGCTTAGTTTAGAAGTTGTGTAAACTACCAAAGATTCCAAGTTTGGGGAGTCACCACTTGAGAGACATTCTAGCATATTCATTGATTCAGAATAGAAAATGTTTATCTCATAAAATATACAGACACTAGAATTATAATTGATAACTGATTGAAAATTTTAAAAAATATGCTTGTGTATTTTGAATTCACTTACATAATGTAGAAAATTAGGTTTAAAAATGCACTAATAGTTACTCTTGCATATACTCTTGAAGTAAACTCACTGCAACACTATTACTATAGGAAATAAAAAGAAGATGAAGAACAACTTAAAAATCACTTTGTATAGGAAAATATATTTAAAACTCACTTGTACCACAAATTTTTTCACATATGTTAATATTTTTTGAAATTGCAAAATTATATATCCCATAAAAATTGTAGGCCAATTCAAATCCCAACAGCATTTGAGGGTCACGGGTTGGTGAAAAGAACTTTGAAAAATGATACCAATGCTCAATATGGAGAATAAATATTGACAATAACAAGAATCTTTCCAACAAATACTTAATAAGAAGTGGCTTGTCTGTCTAGGTATTCAACTCATACAATAATTTAAGCAATATGGAAATGTTACAAAGATTGAAAAATAAAACAGTGGAACAAAATATATATTTCAGAAAAGATCTAGTTTATATAAAAATTAAAATTTTTATAAATATCTGCAAAAAAAGAAATTACATGCCTCTTAGCTTAAGCTACTTAGGCCATATTTAAATAACCAGGAAAATAAATAAAATGATAATTCCTAATTTGATCTCTTAATACACAGATAGTACATATTTGGATTACTATATTAAAAATATTTATAAGTGAAGCAATTAATTTTCAAAATATTTATTTTAGATTTATATGGTAATACCTGACCCTAACCAATGAAAATACCTATCATTTAAACATTTTCAAATGCTTTTCTAAAGAAGAAATAAAGTTTTCCAGAAAACCTTTTCTATGATGATTAAACTAGCTTATAAAATATTAGTAAAATCCTGGTGCTAGAGCCTCAGAGAATATACATTACCTGATAATTTTCCTATCTCTGTCCTCTCTCTCTATTTGCACACTTGTTCTCTTTCCTTTTGTCCTACTATATCCCATTTTGATTGTGCAATTCATTGTGTTATATCATTTTACTTCTTTATAATTTCAGGGTCTTTAAGAAAAAATAGATGCTCTCTTCGATTGAAGTGCTTTCCATGCAGCTGATCCATCAGCATATTTATATTAAATAATGGGAAAGTAATAAAAAGATGACATCATATATTTGAAACCACATTTTCATACTGAGGGGTATAGAGTCAGTGTGATTAGAGAAGTGAATATTTAGGTAAGAAAGAATTCTTAGAAAATGTAAAATTTGGGGGAATTTGTAGACCATCTCTGTGGAGTCTTTAAAAGAATTTATAAATGCCCGTCATCTACCATGGGCATTTGTTAGAATGTACTGACTTTTTCACAGTAGGCAATGCGTTAACTAATATATTTTGATATACTTTTATAATCCTCAGCTCATTTGATGTAAAAATTAGGCATTTCTACACATCCTCTTATAATTAGGATATCTTGAACCTCCATAAATAGAATTCTGTGTAAAAAACTTATAAAATAAAGAAATGCGTAATTTGGTAACACTGAATCTAGTAGTTGGAACTAAATTTCATTGATAGCAATTTTAAAGTAAGAACAGGTGATAAATTCAGAGACTCTCCTCTTCCTGATAAGTTTTATGAGTTTATAAATGCCAAATATCAAAAATGATATTTTACCAGGAATAGGGGCAGCACAAATACTAGTTGACTGAGCCAAGGAAACACGTTCTTAGATAAAAACTTTTATTGTGCTTTGTAAAGTCAGATCTGTGCAAAGGAAGAAACAGCCTGAATTATTGAAAATTATGAAAACTAGAATATTTGGTAGGTGGATAGGGAAGATTACAAGTTACAAAAACTTTAAAGAAGGAAGTTCAGAAACTTTGGGTACACTTTAAGAAAAAGAGCAATCATGAGCAACATGGAATGAGCACCTTGAATTGGCAGAAACAAAAAAAAACAAACTAGTGAGAAAAAAGATGATAAGGAACAAAGAGATGTTATTACCTTGTCAAGGTGCTGACTGAAGAAACTGTATATGTTTTGATTAATGTAATTAGGTTCCCCATCCCCCATAATAAAATCATTGGGCACATCACCTTTAGAAAAGTTAAACTGATGCTGCTCATTCTTCTGTAAAATAGAGATATATCTAGAACTCAATATCCCATGTTTACCTACAAGACATGCTAGAAGAATCTGGCTTCCACATGATCACAATTAAAATGAAAGACTATATACCAATTATTCTTCAGTGTGAATGCCAATTTCCCTATTTAGAAGGGAAACAGTACAAAAGTTTTCATATCTTCCTTAACTTCTCTTTCTATTGAGAACAGCAGTAGCAACTGTAATTAACATGTCTAGCCTGCCTTGATTCAGCCCTCACCATCCCTCATCTGGACTGTTGTAAGAGCTTGCTAACAAGATTCTCTGCCTTCTTGTGATCTAGACAGTACTCTTCTACTGCGTAGTCCTTCTGAAACAGAAATCTGACCATGTCACTCTGATGAATAAAATCATTCACTGCACAAAGTAAAACTCCTGAGCACAACATCCAAAGCCTTTCACAATCTGTTCATTTAGCTCCTAGTACATTTGCACAATCTTGTTTTCATCTCCTCCATTTGCTTTGTGTTCTAGAAAAGCCAAAGTTCTTATCCGTTGCCAGGTGTCATGCCATTTCCACCACACTGAAAGGGCAATTACTGCTCATCCCAGCTCCTGGCACGACTTCCCATTCTCCAGTTGTCCATCTGGGAAACACCAGCTTCTTGTGGTCAAGGACTTAGTTTAAATGTTAAAGACTCTCCTCTGCAGAGTCTTTGCTCACCTGTCCTAGCAAACTTTGGTGCATCCTCCTTAGGTTACCCCCATCTCAAATTTTATACTAGCAAGTATCAGTTCCTATAATTAGTTACATGACTGATTTAAATTAAATGTTAGTACCTGGAGGACAGAATAGTTCTTTTTACTGTATTTTATATGAATAGAGCCTAGCATATGGTAGGTTTATAAGAACTTTGTTGACTAGGTAAATAAATGAATAAGACAACATTTATGAAAATTCTGGTGACATCTTTTTCACATATTATGAAGCTGATTCAGACTTCAGAAAATTTTATAACTTTAATTCTTTATGTAAATTTCAGCAACAGAATTTTTTTCTTCTGAAACAAAACTAAACAACTCTACTGCCCTGCAAATTATTTTAGCTATAGTTATAATTCTGTCTAGAATTAAATGACCACAGTTGTTTACCCATCAAGAAATAGTTGAGAAGCAGCCTTAAAAACTTTTCCAGTTAGCTAAAATTTGTTCACAAATTAAAGTTTCTACCCTTCACAGGTAGAAGGGTAGAAGAACCAACAGTTCTTCAGTACTTAGTTTTCACTTAGAATCCATTTGCTCTAAACACATACTTCTATCCATCTGTCCAGTGATTATTAAGCTGCTGATATTTAAATTTAGTGAGGGATAGCAATGTTAAAATTAATACTAACTTTGCTGTCTAGGAAATGATGGCTTAGACTATTAGGTATCTTTTCCATTTCATAATTAAACAGAAACAATAGTGGCTCTACCTTTCATCTCCTCGCCTCACAACAGGCCCTATAATCCTTCAAACGTACCCTTGTATAAAAAAGATACTGAAGACCCACATTGTCATGACCTTTCCAGTTTTCAAGTCCTCAAATTTTAAAAGCCCCTTCTTAAAACGAAGCAGCTATAAACCAATGCAAAGCACTGATACTCTGACTTCTCCACTTGAAAATATAATTTATTTATTTATTTATTTTTACTATTTATAAAATGTGCTTCAGACAGCCCTAAGATTTACTTCATTCTTAATCCTTATCCCTCTCCTGGAGTGAGACTCAGAAAGGGTAGACTTTGCCTAAGATGTCTGTTGCAAATATTACCTGCTATTTTTTGTAATATTTCAATAGGAATTTTTCCTTTTTTTTAATTGCCTGTATTTTTTTCTATTTTTAACACTAGCTAGAAAACTCTTAACGATAATCAAGTTTTAGTGCTTATATTGTATACCCCTTTACATATTATCTGATTGATACAGGAAGAAAAGGAATTATCTCCTCCTCTCCTAGGTTACATTATGCTTCTATTAATTCATCCTAAGACTGAAATAGCCTTTTACTGGCAACCATAATTCTTATTGGTTCATACTTAATTTGCAGTAAAATAAGACACAGTTTTTAAAATGAATAATAATTGTTTTGAAATATAGAGACTTTGGTTAATCAAGGAAAGCATGCATTCTCTTCAGTATGCTCTGAAAGTATAACAAAGTAAGTGTTTCCTTTTCAAAATGCATTTCTTCAGTCACTGATTTATTCATTAGCCACTTTGGAGGCATCTATTCCATGTGTCTTGCAGAAGAATTTCTTTACAAAGTGGTTAGACAGGTAAGTCAGATAACTGAATAAAAACATTTACTTATTCAAGGGAAAGCTTTTATTTTGTTGCGTATTATCTAGATCATTCTCTATAAGCAAATAGAATTCTAGGTAATATTTAGTATTTTGAATAAGAATAGAGTTGCTTGTGTTTAACATGGTACACTCCATGTAAATTATTTCTCACAGTCTTTACATTATAGAGTCTTTACATTATAGAGAAAGCTAATAAAGAAGTTATGGTTAAGAGGAGAGGCAAAAGAGCAGTTCAGGGATGATAAGCTATTGAAAAAGGAATCCAGTAGCATTAGAGATACACATTAAAGATAATCTTACCAGACAAGAAGGCAAGGATTGCTTTCCTTCCTTTCTTCCTTCCCTCCTTCCTTCTTTAGAAGATAACAAACCTTCTGTTCAACTGTAAAAACATTAAAATCCACAAATAAGACTGTTTAAGTCTTCCTTTCTGATTCCCACCTTCCACCTTTCTCTCATTCTAATATTTATTAACCTGACCTAGTCTATTCACCACACTTAACCTGGTTCTGCAGCAATGGCAAAAGTATGACCATATATCTATGAGCAGGAAGTATTGTAGATTAAATAAAAAGATTTTGAGATAGGTCTGAATTATTTATTAGCGCTACAATTTTAGACATGTGGCTTTACCACACACACACACACACACACACACACACATATATATATATATACACATTTCTTAATCTATAAAATTGAGGGATAACACCAACTCATCAAGTTATTGTGAAGTTTAAATAAGTGCTTAATATATAGTAGCCATTTTAATTATTACTATTATTATCATTCTTAATATCCAGTGTAGGGAGGGCATTTATTTCGTTGTCTCCTTGGCTTTTTATGATGCCTATCTCGTCAATAAGCTTCACTATGTGCACATCTATTGATGTGTTGTCTCCCTTGCTCCCATATTTCTCAGGCTAGCATGGCTCTTCTCAGATCTGCCATTCCTGTCATTTTCATCACAACTTTTCTCCAGGAGGTGCCATGTTCTTATGTGTCCATGGCCACATGGTCACACTTAGTTTAACAATAGTAATCTGAATTATGTTTAGCAACTCATCTTAAACCATTGCAAATTACTTCGAATCTTTCAGCTTTTTTCTTTTTTGGTTTGGGTTTATGAATCTAGAAGAGTACCATACCTAGTGTGCCCAATAAGCATTTTATATTTGTTAAATATTTGTTAAATAGATGATTGAACATATTATTAAGTATAGCTTCAAAGAATAAGAAATAAGTCTTAGGATCAGGCAATTGGCTGTGCCTTGTTACTTTTTATTCTTCTATACATTCTGCGAATTTGTAGTAGACTTCTTTAGCTAAAACAATTTTCTCCTTTATCACAGAAATGAGTGAATCACATATTACACTAAAATACAATACTTAGAATTTTACTTGTACTATATAAACTACATGGTAAACAGTAAAGAGCTCAGCTTTTTTCAAATTATAAATATTTGACTTACTTTCATATTAGGCAAGAATGATATGAATTGTATGGACAAGAGATTGAAGACACAAGGAAATACTGGGATAAAGATGAATTTCTAAATTTTTGTCTTGCAGTCTGTTTTACTCAAAATGTTGCCTTTTGTGTACTTCATTTACAAAAATAAGAAAGGGACCGAGGTCCATGAGGAATCTGAATAAGGTTGAGGTTTGACAGTCTTTTGATTATGACTTATTGGTGACTTTATTGTACGCAATTTGATCACTGTTTTCCAGTTCCCACAATCTGCATGGCCAGCTGTCCAAGGAATGCTGCTGAAGTAGGCTGTCTCTGTTCTCTCTCCCACCTGCTGTTTTTATTTTTACTCGCTAATTATGAAATTAGGTCTAGGAAAATGAAAAAAATTTAATATGCTACAGCTACAGTAAGTTTTTCATCATTATATGAGTGGTTGGTCATACAGTATAAGAGCACTGGGCAAGATTTCATATGACCATGGTTCTTATTCCTGTTTTATTACCAGTTAGCTGAGTAGCACTGGTCAAGTAACATGTAATTCCCCTACTCTGTGATTACATTACTTAAAAGGGCTAACTTGGTGCAGATTATGGATAAAGCAAAATATTAATACCAGATTTTAAGAAATTACTCTCATACAGGTCTTATGTTACAAAACATGTTTTTTAAAAAACAATCTGCCTAAATTTGGTACAGGCATAAAGACAGACATATAAGCCAATGGAACAGAATAGAGAGCCTAGAAATAAACCCACACATATACAGTCAACTGATCATTGACAAGGGAGCCAAGAATATACAATGGGGTAAAGACTGTGTCTTCAACAAATGGTCTTGAGAAAACTGGATATGAAAATGCAAAATAAAGAAATTGGACCCATATTATACATGATACAAAAAAATAAATAAATCAACTCAAAATGAATAAAAAAGTAAACATAAGAACTGAAATTGTAAAACTCCTAGAAGAAAACTAGGGAAAATCTTCATAACATGGCTCTTGGTAGTGATTTCTTGGATATGACATCAAAAGTACAAGGAACAAAAGCAAAAATAAACAAGTGAAACTACATCAAACTAAAAAACTCTGCACAGCAAAAGAAACAGTCCACAGTATGAAACTGCAACGTAAAGAGAGGGAGAAAATATCTGCAACCCATATATCTAATAAAGTTTTAATATCCAAAATATATAAAGTAATCCTAAACTCAGTAGCAAAAAAAAAAGTAAACAAAACAAAAAACAAAACAAAACAAAAAAACCCCAAAACCAACTAGATGAACAAATAAAAACAACAAATAACCATTAAAAATGAGCAAAGGGCTTGAATAGATATTTCTTCAAAGAAGACATACAAATGGCCAACAGGTATATGAAAAGATGCTCAACATCATTAATCATCAAGGAAATGCAAATTAAAATCACTGTGAGATATCACCTCACATCTGTTAGGATAACTGTTCTCAAAAAAAATTAAAACAAAACAAAAAAAGTGTTGGTTAGGATAGAGAAAAATTGGAACCCTTGTACACTGCTGGTGGAAATGTAAAATTTTGCAGTAGCTGCTGTAGAAAATAATGTGAAGGTTCCTCAAAAAATTAAAAATAGAACTACCAGATGATCCAGCAATCCCTCTTCTGGGGATATATCCAAAGAAAATGAAAACAGAGTATCGAAGAGCTATCTGCATCCTCAAGTTCATTGCAGCATTCTTCACAATAGCCAAGATGTGGAAAAAAATCTAAATGTCCATCAACAGATGAATAGATAAAGAAAATGTGGTACATATATATATGATTGAATATATTTTTTTAACATCTTTATTGGGGTATAATTGGTGATTGAATATTATTTAGTCTTAAAAAAAGAAGGAAATACTGACATACCTGACACCATGAATGAACCTTGAGGACATCATGCTAAGTCATACAAGCCAGTCACAGAAGAACAAATACTGTATGGTTCTACTTGTATGAGGTATTTTAAATAATCAAACTCATAGAAACAGAGAGTAGAATGGTGGTTGCCAGGGTCTGGAGGGGAGGGGAATGGGAAGATGCTATTCAATGGGTATAAAATTTGCAATATGCAAGATGAATAAGTTCTAGAAATTTGCTGTATAACACTATGCCTATAGTTAACAATACTGTACTGTACACTTGAAAAGTTGTTAAATAAATAAATACTAGTGATGTAATGTACAATAGTATGACTATAATTGCCACTGTTCTATGATGTATATGAAAGTTGTTAAAAGAATCAATCTTGGGCTTCCCTGGTGGCACAGTGGTTGAGAGTCCGCCTGCCGATGCAGAGGACACGGGTTTGTGCCCCGGTCTGGGAAGATCCCACATGCCGCGGAGCGGCTATGCCCGTGAGCCATGGCCACTGAGCCTGCGCGTCCGGAGCCTGTGCTCCACAACGGGAGAGGCCACAACAGTGGGAGGCCCGTGAACCGCAAAAAAAAAAAAAAAAAGAATCAATCTTAAGTGTTCTCATTACAAGAAGAATTTTTTTTCCTTTTTCCCCCCACTTTTATCTATATATCTATATAAGATAATGGTTATTAACTAAACTTACAGTGGTAATCATTTCACAAGAAATGTAAGTCAAATCTTTTGCTGTACGCCTGAAACTCATACAGTGATATATGTCAATTACATCTCAATGAAAATGAATAAAAGAAAAAATATAAAAACATTCTTAAGAAGTAAATCTTGGGACTTCTCTGGTGGCACAGTGGTTAAGAATCTGCCTGCCAATGCGGGGAACACAGGTTTGATCTCTGGTCCAGAAAGATCCCACATGCCACAAAACAACTAAGCCCATGTGCCACAACTACTGAGCCTGTGCTCTACAGTCTGCAAGCCACAACTCCTGAGCCCACGTGCCGCAACTACTGAAGTCCCTGCGCCTAGAGCCCATGCTCCAAAACAAGAGAAGCCACCACAATGAGAAGCCCATGCACCGCAACGAAGAGTAGTCCCCACTCTCTGCAACTAGAGGAAGCCTGTGCTTAGCAACAAAGACCCAACGCAGCCAAAATAATAATAATGATAATAAATTTTTAAAAAAGAGGTAAATCTCAAGTTGTACCCTTACAACTACTTAAAATAAGAAAATGGAGAGTAAACCTAATGACACTAGAAAGTGCTCAGGTTCAAAATTAAAATTCTGCCTATATAAACAACTAGATTAAGGTCATGTTAATTAATTTCATTAAAAATTTTAAAGTGCTATCTCATATGCTAACAATTTACCACCACGCCTTCTCTAAGTTATTTTGAAGTCACAAAAGAAGTGAAAAACAGACTAGAGCTTATCAGAATTACACAACGTCTTCCTGTCCTAATTAACACTCCTCCCAAATACAACAGACGATAGAAAACATGGTGTACTCAGCCACTTGCCAATAGATTCAATTAGGACATGGTGTTCACAGCACAAATAGAGCAGTGACTGTCAGGGGACCAGATAGTGAAGGGCTTTGGGTGCACTAGTGAGAAATCAGAATTTATCTTGAAGGTAGTCTGGAATCATTAACTAGTTTTTAAAGTGAGATAACAGAACTAGTTTACATTTCAGAACCACTGTTTCACTTGAAAAAACTAGAAAATATGTTGCAGAAAAGACAACAATAAAATTGGAAAATTAGATAGCAAGAAGTTCTTATTAACCCTTGCCTTGTAAATCCAGGCAAGATGTGATGATGTTCTGAACTGAGACGCTGAGATACTGGGATATGTAGAAAAATAAGGAAAAAAGAGAGAGTCATAGGAAACACAATGAACAAAACCTGATGATTTATCATTCTTAGGTTCGATTTCAGAATATTCCCTGTTCTCTCATTCTTCCTTTGAACTTTAGTTATTGATATACACTTAAAATCACCTTGATAATTATTATCATGTAAATTATTCCAAAATATAAATATTTTAAATTGATGCTTATTCTGTCAAAAAACTGAATTATCACTGACACAAAGAAATTTTGCACTAAGGTGCTATTACAGGAAATGTGTTCTTCACAAAGTAAAGACATGATGGACTTCCCTGGTGCCCCCAGGGAAGAGCAGCCCCTGCTCGCCGCAACTAGAGAAAAGCCCGAGCACAGCAACGAAGACCCAACGCAGCCATAAATGAATAAATAAATTGAAAAAAAAAAAAAAAAGTAAAAACATGATATTAAACATTAGCATGCAAAAATGAAGAAGAACATGACTGACTGAAAAAATTGTGATGAGTAGTTCTGGCAAAATTTAATCAAAGCAAAACCAAAAGAGAGTTCTATGGTTATACTATGGTGATAATGAGTGGGATTTTTTAAAGCTGTAAATGGTGAATTCATATTTAGTATGTGACTAGGAACCACTGAAGGTCCTTGAAATATGTTGAAAGTGATGTTTTTGGAAGAACATTTTCAGTACTTGCAAATAAGGTTTGCCAAGTAAGAGTCGACTGTATATTAAAGACGTACCCAGTTTTACCATAAATTTTATTAGAAGATATAAGCTGTATATAAGAAATTGAAATTGAATTTATTTTCCAAAATGGAATTGTTTAAAATATTGCCTAGTGAATTAATCTCTGACTATCATTATCATAATAATATCTACGTTTTCCGGGCCAGGGAATGTAAATAGCTATGCTTCCTGCCTTTTGGAATCATTGGGCCTAAAACGGATGACGAAAACAATAAACATAACCAGAAAAGCAGCCAAATGAATCTCCACTATACAGAAATCCTGAGAGGCAATGCCTTGAAAGAAGATGTTGAAAGAAAATAAATTCAATAAGGAAGGGCTTTTAATTTTATATGTGACCCTATGCCAGAAATTAAATACATATAAGCAGAAATGAGACAAGAATTGGAAATGTTCTTTGGGTATTCCTTTCAACATTCCCAGTGTCTATAATGATATTCATTGTAGAGCACTTTCATATGTATCATCCCTCTTTTTAAATCCTTCAAGTGTATTAAAGTTATTTACATATTATACATATTTACAATCCAACTCCCATGAGCCAATCCAACAAAGTTTCTACAGAAATTGAATATCAATTACTTAAATCTGAAAAGTGGATGGCAAAAGTTTGTTTCTCTTTACTTTTTTTATCCTCCATTCTGTTTTACTAGTTATTTAATTAATTTATTTCTGGAAAGTTTGTCTCTAGGCATTTTATTGCATGTATATGCTACTCAGAGTGTTTATTCTCAAATTCTATTTAGCATATCCTTCTTTTGCCCCTTAAACATTTTCTTTGTAATGTAGTTTACTCTTCTATTCTGTTAAATAGGCCCAAAGTCATATACTCTACCATGTTCAGAGGTTGAATTGTTTTATACCCTCTCCCACACAGTCCCTGCAATCTTTCTCTCAAGCTCATACATTTTCTTTAAATCCAAACTTTAGGAAGGGTTTAAGAAGCCATATACCATCTGCTGGTCTTAGTTGGATTTCCTTCCTCCTCTTAGATAGGTTTTAAAGTTCAACTTCTTAACATCATTCTTTTCTAACTGCCATCAATATACAAATTGTGTCCACTTCCTCCCTCCTTTTATCTTCTGCTTTCTCAAGACCTCTCTCAAATGTTGTGCTTCTTTGCATTCTATACTTTCCCTTTGGTGGAATACTTTCTTCACCATAGAATTAACACGAGAAGAAAGAATTATGAACTTACCCTTTAGCCATTGTCATCTTCTTTTTAAATGTTGACACATGAAAGTTAATCAACTGCGACAGAAGCTTGTATTAAATCTGCCTAACGCTGTACCTGCAGTGTCAGGCACATAGCCCTGGACCTGCAGTGTCAAGCATGTTAGCTAAAGCTTGCTTGAGTTTGCCTTGCCATTCTAGAAGGAAGAGTCTGCAGGACTCTGCATGGGGTGATACTCAACACCCACCACTAATATTCAAGACAATTAATACTTCTCTGTGTCTGAACTAGTAATACTCTACTTTAAAAAGCTCAGCATGCTTTTCTTTTCTTTTCCAAATTTACCTGGTTTCCCTTTCCTATCAACATGCATAAGGAGTATGTTTACTGCTCTATCTTGAACTTCAATAAATCATGTGAATTTTGGGTATCAAATTTCTGACCTTCCATTTTCTTCTGTTGACTCTCACTCAAACTTCTCTGGCATGATTGTTTATATATTTTAAATATTCTCCCCTTTCTTTTTCTCAATTAGTTAGAGAAATGTCAGCACAAAGTTATATCATGAATATAACTTGCTTATTACTTTCCCTTCTTCATCTTTGCACTATACTACTTTCAAATGTGGAATCCATTTCCCTGAGAGGGTGTGTTCAATCCATAATCAGAGTGGAAGCTAAATGGGCTGCTTGACCTCACTCGCTCCACTTGTCACTTTCATTTCTCTCCCCATCTACCCATTCAGATGCAGGATGCCTGTTACACAGGCAAGTAGAGCATTTTAGCATCCAAGACATCATGCAGCACATCTTTGTATTTCCTTAAAGAGAACATAATTATTTGTTTGTCCAGATGTAATAAATAGTCATTCTATGTTCTCCTTTAGAAAAAATTGAGATTTCTCATCAATTGAACATCTACGTTTTTATTCTTGAAAATTGACTGCTTCTACTCTAAAAGTCCTTCAGTGGAACAGACTAACAGTATGGGGATATAATCAAGATTTAATGATGCTAAATGAAGCCTTCTGATTCCAAATCTTCCCTTTCTGGCCCCTTGAATTTTGACAATATTTCAAGCGTATATCCATCCAATAGGCTTCAGAAAAATCTTATCAGAGACTTTGATGTCTCCCAAATGGGCCTCTGGAGCTGTAACACCTAGTACCAAGTTTCTTCACCTGCCATCAAAAGTTGCACATACAGCCAGACTCAGCTCAAGCACAGTTCTGATGTTTTCACACCCGAGAGTACACTTCCCACTTTCAAGTTTTTCTCCTCCTAAATTTCTTTACATAGCAATATTAATGTAGCACTTTCTAAAAACAATGTTCCAAGTCCTTTAGAATGTCTTGTGAGGTAGATCCTATTATTATTTTTACATCACAAATAAACCACAACACAAGAGAAGTATTTTAACTTGCCTATTGTAAGCATCCAGTGACAAAAGACATTTGAACACTGAGTTGTGAGCTTCTTGTTAAATCCTCTACTTTGTGTATGTAGCAAAAAGTCCTTAAATTTTAGTAAATACAAATAACCTCAAATCCCAGGAATCTGCATCAGAATGAGTTTGAATTTTATTTGCTGACAAAAAAGAGAATCTTTTCTTTCATTACAGAAATTTCATTACAGTATATTTTCATTATCAAATTGATATACTTAATCTTGTAATATTGTTTTAAGAGTTTAAGTGTTTTTATTATTTTTTGTCTTTACATATGTAGGATATATTTTTCTGTTTTCTTTCTTATTTGATAGCTATAAAAACAACTCTGTAATTCTACTGGAGATTAGCATTTTGAAATAAAAAATGAGCCTACACTTCTCTTATTATTACAGTTAAACTGATATGCTATATATTGATCGTTTTCAAAGAAGAAGGATTTAGCACACATTTATTTACCTTTTACCCATAATTATTTTCCATTTTTACTATAATGTCATATTTTTACTTCAGATTTACTTTATTTTTAAATCATGTATCTCTTTGTTCAAAAATTATTGTGACATTTGTGTTCAGTCTGTTTAACCATTAATTATCTTAACTCGACGTTTAACTGACTTCATGTTGACCATAAGAATTTTCTTATCATGACTACCATATTAACTTCCTTACTTTGATGCTGCTTTCAAACAGCTGCATATTTCAAACAGGACTACATCTGTGAAAGTTTTTCCCCCCTTGTAAGAGTGTGAAAATTACACTGTTGAGCCACGTGTATTTGAGAATTTTCTTCTTTTTCCTTCAAGCATAACAGAGTTATAGAGTTCTGGGTGGTAATATTTCCCCTCAAAATTCTTTTGATATTTCAATGTCTTTTGAAGTTAGTGATACATAAAGAATGTGAGGTCAAGCTGACATTATTCCTTTGTATGTAAACTTTATTTTTTCCTGCCTGAATGTCCTTAGTATTTCTCTTAATCCATGCATTTCAAAAATTTCACCAGGCTCTCTAGGTATTGTTGTATCTTAACTAAGAAACCTATAGATTCAAATTATTTTTCAGCTGAGGTAAGCTTTCCTATTCCAGATTCTCAATTATTACTTCAACTCTATTGTCAAATATATATATATATATATATATATATATATATATATACACACACACATACACACTTCTATCCTGTTGTCATATATATGTTTTATATATATATAATTTTAAGTATATTACTATATAATATAATTTTAAGTATATTACTTATATATTACATATTACAAATTAATATTTTAGCCTCTTAATATCTTAGAGGCTTAATATCTTAGCCTTAATATCGTAGCCTCTTTCTTCTGAATGTTGGGCAAGCTACTCAAACTTTTCTCCTACACTACTGATTGTATTTCTTGCAGAGATCCTTATTTCTTTAAACTTATGTTTTAATTTATTTTCTCTATCTCATTCATTTATCAAAAATCTCCTCTATTTTTATCATTTCTCACTTGGTTTTACAACACAAGATTTCTTGAATTTTATTTTAAAAGTTGAAGTGCTTTCTAAAACTACTTTGTGCTTTCTCAAATAAAAATATACTCAACAAATATACTCAATTGAGTCAAAAAGACTCAATTTTCCCCTCTATATCTGCTCTGCAATACTAATGATCCCTATATTGCCACATATATTTATTAGCCCCTAAGATATTTGGTTTTATTTTTTAATCACTAAATATGGAAAATTCCAGCAAAGCCAGATACTTTGTTACATTCTCTTTGTTCCCTTTATCCCCTTCCTTTTAGCTTTTATGCTAAAGTATAGGTTATTTTTTGATCTTATGTTAGGCAAAGGTTTCTTAGATTGGACAGAAAAGCAAAAAATATAAAAGAAGAAGATCAATAAAACTGATGTTGTCAAAAATAAATTCTTCTATTTGAGACATACTACTACAAAAATGGAAAAAAAAGCCACAAACTGCAAGAAAATATTTGCAATGTGTATATCTGGCAAAGAAAAAAGAAAACAACTTGCTTCTAGAGCTTATAAAGAACTCTCACAGTTGAATTATAAAAAAAGAAAGAAGTGGACAAATGGTTTAGAAAATACTTGACAAAGAAGATGTAGGAAAGGCCATTTCACACATGCAGGCATTTTTGACACCATTAATCATTAGGGAAATGTGAATTAAAGCCACAATGAGATATTATTATACATATATTAAAATGGCTAGAATTAAAAAGACTAACCATACAGAGTGTTGGCAAGGATCTGGAGGAAATGAAACAACCATGCATTTCTGATCTGAATGGAAAATAGTACAGCCACTTTGTAAACTAGCATTTTTAAAAATAGCACTTTTAAAAAAATTGATGTGTAGTTGATGTACAATATTATATGTTTCAAATTTACAATACAGTAAATTTTTAAAGGCTATATTCCATTTATAGCTATAAAATATTGGCTATATTCCCTATGTTGCACAATATATCCTTGTAGCTTATTTATTTTATACATAGTAGTTTGCACCTCTTAATCTTTTTTGCAAAGTGAAACCTACATCTAACATAGGACCTAGCCATTCCATTCCTAGGCAAATACCCAAGAGAAATAAAAGCATTTACCCACACATAGATTTGTAGATAGCAATTTGTGCATAGCAACTTCATTCATAATAGCTCCAAATTGCAAACAACCCAAATGCCCATCAACAGATTAATGTATAAATGATTTATAGTATATCCACATGGAATAACATTCCACACTGAATACTACTGTGGCATACTACTATTGTATATACTAATATATATGGAAGAATCTCAAAAGCATTACATGGAACAAAGGTAGCTAGATACAAAAGAGTACATCCTTTATGATCCCATTTATATAAATGTTTAGAAAAATATAACTCACTCATAGCGAGAGAAAACAAAGAGGAATGAGGGAGCTTTTGGTGTGATGAAAATTTTCTAACTCTAGATGGTGATGGTGGTTACTGAAGTGAACACATTTTACCATATTTTTCTGACAATGTCAGGAAATTTGTTCATACAAATTTCAGGACAGGCTGCTCACTTTCTGTGGAACAAAGGTACATACCTGCATTTTAAGGGACTGATAGGCTGAATATATGTTAATCTTGTACAATTTTTCCTTGATTAACTTTCCTTACCTCTTTTGAAGTTTAATAGTTTAATAGCTCTTACCTATTGCTAGTTTTCAAGATTATTGCAATCTGGCATATTCTTTTACTCTCATAATATACTTTAAGAGAAAACTAACATTGCTAACTAGCTGTCTTCTGCACCTGAGTGTAGCCTTCTCTCAAACCCAAGGGGATTTCTTTGCATTCACAGGGACAAACGCTCTCATTTCCATTGCTTCATTCATCTGGAATCTGGAAAAGAGCCAGGCGCTCATGCCTTACCTTCATCATTGCTTCCCCTCTGTAAAGTTTGCATAGCTCTGACTTTTCCGTCAAATATCGGCACATATTTCTCGTTACCTGAAACCTTGCTGTTTTTTTGTTTTTCACAATTTTGAGTTTTTCATCTGCCTCTACAGCTTCTCTATGGCTGAATAAATCTAATTGTTATCTTGTATTTTGCCTAAACAGAAAGGTTCTGGAGCCTTTTAAAATCAAACATAAAACTACAAACACCCCAATAGAAAAACTGGCAGAAGAGGCAAGTTACAATAAACATGAAAGGACATAACCTCATAAGTAATCAAAGGAATGCAAATTAAACAGTGAGATATCATATTTGCCTTTTGTCAGAAAAAAATTAAAATATTCATTGTTTTAAAGGCTACAGGGAAAAGAGGCTGCTGGTAGGAATATAAATTGTTTTCTGAAAGAGAATTTTGAATAGATATTTTTAAAAACCTTAAATGTATATTATCTTCTGCTAGAAATTCTACATCTAGTAGCTTTTTCAGACAACAGCACAAATATGGAGGCACAAACACATTCATCACAATGCTTTTGAAATGGTTGAAATCCCTACGTTTCCAATAATGAGAGTAACCGATGGTACATTATATAAACAATGTCCACCTAATGTTTGATGGCTAAGAAAAAAATGTTCATCTATAGAATATTCCACATTGGTGTCATGATTTTTGTTTTAAAATGTACATGTACAGGGACTTCCCTTGTGGTGCAGTGGTTAAGAATCCATCTGACAATTCAGGGGACACAAGTTTGAGCCCTGGTCGGGGAAGACCCCACGTGCCGTGGAGCAACTAACCCGTGCACCACAACTACTGAATCTGCGCTCTA
The DNA here is from genome assembly GCF_011762595.2 of Tursiops truncatus. Classification (NCBI taxonomy): domain Eukaryota; kingdom Metazoa; phylum Chordata; class Mammalia; order Artiodactyla; family Delphinidae; genus Tursiops; species Tursiops truncatus. Next base: position 87,184,570 of record NC_047040.1, on the reverse strand, counting down.
CAGCCTGCGAGCCACAACTACAGAGACTGAGTGCCACAACTATTGAAGCCCGCACACCTAAAGCCTGTGCTCCAAAATAAAGAGAAGCCACTGCAATGAGAAGACTGTGCTCCTCAATGAAGAGCAGCCCCGGCTCTCCACAGCTAGATAAAGTCCATGCACTTCAACAAAACCCAACACACCCACAATTTAAATAAATAAATAAATAAATAATAAATAAATGAAATGTATATGTATATATTGAAAACTATCAAAACAAATATATTGAAATCTGAATCACCAATATCTATGTTGTGAGATTAGGATAGTTTTTTTTCTTCCTTTCTTGTGGTTCGTTTTTTTGTACTTCCAAAATGTCTGAAAGCCATATATAACATTACTTTTGTATTCAGATTTCAGGCATATGATTAACTCTGTGTTCCATGGGCCCATGTCATACCTTCTAGTTTTCTGAAATCTGTCTGTATTTGGTCTCATTTGCATTCATCCATACAATATTCCTTAAGAGGAAAAAAATCTTCACATGACTTTCCCATTGGATATCTAGCGACTCAATTATCTCCAAGATACGTTCAAACTACTAGTATAGTGCATAAGATCCTTCATATTCTAATAGTTCTAACTCTAATCTACCTATTGAATTTCATCTTCAGCTACTGCCTCAATCCTCATTCAGTCCATATTTTGGTCTCAGCAAATGCCCGTCATCACCTGTCTCAACCTTATGCTTTTGTGCATATGCTGGAACATTTTCTTTCAAATTGTTATGCGTGGCATACTACCCAGCCTTCATATCTAGGTGAATTGCACATTCCTGTTGAAAACTTCCCTGACTGTGCCAGACCTTTCCTTTCTCTGGTCACCCACAGTATTTTGATCATACTTCTTTGAAAATCATTATTTGAGGTATTTTAACATGATCAATTAAAAGAGCTGTCACAGAGATAAGAATCAGAGAGTAGAGAAATATACCTCTATTTTCGAATTCCCAGAACCTAGCACTTAGAATCTAGAAACTTCATTACATGTCTGTCGAAGAGAAAAGGAGAAGGAAGGCCAAAGTTCATATAATGATGAGGAAACTGAAATGCACAGAAACAAAATTATTAATCACAAAGAGTTCTAATCCAAGATGGTGACATAGGAGGCTCCTGAACTTACCTCCTCCCACAGACATACCAATTCTACAGCTACAAATGGAGCAGTTCCCTCTGAAACATCCAGAAACGATATGAGCAAATGCGAATCAGGCCAATGAGAAAATATCCACATCAAAATAGATCTTGGCTAATCCTCAACTGCTAGGAGTCACTAAAAACAAAGAAGGTGACTTGGAAACCCACAAAGATTTGAGAGACAATGAAGAGGTAAGACAGGGCTGAATGTTAAGTCTCATCTCTTACACAAGATCATGTTATCAAGACTCAGAGAGGTGACTGTTTTATCTAATGTATAGAAACCAACATAGAGAGTCAAAGAATACAAAGAAACAGAGAAATACGTTCCAAAGAAAATAACGATAGAACACCAGAAACAAACATTAATGAAATAGAGATAAGTTATTTTCCTCATCAAGAATGTAAAATGTTTATGAAGTTATTCACCAAGGTCAGGATAATAATGCATGAAGGAAATGAGACTTTCAGCAAAGAGAAAATATATGAAAGTAGGAACAGGAGTCAAGATGGAAGCGTGGGAGATGCGGAGTTTGCATCTCCCCTCAACTAGGGCACCTGCCAGACGCTGGTGGGGGACCTTGACACCCAAGGAGATGGGAGGAGCCCCCGGGAAACTGGGTAGGATGTGGTAGGGAGTGAGGGGAGAGGAGAAGTGAAGGCCGGACAGGACTGGCGCACCTGAGGGGTGGCTGGGAGGGGGGAGGGGTTCCCACGCCTGGAGAGAGCCTTGGGGTCTCAGAGGATTGGGGGAGCATGCCTAGAGTTTCCCCTACCCAATTGGGTCCCGGGAAGCCTGCTGGTCTCCCAGGTGAGTCCTCCACCCTCTGAGGCCCCATCCCAGCCGCGTTGGTCCTAGGGGTGTAGGAGAGGGGGGGGAAGGGGAGAGGTGGGAAGGAGGAGCCCTCCAGGACTGGAGGCTGAGGGGAGGTGCAGCAGGCGTTTCCCCCACCCACTTGGGCCTCAGGAAGCCTGCTCGGCTCCCAGGCCAGGTCCCCCACCCTCCGAGGCCCCCTCCAGGCCTCATTGGTCCTAGGAGTGTAGGAGGGAGACGGGGAGAGAAGATGAGAGTTGGATGGGGAGGGCCCTTCAGGATTGGAGGATCAGGGGAGGCACAGAGGGTATTTCCCCCACCCACTTGGGCCCCGGGTAGCCTGCCGGGATCCAGGGCCTGGTCCTCCATTATCTGGGGCCCCCCTCCAGCCTTGTGGATCCTAGGGGCATGGGGGGAAAAGGAGGAGGGGGAAGAGCAGGAGAGGCGGAGGGTCGGGGGGGTACCCTCCAGGACCAGAGGATCAGGGGTGGTGCACGAGGCATTTCCTCCACCCACACGGCCCCGGGAACCCTGTTGGGCTTCTGGGTCTGGTCTCCCGCCTTCTGGGGCCCCCTCTGGCTGCCTGGGTTCTAAGGGCATGGGGGATACGAAGAGAGGCCAACGGGGAGGGACCCTATGGGATTGGAGGATTGAGGGGAATGGGCCTAGCATTTCCCCCACCCACTAAGGCCCAGTGAGACTACTGGGGTCCCAGACCTGGTCCTCAGCCCTTCAAGGCCAGAGGCACTCCTGGGTACCTCTTGCTGTGTTGAGCCTAAGCCCCACCTCTCACCCCCCAGGGCCTTTACCAGTCCTGTGGGTCCTCAGCATAGGCCCTGCCCACCACCTAAACCCTGCTCTGACTAAGCCCCGCCCCCCACAGCCAAGGCCTTTTCTGACTTTTTTTTTTTCCGTCCTCTTTTTTACTATTGTGGTTCTGTTTTACATTCCGGTTGTTGTTTCATATATATATATGTATTTTAAAAAATTATATATATATTTAATTTTCTTTTTAATTCTTTCTAACATATCTGTTAGCTTTCCAATATTATACTTTTTACTCTTTGCTCTTGTTCTGCTCCTTTTTTTCTTTCTTTTTTTTTTGCCACCTGCACAGCTTGTGGGATCTAGGTTCACAAGCAGGGTGACTGGCCTGCGCTCCTGCAGTGGGAGCTCTGAGTCCAAACCACTGGACAAAGAGAGAACCTGAGACCCAGGGAATATTCATCAGAGTGAGGTCTCCTGGAGGTCCTCAACTTGGCACCAAGATCTAGCACTACCAACAGCCAATAAACTCCAGTGCTGGAAGCCTCAGGCCAAACAACCAGTAAGACAGTAACACAGTCCCACCCATCAAAAAAAAAAAAATTAGATGACAAAAAGATATGTCACAGATGAAGGAGCAAGGTAAAAACCTACACAATGAAATAAATGAAGAGGAAATACGCAACTTACCTGAAAAAGAATCTGGAGTAATGACAGTAAAGATGATCCAGAATCTTGGAAATAGAAAGGAGGCACAGATCGAGAAAATACAAGAAATGTTTAATAAAGATCTAGAAGAACTAAAGAACAAACAAAGAGAGATGAAAAACACAATAACTGAAATGAAAAATACACTAGAAAGAATAAATAACAGAATAACTGAGGCAGAAGAATGAATAAGTGAGCTGGAAGACAGAATGGTGGAAACTGCTGAGGAGTAAAATAAAGAAAAAAGGCTGAAAAGAATTGACAATCACAGAGACCACTGGAACAACACTAAACACACCAACATTCAAATTATAGGGGTCCCAGAAGAAGAAGAGAAAAAGAAAGGGTCTGAGAAAATATTTGAAGGGATTATAGTGGAAAACTTCCATAATATGGGAAAGGAAATAGTCACCAAAGTCCAGGAAGCACAGAGAGTCCCCTACAGGATAAACCCTAGGAGAAACACACCAAGACACATATTAATCAAACTAACAAAAATTAAATTCAAAGAAAAAATATTAAAAGCAGCAAGGGAGGGGACTTCCCTAGTGGCAAAGAATCTGCCTTACAATATGGGGGACGTGGGTTTGATCCCTGGTCAGGGAACTGGGATCCCACAGGCCGTGGGGTAACTGGGCCCACGCGCCACAACTACTGAGCTCACGCACCTCAACTAGAGAGCCCGTGTGCTGCACACTACAGAGCCCATGCACTCTGGAACCTGTGTGGCACAACTATAGAGCCCATGCATCCTGCAGCCTACATGCCACAGAGAGAGAAAAAACCCACATGCTGCAACTAGAGAGAACACTGCACACCACAATGAAAGATCACACATGCCTCAAAGAAGATACCACATGCCGCAACTAAGACCCAATGCAGCCAAAAAAAAAAAAAAGCAAGGGAAAAGCAAAAAATAACATATAAAGTAATCCCTATAGGGTTATCAGCTGAATTTTCAGCAGAAACTCTGCAGGCCAAAAGGGAGTGGCAAGATATACATAAAGTGATGAAAGAGAAAAACTTACAACCAAGATTACTCTACCCAGCAAGGATCTCATTCACATTCAACATTGAAATCAAAAGCTTTACAAACAAGCAAAAGCTAACAGAATTCAGCACCACCAAACGAGCTTTACAAAAAATGCTAAAGGAACTACTCTAGGGAGGAAACACGAGAGAAGAAAAAGACCCACAAAAACAAACCTGAAACAATTAAGAAAATGGTGATAGGAACATACATATCGATAATCACCTTCAATGTAGATAGATTAAATGCTCCAACCAAAAGACACAGACTGGTTGAATGGATACAAAAACAAGACCCGTATATATGTTGTCTACAAGAGACCCACGTCAGACCTAAGGACACATAAAGACTCAAAGTGAAGGGATGGAAAAAGATATTCCATGCAGATGGAAAAAGATATTCCATGCAAATGGAAATCAAAAGAAAGCTGGAGTAGCAATACTTGTATCAGATAAAATAGACTTTAAAATAAAGACTGTTACAAGAGATAAGGAAGGACACTATATAATGATCAAGGGATCAATCCAAGAAGAAGATATAACAATTATAAATATTTATGCATCCAACATAGAAGCACCTCACTACATAAGGCAAATGCTAACAACCATAAAAGGGGAAATTGACAGGAACACAATAATAGTAGGGGACTTTAACACCCCACTTACACCAATGGACAGATCATCCAAACAGAAAATAAAGAAAGAAACACAACCTTTAAATGACACAATAGACCAAACAGATTTAATTGATATTTATAGAACATTCCACCCGAAAGTGGCAGAATACACTTTCTCAAGTGCACACAAACATTCTCCAGGATAGATCATATCTTGGGTCACAAATCAAGCCTCAGAAAATTTAAGAAAACTGAAAAAATATGAAGCATTTTTTCTGACCATAGTGCTATTAGATGAGAAATCAATTACAGGAAAAAAACTGTAAAAAACACATACATGGAGGCTAAACAGTGCACAATTAAATAACCAAGAGATCACTGAAGAAATCAAAGAAGAAACATAAAATATATAGAAACAAATGACAATGAAAACACAATGACCAAAAACCTATGGGACACAGCAAAAGCAGCTGTAAGAGGGAACTTTATGGCAATTCAATCTCACCTCAAGAAACAAGAAAAATCTCAAATAAACAATCTAACTTTACACCTAAAGCATCTAGAGAAAGAAGAACAAAGAAAACCCGAAGTCAGTAGAAGGAAAGAAATCATAAAGATCAGAGCAGAAATAAATGAAATAGAAATGAAGAAAACAATAGCAAAGATCAATAAAACTAAAAGTTGGTTCTTTGAGAAGATAAACAAAATTGATAAACCTTTAACCAGGCTCATCAAGAAAAAAAGGGAGAGGAAGTAAATCAATAAAATTAGAAATGAAAAAGGAGAAATCACAACTGACACTGCAGAAATACAAAGGATTATAAGAGACTACGACAAACAACTTCATGCCAATAAAATGGACAACCATGAAGAAATGGACAAATTCTTGGAAAGGTACAATTTTCCAAGACCGAACCAGGAAGAATTACAAAATATAAACAGACGTATCACACGTAATGGAATTGAAACTGTAATTAAAAATTTCCAACAAACAAAAGCCCAGGACCAGATGGCTTCACAGACAAATTCTATCAAACATTTAGAGAAGAGCTAACACTGATCCTTCTCAAACTCTTCCAAAAACTGCAGAGGGTAAAACATTTCCAAATTGTTCTATGAGGCCACCTTCACCTTGATACCATAAACAGACAAATATATTACGAAAAAATAAAATTACAGAACAATATCACTGATGAACATAGATGCAAAAATCCTCAACAAAATACTAGCAAACAGAGTCCAATAACACATTAAAAGGATCATATACCATGATCAAGTGGGATTTATCCCAGAAATGCAAGGATTCTTCAATATACACAAATCAATCGATGTGATACACCATATTAACAATTTAAGGAATAAAAACCATATGATCATCTCAAAAGATGCAGAAAAAGCTTTTGACAAAATTAAATGCCCATTTATGATAAAAACTCTTCAGAATATGGGCATAGAGGGAACCTACCTCAACCTCATAAAGGACATATATGACAAACCCATAGCAAGCATCATTCTCAGTGGTGGAAAACTGAAAGCATTTCCACTAAGATCAGGAAGAAGAAAAGGATGCTCACTCTCGCCACTCTTATTCAACATAGTTTTGCAAGTTTTAGCCACGGCAATCAGAGAAGAAAAAGAAATAAAAGGAATACAAATTAGAAAAGAAGTAGGGGCTTCCCTGGTGGCGCAGTGGTTAAGAACATGCATACCAATGGGGGGGACACGGGTTTGAGACCTGGTCTGGGAAGATCCCACACGCCACAGAGCAACTAAGCCCATGCACCACAACGACAGAGCCCGTGCTCCAGAGCCGGCAAGCCACAACTACTGAGCCCATGCACCACAACTACTGAAGTCCACATGCCTAGAGCCCATGCTCCACAACAAGAGAAGCCACCTCAATGAGAAGCCTGTGAACTGCAATGAAGAGTAGCCCTGGTTTGCTGCAATTAGAGAAAGCCCGCATGCAGCAATGAAGACACAATACAGACAAAAATAAATAAATGAAATAAATAAATTTTTTATAAAAGAAGTAAAACTGTCACTGTTTGCAGATGACATGATACTATACATAGAAAATCCTAAAGATGCCAACAGAATACTACTAGAAATAATCAATGAATTTGGTAAGGTTGCAGGATACGAAATTAATGTATGGCAATCTCTTGCATTCCTATACGCTAACAACGAAAACCCAGAAAGAGAAATTAAGGAAAAAATCCCATTTACCATCGCAACAAAAAGAATAAGATACCTAGGAATAAACCTACCTAAGAAGACAAAAGACCTGTATGCAGAAAACTATAAAATACTGATGAAAGAAATCAAAGATGACATAAACATATGGAGAAATATACTATGATTTGGATTGGAAGAATCAATATTGTGAAAATCACTATAATACCCAAAGCAATCTACATATTCAAAGCCATCCCTATCAAACTACCCATGGCATTCTTCAAAGATTTAGAACAAAACATTTTAAAATTTGTATGGAAACACAAAAGACCCCGCATAGTGAGAAAGGAAAATGGAGCAGAAGGAATCAGCCTCCCTGACTCCACACTATACTGCAAAGCTACAGTAATCAAGACAGTATGGTACTGGCACAAAAACAGAAATAGATCAATGGTACTTGATACAAAGCCCAGAGATAAACCTACGCACATATGGCCACCTAATTTATGACAAAGGAGGCACAACACACAATGGAGAAAAGACAGCCTCTTCAATAAGTTGTGCTGGGAATACTGGACAGCTACATGTAAAAGAATGAAAGTAGAATAGTACCTAACACCAAACAGAAAAATAAACTCAAAATGGATTAAAGACCTAAATGTAAGATGTAATAAAACTCTTAGAGGAAAACAGGAAAAACACTCTTTGACATAAACCACAGCAAGATATTTTTTGATCCACTTCCTAGAGTCATGGAAATAAAAACAAAAATAAACAAATGGGACCTAATGGAACTTAAAAACTTTTGCACAGCAAAGGAAGCCATGAACAAGACAAAAAGACAATCCTCATAATGGGAGAAAATATTTGCAAATGAAGCAATGGACAGAGGATTAATCTCCAAAATATACAAACAGCTCATGAAGCTCAATATCAGAAAAAAAAACAACCCAATTAAAAAATGGGCAGAAGACCTAAATAGACATTTCACCAAAGAAGACATGCAGATGGCCAAGAAGCACATGAAAAGGTGCTCAACATCACTAATTATTAGAGAAATGCAAATCAAAACTACAATGAGGTATCACCTCACACCAGTCAGAATGAACATCATCAAAAAAAATCTACAAACAACAAATGCTGGAGAGGGTTTGGAGAAGAGGGAACCCTTTTGCACTGTTGGTGGGAATGTAAATTGATAGAGCCACTATGGAGACCAGTATGGAGGTTCCTTAGAAAACTAAAAATAGAACTATCATATGACCCAGCAATCCCACTACTGGGCATATACCCTGAGAAAACCATAATTCAAAAGGACACATGTACCCCAATGTTCACTGCAGCACTCTTTACAAGAGCCAGGACATGGAAACAACCTAAATGTCCAATGATAGATGAATGAAAAAGAAGATGTGGTACATATATACAATGGAACATTAGCCATAAAAAGGAATGAAATTAAGTTATTTGTAGTGAGGTGGATGGACCAAGAGTGTGTCATACAGAGTGAAGTAAGTCAGAAAGAGAAAAACAAATATTGTATATTAACACATATGTGGAATCTAGAAAAATGGTACAGATGAACCTATTTGTAGGGGAGGAATAGACACATAGTTGTAGAGAACAGACATGTGGATATAGGGAGTAAAGGGCAGGGTGGGACAAACTGGGAGATTAGGTTGGATATAAATACACTAAAGTGTGTAAAATAGATAGCTAGTGGGAACATGCTGAATAGCTAGTGGGAGCTCAGCTTGCTGCCCTGTGATGACCTAGATGGCTGGGATAGGGGGGTGGATGGGAGGTCCAAGAGGGAGGAGGTGTAGGTATATGTATAGATGATTCACTTCTTTGTACAGAGGAAACTAACACAACATTGTAAAGCAATTATACTCCATTAAAAAAAATGCTGAACAACTTCTGTTCCACTATGAACATAGATAATAGGTGCTTCCCCACACCCTCACCAACACTGGCTATGAGAATCTTTTTAACAATTCCTCAGATTAATAAGCAAAAGTAGCAGGAACCAAGATGGCAGAGTAGAAGGACGTGCTCTAACTCCCTATTGTGAGAACACCAGAATCACAACTAGCTGCTGGACAATCATCGACAGGAAGACACTGGAACTCACCAAAAAAGATACCCCACATCCTAAGACAAAGGAGAAGCCACAATGAGATGGTAGGAGGGGTGCAATCACAGAAAAATCAAATCCCGTAACTGCTGGGTGGGTGACTCACAGACTGGAGAACACTTATACCACAGAAGTCCACCCACTGGAGTGAAAGTTCTGAGCCCCACATCAGGCTTCCCAATCTGGGGGTCCGGCAACAGGAGGAGGAATTCCTAGAGAATCAGACTTTGAAGGCTAGTGGGATTTGATTGCAGGACTTTGACAGGACTGGGGGAAACAGAGACTCCACTCTTGGAGGGCACAAAGAAAGTAGTGTGTGCATTGGGACACAGGGGAAGGAGCAGTGATCCCAGAGGAGACTGAACCAGACCTATCTGCTAGTGTTGGAGAGTCTCCTGCAGAGGTTGGGGGTGGATGTGTCTCACCATGGGGACAAGGACACTGGCAGCAGAAGTTCTGGGAAGTATTCCTTGGCGTGAGACCTCCCAGAGACTGTCATTAGCCCCAACAAAGAGCCCAGGTAGGCTCCAGTGTTGGGTTGCCTCAGACCAAACAACCAACAGGTAGGGAACCCAGCCCCACCCATCAGCAGTCAAGTGGATTAAAGTTTTACTGAGCTCTGCCCACTAGAGCAACAGTCAGCTCTACCCACCACCAGTCCCTCCCATCAGAAAACTTGCACAAGCCTCTTAGATAGCCTCATCCACCAGAGGGCAGACAGCAGAAGCAAAAACTACAATCTTGTAGCCAGTGGAACAAAGACCACATTCACAGAAAGATAGACAAGATGAAAAGGCAGAGGGCTATGTTCAGATGAAGGAAAAAGATAAAACCACAGAAAAGCAACTAAATGAAGTGGAGATAGGCAACCTTCCAGAAAAAGAATTCAGAATAATAGTAGTGAAGATGATCCAGAACCTCGGAAAAAGAATGGAGGCAAAGATCGAGAAGATGCAAGAAATGTTTAACAAAGACCTAGAAGAATTAAAGAACAAAGAAACAGAGACGAACAATACAATAACTGAAATGAAAACTACACTAGAAGGAATCAATAGCAGAATAACTGAGGCAGAAGAATGGATAAGTGACCTGGAAGACAGAATAGCGGAATTTACTGCTGAGGAACAGACTAAAGAAGAAAGAATGAAAAGAAATGAAGACAGCCTAAGAGAACTCTGGGACAAAATTAAACGCAGCAACATTTGCATTATAGGGGTCCCAGAAGTAGAAGAGAGACAGAAAGGACCCAAGAAAATATTTAAAGAGATTATAGTCGAAATCTTCCCTAACATGGGAAAGGAAATAGCCACCCAAGTCCAGGAAGCACAGAGAGTCCCATACAGGATAAACCCAAGGAGAAACATGCCGAGACACACAGTAATCAAACTGGCAAAAATTAAAGACAAAGAAAAATTACTGAAAGCAGCAAGGAAAGGACAATACAAGGGAACTCACATAAGGTTAACAGCTGATTTCTCAGCAGAAACTCTACAGGCCAGAAGGGACTGGCATGATATACTTAAAGTGATGAAACGGAAGAACCTACAACCAAGATTATGCTACCGGGAAAGGATCTCATTCAGATTCATGGAGAAATCAAAACTTTTACAGGCAGGCAAAAACTAAGAGAATTCACCACCAAACCAGCTCTACAACAAATGCTAAAGGAACTTCTCTAAGTGGAAAACACAAGAGAAGGAAAAGAACCTACAAAAACAAACCCAAAACAATTAAGAAAATGGTCATAGGAACATACATATTGATAATTACCTTAACGTGAATGGATTAAATGCTCCAACTAAAAGACACAGGCTTGCTGAATGGATAAAAAAACAAGACCCATCTATATGCTGCCTACAAGAGACCCACTTCAGATGTAGGGACACATACAGACTAAAAGTGGGGGGATGGAAAAAGATATTCCATACAAATGGAAATCACAAGAAAGCTGGAGTAGCAATACTCACATGAGATAAAACTGAGTTTAAAATAAAGAATATTACAAGAGACAAGGAAGGACACTACATAATGATCAAGGGATCAATCCACAATTATATATATATATATATATATATATTAGATATAACAATTATATATTATATATATATAACAATTATAAATATATATGCACCCAACATAGAAGCACCTTAATACATAAGGCAACTGCTAACAGCTATGAAAGAGGAAATCAACAGTAACACAATAATAGTGGGGGACTTTAAACCTCACTTACACCAATGGACAGATCATCCAAAATGAAAATAAATATGGAAACAGAAGCTTTAAAGACACAATAGACCAGATATATTTAATTGATATTTATAGGACATTTCATCCAAAAACAGCAGATTACAATTTCTTCTCATGTGCGCATGGAATGTTCTCCAGGATACATCACATCTTGGGTCACAAATCAAGCCTCAGTAAATTTAAGAAAATTGAAATCATACCAAGCATCTTTTCTGACCACAACAATATGAGATTAGAAATGAATTACAGGGGGAAAAAACGTAAAAAACACAAACACATGGAGGCTAAACAATACGTTAGTAAATAACCAAGAGATCACTGAAGAAATCAAAGAGGAAATCAAAAAATACCTAGAGACAAATGACAAGAAAAACACGATGATCCAAAACCTATGGGATACAGCAAAAGCAGTTCTAAGAGGAAAGTTTATAGCTACACAAGCCTACCACAAGAAACAAGAAAAATCTGAAATAAACAATCTAACCTTACACCTGAAGGAACTAGAGAAAGAAGAACAAACAAAACCGAAAGTTAGCAGAAGGAAAGAAATCATAGAGATCAGGGCAGAAGTAAATGAAATAGAAACAAAGAAAACAATAGCAAAGATCAATAAAACTAAAAGCTGGTTCTTTGAGAAGATAAACAAAATTGGTAAACCATTAGCCAGACTCATCAAGAAAAAGAGGGAGAGGACTCAAATCAATAAAATTAGAAATGAAAAAGGAGAAGTTACAACAGACACCACAGAAATATAAAGCATCCTAAGAGACTACTACAAGCAACTCTATGCCAATAAAATGTACAACCTGGAAGAAATGGAAAAATTTTTAGAAAGGTATAACCTTCCAAGACTGAACCAGGAAGAAACAGAAAATATAAACAGACCAATCACAAGCAGTGAATTTGAGACTGTGATTTAAAATCTTCCAACAAACAAAAGCCCAGGACCAGATGGCTTCACAGGTGAATTCTAACAAACACTTAGGGAATAGCTAACAGCCATCCTTCTCAAACTCTTCCAAAAAATTGCAGAGGAAGGAACTCTCCCAAACTCATTCTATGAGGCCACCATCAACTCTGATACCAAAATCAGACAAAGATACGACAAAAAATAAAATTACAGACCAATATCACTGATGAATATAGATGCAAAAATCCTAAACAAAATACTAGCAAACAGAATCCAACAACATATTAAAAGGATCATACACCATGATCAAGTGGGGTTTACCCCAGGGATGCAAGGATTCTTCAATATACGCAAATCAATCAATGTGATACACCATATTAACAAATTGAAGAATAAAAACCATATGATCATCTCAATAGGTGCAGAAAAAGCTTTTGACAAAATTCAACACCCATTTATGATAAAAACTCTCCAGAATGTGGGCATAGAGGGAACCTACCTCAACATAATAAAGGCCATATACGACAAACCCACAGCAAACATCATTCTCAATGGTGAAAAACTGAAAGCATTTCCCCTAAGATCAGGGACAAGAGAAGGATGTCCACTCTCACCACTATTATTCAACATAGTTTTGGAAGTCCTAGCCACGGCAATCAGAGAAGAAAAAGCAATAGAAAGAATAAAATTGGAAAAGAAGAAGTAAAACTGTCACTGTTTGCAGATGACATGATACTGTACATAGAGAATCCTAAAAATGCCACCAGAAAACTACTAGAGCTAATCAACGAATCTGGTAAAGTTGCTGGATACAAAATTAATGCACAGAAATCTCTTGCATTCCTGTACACTAATGATGAAAAATCTGAAAGAGAAATTAAGGAAACACTCCCATTTACTACTGCAACAAAATTAATAAAATACCTAGGAATAAACCTACCTAGGGAGACAAAAGACCTGTATGCAGAAAACTATAAGACACTGATGAAAGAAATTAAAGATGATACCAACAGATGGAGGGAAATACCATGTTCTTGGATTGGAAGAATCAATATTGTGAAAATGACTGTACTACCCAAAGCAATCTACAGATTCAATGCAATCCCTATCAAATTACCAATGGCATTTTTAATGGAACTAGAACAAAAAATCTTAAAATCTGTATGGAGACACAAAAGACCCTGAATAGCCAAAGCTGGCTTGAGGGAAAAAAATGGAGCAGGAGGAATCAGACTCCCTGATTTCAGACTATACTACAAAGCTACAGTAATGAACACAATATGGTACTGGCACAAATACAGAAACATAGATCAATGGAACAAGATAGAAAGCCCAGAGATAAACCCACGCACCTATGGTCAACTAATCTACGACAAACGAGGCAAGGATATACAATGGAGAAAAGACAGTCTCTTCAATAAGTAGTGCTGGGGAAACTGGACAGCCACATGTAAAAGAATGAAATTAGAACACTCTGTAACACCATACACAAAAATAAACTCAAAATGGATTTGAGACCTAAATGTAGATCAGACACTATAAAACTCTTAGAGGAAAACATAGGAAGAACACTCTTTGATATAAATCACAGCAAGGGCTTTTTTTGTTCCACTTCCTAGAGTAATGGAAATAAAAACAAAAATAAACAAATGGGACCTCATAAAACTTCAAAGCTTTTGTGCAGCAAAGGAAACCATAAAGAAGACGAAAAGACAACCCTCAGAATGGAAGAAAATATTTGCAAATGCATCATGGACAAAGCATTAATCTCCAAAATATATAAACAGCTCATGCAGCTTAATATTAAAGAAACAAACAATCCAATCCAAAAATGGGCAGAAGACCTAAATAGACATTTCTCCAAAGAAGACATACAGATGGCCAAGAAGCACATGAAAAGCTGCTCAACATCACTAATTATTAGAGAAATGCAAATCAAAACTGAAATGAGGTATTACCTCACACCAGTTAGAATGGGCATCATCAGAAAATCTACAAACAACAAATGCTGGAGAGGGTGTGGAGAAAAGGGAACCCTCTTGCACTGTTGGTGGGAATGTAAATTGATACAGTCACTATGGAGAAAAGTATGGAGGTTCCTTAAAAAACTATAAATAGAATTATCATATGATCTAGTAATCCCACTACTGGGCATATACCCAGAGAAAACCATAATTCAAAAAGACATATGCACCCCAATGTTCATTGCAGCACTATTTACAATAGCCAGGTCATGGAAGCAACCTAAATGCCCATCGACAGATGAATGGATAAAGAAGTTGGGGTACATATATACGATGGAATATTACTCAGCCATAAAAAGGAACGAAATTGGGTCATTTGTTGAGATGTGGATGGATCTAGAGGCTGTCATACAGAGTGAAATAAGTCAGAAAGAGAAAAACAAATATTGTATATTAATGCATGTGTGTGGAACCTAGAAAAATGGTACAGATGAACTGGTTTGCAGGGCAGAAGTTGAGACACAGACATAGAGAACAAATGTATGGACACCAAGTGGGGAAAGCTACGGTGGGGTGGGGATGGTGGTGTGATGAATTGGGCAATTGGGACTGACATGTATACACTGATGTTCATAAAATTGATGACTAATAAGAACCTGCTGTATAAAAAAATAACTTAAATTAAATTTAAAAATTAAAAATATAAGCAAAATATTGCCAAAAATGTAGTATATATGAAAATACCAAAATAAAATCAAAAAGTTGAAGAATATAATTACTTAACTAAAGATAGTGCAATAGGGGCTTCCCTGGTGGCGCAGTGGTTGGGAGTCTGCCTGCCGATGCAGGGGACACGGGTTTGTGCCCCGGTCTGGGAAGATCCCACATGCCGCGGAGCGGCTGGGCCCGTGAGCCATGGCCGCTGGGCCTGCGCGTCCGGAGCCTGTGGTCCGCGACGGGAGAGGCCACAACAGTGAGAGGCCCGCATACCACAAAAAAAAAAAAAAAAAAGATAGTGCAATAGAGGGATTCAACAGCAACAAGATAAGTAGAAGAAAAGATCAGCAAGTTGAAGACAGCATAGTGAAATCCATCCAGTAAGAGGAGCAAAAAGAATAAAAAGAGTGAAAATAGCTTATGGGACTTGCATTATAGTATGCTCAGAAGAAGGAGAGATAGAAAAGGAAAAAAACCTTATTTGAATAAATCATGGCTGAGTACTTCCCTAATCTATGAAAAGAAACAGATATTCAGATCTAGGAAGCCCTGAGAATTCAAAATAAGAACTCAAAGAGATCCATACCATGACATTATAATTAAATTAAGAGAAAAAAAATTGTTACACAAAAAAGGAACATCCATAACTATCAGCAGATTTTTCAGCAGAAGCTTTGCAGGCCTGAATGGAGACATAATATATTCAAAAAGCTGAAAGAAAAAAACAAAACTGACATCCAGGAATACTCTACTCAGCAAAACTGTCATTCAGAATTGAAGGAGAGATGAAGAGCTTTCCAGACAAGCAAAAGCTGATTGAGTACATCACCACTAGACTGGTCTTACAAGATATGTTAAAGGGATTTCTTCAAGCTGCAACAAAAGGACTCTAGTTAGTAACAGAAAAATATATGAAAGTATAAATTTCACTGGTAAAGATTAATATACATGTAAGTTTAGAATATTCTAATGTTGTAATGATGACTTAAATTGCAGAAAGATCTGTTTTGATCCACCTCCTAGAGTAATGAAAATAAAAACAAAAATAAACAAATGAGACCTGATTAAACTTAAAAGCTTTTGCACAGCAAAGGAAACCATAAACAAAATGAAAAGACAACCCACAGAATGTGAGAAAATATTTGCAAATGAAGCAACCATCGGGGATTAATTTCCAAAATATACAAATAGCTCTTGCAGCTCAATATCAAAAAAACAAACAACCTAATCCAAAAATGGGCAGACCTAAATAGACTTTTCTCCAAAGAAGACATACAGATGGCCAAAAAACACATGAAAAGATGCTCAATGTCACTAATTATTAGAGAAATGTAAATCAAATCTACAATGAGGTATCACTTCACACTGGTCAGAATGGCCATCATCAAAAAATCTACAAACAATAAATGCTGGAAAGAATGTGTATAAAATGGAACTCACCTACACTGTTGGTGGGAATGTAAATTGGTACAACCATTATGGAGAACAATATGGAGGGTCCTTAAAAATCTAAAAATAGAACTACCATAAGATCCTACAATCTCACACTTGGGCATATATCTAGAGGAAACCATAATTCAAAAAGATACATACACCCCAGTGTTCACTGCAGCACTATTTCCAATAGCTAAGACACGGAAGCAACCTAAATGTCCATTGACATAGGAGTGGATAAAGATGATGTGATACACATATACAATGGAATATTACTCAGCCATAAAAAAGAATGAAATAATGTCATTTGTAGAAACATGGATGGACCTTGAGATTGTCATACTGAGTGAAATAAGTCAGACAGAGAAAGATAAATACCATATGATATCATTTATATGTGGAATCTAAAAAAAATGGTACAAATGAACTTATTTACAAAACAGAAATAGAGTCACAGATGTAAAAAACAAACTTATGGTTACCGGGTGGGGGGGAAGGGGGGAGGGATAAAGTGGCAGATTGGGATTGATGTATACACACTACTATGTATAGAATAGATAACTAATAAGGACCTACTGTATAGCACAGGGAACTCTGCTCAATACTCTGTAATGACTAATACGGGAAAATAATCTAAAAAAGGGTGTATATATGTATATGCATAACTGATTCACTTTACTGTACACCTGAAAATAACACAACATTGTAAATCAACTATACTCCAATAAAAAATTTTAAATAAATAAATAATTATTTTTAAAAAAGAATTAATACAAAACTTTCTCAAACTCTTCCAAAAAACAGAAGTGGAAGGAACATTATTAAGCTCACTGTACAAGACTGCATTATCCTGAGACCAAAACCTGATAAGAACACTAAAGGAAAAGAAAAATACAAGCCAATATTCCTGATGAACCTAGATGCAAAACTCCTAAAAAAATACAAACAAAATGAGTTCAACAATAGATTAAGAGGATAATACACCACATCAAGTGAGATTTATTGCAGGGGTGCAAAGAAGGTTCAACATTCACAAATCAATGAAATACAGCACATTAACAAAATAAAGGATAAAAATCATATGATGCAGGAAAAGCTCTTGACAAAATTCATCATCTGCTTGTGATAAAAACTCTCAACAACCTGGGTATAGATAGAAGTTACTTCAATATTATAAAGACTATATATGACATACCCATAGCCAACTTCATATTCAATGGTGAAAAGCTGAAAGCTTTACCTCTAAGACCAGAAACAAGGCAAGGATGCCCACTCTTGCCAATTTTATTAAGTATATCACTGGAAATCCTATTCAGAACAATTAAGTAAGAAAAAGAAATAAAGGCATCCAATTGGAAAGGAAGAAATAAAACTATCTCTATTTGGAGATGACATGATATGATAAATATAAAGCCCTAAAAACTGCACCCCAAACTGTTAGAACTAATAAATGAATTATTAGCAATTTTACAGTAAAATTGCAGGAGACAAAATCAATATTAAAAAAATATGTTGTGTTTTTACACACTAATAGTGAAATACCAGAAAGAAAAATTTAAGAAATAAATCCCATTTATAATTGCATCACAAAGGTCAAAATACCTAGGAATAAATTTAACCAAGGAGGTGAAAGACCTGTACACTAAAACTATAAGACAAAAATTGAAGAAAGCACAAATGAACAAAAACATATTCTGTGTTCATGGATTGGAAGAATTAATATTGTTAATCTCCATAATACCCAAAGCAAACTACACATTCAATGCAATCCCTATCAAAATGGTGTTTTTCACAGAAATAGTACAAATTCTAAAATTTGTATAGAACCACAAAAGACCTCAAGTAGTCAAAGCAATCTTGAGAAAGAAGACCAAAGCTGAAGGCATCAAACTTCCTGATTTCAAACTATATTACAATGCTACAGTAATCAAAACAGTATGATATTGACATAAACACAGACATATAGCCCAGTGGAACAGAATAGAGAGCCCAGAAATAAACCCATGTATGTATGGTCAGTTAATTTATGACAAAGGAGCCAAGAATATATAATGGGGAAATATAGTCTCTTCAATAAATGGTGTCCACAAAATTGGACAGCCACATGCAAACAAGTGAAACTAGACCAATATCTTACACCATGCACAAAAATCAACTCAAAATCGATTAAATACTTGAAAATAAGACCTAAACCATAAAACTCCTAGAAAAAAATTTTTTTAAACGCTCCATGACATAGGTTTTTTTCAATGAGTTATTTGGATTTGACACCAAAAGCAAAGGCAACAAAAGCAAAAGTAAACAAGTGGGACTATAACAAACTGAAAACTTTTGTACAGCATAGGAAACCATTAACAAAATGATAAGGAAACCTACAGAATAGGAGAAAACATTTGAAAATCATATATCTTATAAGGGATTAACATCCAAAATATATAAAAAGCTCACACAACTCAATAACAAAAAATATCTGATTTAAATATAGGCAGAAAATCTGGATAGACATTTTTCCAAAGAAGACATACAAATGGGGAACAAGTACATGAATAGGTGTTCAACATTATTAATCATCAGGGAAATGCAAATTAAAACCACAATGAGCTATCACCTCACACTTGTCACAATGGCTATTATCAAAAAGATAAGAGACAGCAAGTGCTGGTGAGGATGTGAAGAAAAGCAAACCCTTGTGCACTGTTAGTGGGAACGTAAATTGGTACAGCCACTGTGGAAAAAAGTATGGAGATTCCTAAAAAATTAAAAATAGAACTACCATATGATTCAGGAACCCCACTTCTGGGTATGTGTATAAAGAAAATAAAATCACCATCTTGAAGAGATATCTAAACCCCCATGTTCATTGCAGCATTATTTACAGTAGCCAAGATATGGAAACAACCTAAGTGTCCATCTATGGACAGATGGATTAAAAATTGTGATATATCTCTATCATGTATCTATAGCTATAGATACATAATACACTTTTATTCATCTATGAAAAGAAGGAAATCCTGCCATTTGTAACAATATAGATGAACCTCTAGAGCATTATGCTACTGAAGTAAGCCATACAGAGAGACAAATACTGTATGATCACACTTATATGTAGAATCTGAACTCACAGAAAACAGATTGGTTGTTGTCAGAGTTGGGGGTGGAGGATGGAAGAAATGCATGTAGTAGGTCAAAATGTACAAATTTCTAGTTATAAAATAAGTAAGTCTTGGAAATGTAATGCACAGCATGGTGACTATAGTTAACAATACTGTATCGTATATTTGAAAGTTGCTGAGAGAGTATAGATCTTAACAGTTTTTATCAAAAAAAAAAAAAAAAAAAAGCCCTAGTGAGGTTACGGGATGTTAACTGAACTTATTGTGCTTCATTTCAAAATATGTACATATATCAGATCATTATGTTGTACACCTTAAACTAATATAATCTTTATATTATATAATGTATATGTTATATATTATATATATAATATATATACATTAGATCTCAGTAAAGCAGGAAAAATTATTAATCACATGTTAGAGCTAGTGATTAGTAGAATTTAATATTGTACTCTATGTTTCCTGATCAGTATTTTTCCTTTAAACCCATCTGACTTTTAAAATGTGTTTCAATGGTATTACCTGTATTAGAAAATCAAATACAGTTCTGAATAAGATCTATAAACTCCAAAGCAAGAAGTCATCAGTTTTAAAAACAAAAGTTTTTAAAACAGAAGTTATTAACTGCCTTTGAGCATAGTTGTTATCCATAATATCTTGTTGTTATCCATAATATCTTGTTGGACTATATTTGATTGATACTTATAAACATTGTATAGGAGAAAGCTCTGTTTTAATCTTTAAAGCTTAATGATTAAAATTTCTTTCTTCCATGTTCTGAATAAAGACCAGAAAAATTATGCCGCTTGGTTTTATTAAGGAAAATATTTCCTTCTGTGCCAGTGCAAAATATCCTATGACTTCTAGAAATGTACTTATGAAAGCAAAACGGATCAATTTGCCAAAAATTAAATGAAGCAACACGCAATCTAACCATCCAGGCAGAATGATATTTTGCCTACCTAAACGCCTCCTGACATTTTCATTGGTTAAGGAATTACTCCTCACTTCATGACACAAATTTGCTTAGTGCTTCAGTAAAAACAGCTGCTGAGTATCTTTCCTGAAGTGACTATTTGAAAATTACAAATTAAGAAGTATTTGAAAGTATTCTGTATGTCCATTTGTAAATTATTTAGACGTTTTAGATGAAAAAGGTAGGCATTTTATGAACATTTTAAGGTTCTACATATTAGATGTACTGTACCCAATGTTTAAAAAATTCAATGAAAACATGTACTTTGTAAGAAAAATCACTCAATTAATACATAAATACGTTCTTTTGGGGAAAAAAAGATACAATCGCTTTCAGTAATCTTCAATTCCATCCATTCCTTTCCCCCAGAAATGAACACTGTTTTGGGTTTGATGAGATCCTTAAAGAACATTTTCATATATTGACTGAATATAAAATATATACCTATAGTGTATTTTTACTTAAATACTCACATGATACGTTCTGTGTCACAATTTGCTTTTCTTCTATTAATTTTCTTTTCAACTGTACACGGTATGAATGAATTGTAGGTTCTTTAATTATTCTTCTGTTGATAGAGATTTAGGACATTTACATACTGTTGTTTATATCTGACACGTTTTGAAGCCTCACACTGTGCCCTTATCCTAATTGGTTTAAACAAACTGACTAATTTACTTTTCACAAGAATTCAATATATCAATTCAACCAGGAAATCTGACCTTTTGATACTGCTATTTCAAACTTTGACTTTCAACTCTCAAAGGACCACCAAGAAAATCTGTAACCAAGCAATGGTAAGTTGATTAGATTGACTGTAGTAAGAGAGAATGTCAAGCTGACAGAGTTTAGGAATGTCCCAGAGAGGGCGATCAGGGTTTTAAGACCTGGGCAGGGTGATTTTTTAAAGAAAGTCTTATATGGTAAGGAACTGGGTGGGACTGGGCAGAATTCATATGTATCGTATACCTTTGGACTGATGGCAGAGAGAGATGAGGAAGCAAATTTTGTTAACAAATCTGTTATTATTGATAAGTAAGCTGTTATGGTTTCTTCTTAGTCTTATCTTCCTAGAACAAGTACCTAAGTTATTTTGCCAATTTTCAATATTGTTTAACAAAGGAACAGGAAGGTATGTTTAAGTTCTCACCAATACCGCTACAGTAAATATAGTTTTGCATGACTCCATGTATGTGAATGATATTTTTCTAAGATAGATCCCTAGAAGTGGAAATTCTGGGGCTTTAGGTTTGCACATTCTTTTAAGAGATACTGTCAAATTGTGTTCCAAAAACCCTAATGTTAACTATTTTCAGCAAAGGCATATGGTACTCGATTTCCATACCCACACTAACACTATATCTGATCAAGCTATCAATTTTACCAACCTGATAAGAGAAAAATGCTGGTTTGCTCGACATTTTAATTACAATTTCCTTGATTTTTTTCCTGCATTTTCCTAGCAAAGTTGAGCAGCATATTTCTTATGCTGCTCATTTGTTTGTTGTCTCCTGTGATATATTTGTTCATTTCCTTTGTCATTTTTTCCCTATTGATTTGTAGGACCATTATATAAAAATGCATTTCTTGCTCATGTATTTAAGAGATGGCTTCATCAGCTCTACTAAAGGCTGCTGTTAAGTTTAGGTCTATTCCACCTATACCAATTTTGGGCTTTGGTTGAGTGGCAGCAGTTACTTGGAACATTTACTTTTCATGGAAGAAATGGAAGCTTTCTCCAGAGAGGTGAGTGGAAATATGGGGTTTCTCTTAGGGGTTAATATACTTTAACTTCCATCCATATTATACTGTCCAAAACAAATCACATTGCCCAGCCCCAAATCAATAGGAGGGCTAAATTTACTCTTTTCATGGATGTAAGGGGAGAAGAGATTAAATAACTGTGAACAGAAATCTCATCTCCTCAATTCTAGGTAAAGCTCACTCTAGCTTGAACCCTCCCAGAAGATAGTCATGATGCAGAATTTGGTGACTACCATTGCTATATATGTATTTGTACCTACTCAACAAATATAATGTATGTTCCACTAACCATAGTGTATATACTGTTGTATTTTAGATTTAGCCATGTTTATAAAAGTAATTACTAATAATCACATGAACAGATAATCTGGTAATTAGGAAAATATAAAGTAAAATAATAGGATATGGGGCTTCCCTGGTGGTGCAGTGGTTGAGAGTCCGCCTGCCGATGCAGGGGACATGGGTTCGTGCCCCGGTCTGGGAAGATCCCACACGCCACGGAGCGGCTGGGCCCGTGAGCCATGGCCGCTGAGCCTGCGTGTCTGGAGCCTGTGCTCCGCAACGGGAGAGGCCCCAACAGTGAGAGGCCCGCCTACCACAAAAAAAATAAAAATAAAAATCATAGGATATGACATTTTCATCTTTTATAAAAATAAGTACGTATGATAACACCAAGTGTTGGTGGGTAAGTATGAAATGAGAATTCTTATTGATGGTGAAAGTATACATAGAGTGATAGTGACTGGGTTTTGACTCATAAAGCTGAAGCTGCACATGTCCTACAATAAAGCAGCTTCCCTTATTTTTTTGGAAGAGACTATATAAGAGGGGAATTTTCTATTCCTTTAAAGTTTTGGAAAACTCAGCCACATAACCTTTGGGGACTAATGTATGTTTTGGTACAAAATTTGAATCACATTTTCAATTTTCTTTCTATAGTTATTATGCTATCCAGATATTTTAAATTGATTCTTATCAATTTAGATAGTTTTTATTTTTCCAGTAAATAGCATTAATTTTATTTAGGGACTCTGTTGATATTTATAGTTCCTCTGTGGATCCCTCCTTGTTTTCCAGCACTGCTATGATGTATTGCTACTTTTCTAGATCTCTTAATTTCAAAGCTTGGTGTTGGGATGTGAGATAACCTGTCTGCCAAGTTATCAACCTGATTTCCTGTGTACATTACAACAATGAGCCTGGTTAGACAGCATATTAAATATAGGCTCTCTCTGACATGCCATACCTTCAAAATTTCACATTAAGTATGCATACATTAAATTTCTGATAACTCAGAGGGCAAATACAAGAAAATTGTTTCCAAGAAAATGTAGTAACCTCCAATAAGCCTTGTTATAACTCTTGACCATGGTTATATCATAGACAATCTTTTTGATCTAGCATCTTAGCACAGAAAACCTCTTTGATTTGGCATCTTTTTAAAAATATTCTTTCAGTTAGTATTTGGCAAGAAATTGAAGAAGGTGATGATGCCATCATTTCTTACTCAGTTTTCTCTATAGTATATATTCTGTGTTTCATTGTTTTTAGTTTAATGAAAATTCTTTATGTTCACACAACTCAGGGAATGTGGTCACTTTTCCAAGTGAAATGGGATATAAAAATCCAATGTTACCTGGTCAATTCAGAAAATACTCTTAATTTTGAGATTCCTATTTGGACAAACTAAAGCTACCACATTTTGTATAACTAAAGCTTATTTGAAAATTGTCTTTACATACACTTTTTTTTAACATAGGTTTTACTAAATGTTCTCATGGATTATTGAAATGTGCTATAGAGATTTTATAAATGGTCTATTTTATTCTATTTATATCATATTATCTGGAGCTTGGAGTGTCACTTTCTTTTTTCTAGAACAGATAATTTGAGTTTTATTTTATGACCTTGACCGGAGTTAGAAAGCTAAAGATATTATATGAGAAAGTGAGAAGGTTGAGCAATCCTAAATTAGAAATAACTGAGGTATTGAACAATTTATAGAGTTAGCTCTTCCAATGAGTTTGCTCTTGCCCACAAGATCTAGTAGAAATCTGCCTAATTAAAAAACTTTAAGTTGGAATTAGTGGCAAAACAATGATCACAACAAACCTGCAACACCCAAAACATACTCATTAACACTCAACAATTCATCCAAAAATCTTTCCAAATTCCTTAGTATTAAAATTTTACCAAAATATCTCTATATATAAATATGTATTAAGACTGCTTAAATACCTTAGCCCAAAGTCATTTGGTGAGAAGGTAAGTAAAGAGTCAGAACTTTAATTTAGTGAAATATCTTTCAGAATACTCACTGAGTAGCCCTACCAATGCCAACCAACTGGCCCATAATAATGTAGCTTGCTGTCTAATACATTTCAAAAATGAGATACATATTTTAATGTAACCCCACATGTTCTTTTTTATAAATAGGCAAAAATCTCAGTTTCAAATTCACAGTTTGTATATATCAAAATTAAAAGGACATAAGTGAGATTTTAACATATCTGAACAAATTTGGAGGTCTCAAGCTGTAATCCTGTTTTAAAACTTCTTAGTATGAACAAAATTGCTATTGAAAATAATTGCATTTCTCAAAGAGAAATATAATTCCAAACATTAAAAAAATTCAACACATTTCTCACTCATTATGTGTGCTTCAGGCATAGTGCTGTTCGTATTCTAATTAGTCATTATCATGTACTTTCTAATTATCTCAATTCTAAATGATTAAAAATTACAAGATCAAAGTTTTAAATGATAGCAGCAATGAATTAGTCAACAAGAGTAGTGAGAGAACTGAATTCAGTATAAGAAAAAATCTATTATTTTTAAATGTCATTTTTTACTTTATAGTACCTTGAAAATACCACTTCCAGTAATTTTAGAAGTAAATTGAAAGATCTAATTATTGAGAGGAAAGATCAACTGATTAACAAAATAATATTTCAAAAGGCTCTATTTCCTCTAATGACACAAAACTATAAAATGTTCATATATTTTTGCTGCCTAAACATCCTAGAACAATTTGCAATTTTCTAAATGAGCTACGACTGGTAAATAACCTGTGAGGTTTTACAGAACAGACTTCAACAAAGTGCATCATCTCTTTCTTTGCCACAGAGGTGATCACAGGAGATCAAACTGAATTAAAAATTTATGTAAATATCAATTAAAAGACCAGAATGAATCCCATTTTAACAAGTAATCAAAGCAATCAAATCAATGACAGTGCTGTTAGGTAGCTGAGGAGGGTAACATTAAAAGTTCTTTAGATACATATAGTCTTGAAAGGTAACATAGCAGGTTCTTTTGAAGATTCACCATTTGAGAATGGAAAGTATATATTTAAGTTCATCTAAATAAATAGTTTTTTGAATAATTGCTGAAGGTCAATTTTAAATTCAGAGAATGCAAACTCAGAGAGGATTTATGTTAGAGCAGTGGAAACAGCTAATTTCCATGCTGATATAAACAAATGTGTATATTTTTGTAAGAAAAAGAATATACACAGTAATAATATGTGAGGCAATTTAAAACTGGGACAGACAAAAAGAAGTCATGGTTCACTGTGAAATTTTAACTGGATTAATAGGAAGCACTGGCACTTTAAAACAACAAACCAATATGTAGGAATAAAAGTTAACTCTCCATCACACTCAAATGGGTTTAAAGGATGTTTTGCCATCAAAAGCACTGGTGTTAAGAGCAAGGTTCAATTAATGAGAGGTTCCCAGCAAAAGACTGAGCTCTGCTGAAGATAATCAGGGAGGAGTCTTATTTACATAAACAACAGAGTCTTAAATTGTTATGAGGGCTGTTGGTGTTATTTTGTTGTACATGAGGTAGAGAATATAAAGGATGAGTTGGAGGGAAAAACAATTCTCAGAGAAAGAAACAAACAAAAAGATCGTGGAGGAAAAGAGGTGTGCCATATGAAGAAAAAAAAAAGGAGCATTGCAAAATAATTGCACTTTATTCTTCAGGGTGCAGCCCCAGGCCAGAGAATTGGAAAACAAAATTAAGATTATAGATTTCCATGTATACAAGTATGAAATGTATTGATACCTAAGGGACTAGATCTCAGATCTAAAACATAAAAATGTTTTTTTTTTTTTAAAAAAGCACTATGTTACTCAAAGAAATATAATTGAGTTCGAAGTTGAGTTAAATGAGGAATTTTAGGAAATGGATAGGCCATATTTGGATGAGAACAGGAAGAAAAGAGAAATAATAATATTGTGGTAGTGTAGAGAAAGAAGGTGTTGGAGAAGGAAGGTATTGGTGCCTTCCATGGAGAAAGAAGGTATTGGTGAATTTTTTTCTAGTAGAATTTATAGACATAATTCAGTGGGAAAATGTAATAGTGGTGGTAATACAGAGATGTAAGGAATGTTTCACTTTTCTAAGTTCAAATCTCTATGAAGCCTTAATTTGCCTTGCTGATCCCTAAAACAATAGAGGAATGCTGAGGCAATGCTTTTTGAGACTTCTTCCATATCAACAAGGGGGAAGAGGTTCATAAATCTAAAGTAGTAAAAATTGTGGTAGGAAACGATCATACTGCTCCAAGTTATAATACTGAAAGACAGAAATAAAAGACATAGTCACATGCAAACTAAAGACTGAGTTGTTTCCTCCTTCCTGACTGTCTAGTTATAAGAGCACAATTACACTGAGCTGTCATTATCTGTTGATATCCCATCTTCCCAGGTAGACTTCAAAACTTTCAAAATCAGCAGTAATTGTTACTCATCTCCATATCTTTAATGCATAACACAGTGTTTTTGTTTGGGAATTTAATACATTTAATCCTCATTATTCATGGATTCTGTATTTGCAAATTTGCCTACTGACTAAAATGCATTTATAACTCCAAAATCAATACTCATGCTACTTTCACAATAGTTTAAAGGCATGAATATGTACAGAGAGGTAAGAAATAGGAGTTCCTCAACACACACTTTCCCAGCTTAGGTGGAACAAGGAGAAGGTTGTTTTGGCTATTGTACCATAAACAAGTATATGTTTTGTGGGCTATTTAATGCCATTTTTGTTGGCTTTTTGTTGGTGATGTCTCTGTTTAAAATGGCCCCCAAGCAATGTTGAAGTACTGCCTGTGTTCTGAATTAAAAAAGGCTGTGATGTGCTTTACTGAGAGCACATGTTTTACATAAACTTTGTTGAGGCATGTGTTATAGTGCTGTTGATAGTGAGTTCAATGTTAATGAATCAACAGTATGTATTAAATAAGGTGTCAAACAAAACACACATAAAATAAGGTTATGTGTGCAAAAATGCTGTGGCCAAGGCTTGCAGGAATCTAACCCTATATTTCTTCTAGGAACAATGATTCAGTATTTGTTAATTCAGTGTTTGCAGCAACTTTGTAGAACATAACTATAGTGAATAATGAGAATCAAATTTGTATGTTTGTTTTGAATGAGTTATTTAAAAGATGCATCTATGATTCATAACACTAGTTAGACTAGCTTTTTTATAAATGCAATTTTATATATTTTCAAAAAATACAGCTAATCTGCAAATTAAATGGATTCAGGTTTTTAGATATTTAACAGCTAAAATTCCCGGATTTAATTTATACATCTACCAGTCGCATTCCAAGTGACAGGCTGTAACTTTACGTTGTCGCTAACTTCTTGGAGTCTCTGCCCTCAACTAAAAATAATTGCCTCGGGAGCCTGATATGAGACCCAAAGAAGTAATGTGAAAGAAAATATTTTTCTAAACTCTAAAATGCTGAACATTATTATCCTTTGATTATATCAGTTGTATCTATTGAAACAAATTAAACTTACTTAAATAATTATTACTAGTTTACACATTTTACTCACCTTTAAAAAACTGACTCCGCAACTGTAATGGCGGCGCGGCGAGCGCAGCGTTAGCCCGTGGTTCTCAGCCCGCGGCCGTTAGTGCACAGCTGTTAGTGCGTGGTCCTTAATGGTCCCCCTCCACCAGCGGTCAGCATCGCAGTGCGCCAGGCGGCGGTCACCCTGGGTCGCTGTGCTGTGACCTGTCGCCTGTTGGGGGGTGCGGAGCAGCCTGAGGGCCGGCTGGATCCTGGACGTCCTGCTCCCTCAGTGATGATGGCTGGCCGCAATTTGACCCAGAGGGCACTGCCAGCTGAGATCTGCCTCTTCAGTTGCACCTGGGCACTGGTGGGAGCACCCAAACTGGGTGCTGGATGAGTGCTCCTGGGCAAGAGTGACCGGCCTGCGCAAGGACCCCCTCTCAGCCGGGGCCTAAACCTCGGAGGGGGAAAGTCGATCCTTGGGACCCTGGACAAGTAAAATGAGGGGTAATGATGTCACTTTGCTCACAGGATTTGTTAAGTGTTAGAAGTCGTGTAATTGTATTGTATAATACAAGCCGAATTGTATAATTCTGAAGGCTATTACCTTTAAGAGTATGACACCTTTAGGGCTTCCCTGGTGGCGCAGTTGTGGGGAATATGCCTGCCAATGCAGGGGACACGGGTTTGAGCCTTAGTCTGGGAGGATCCCACATGCCGCGGAGCGGCTAGGCCCGTGAGCCTGCGCGTCTGGAGCCTGCGCGTCTGGAGCCTGCGCGTCTGGAGCCTGCGCGTCTGGAGCCTGCGCTCCGCAGCGGGAGAGACCGCGACAGTGAGAGGCCCGCGCACCGCGCTGAAGAGTAGCCCCCGCTCTCGGCAACTGGAGAAAAGCCCTCGCACAGAAACGAAGACCCAACACAGCCAAAAATAAATAAATAGATTAATTAATTTATAAAAAAAAGAGTATTACTACACCTTTAGATAAAAAATTGTCTTTGTTTTGAAGGTTTACAGGAATATCGTGGCCTGTGACCTGACCTACATGGACAGCTGCAAGAACAAAGGGTCCCTCACCAAGAGCTTTGCAACAACTAACCACGCCCCTCTCTCACCTTTTCTATAAACAGGCTTTGCTGAAAACCTTCCAGGAGTTCAGGGTTTTTAAGGCATGAGTAAACCCTCTCCTGCGTGGCCCTGCAATAAACCTTTCTCTGCTCCAGACTCCAACGTTTCGACATTGTTGGCCTTACTGTGCATCAGGCACACGGAACTGTGCCGGGTAACACAACTACTAGATATCTGAAGTCATCATATTTGGGGCTGTGAGACTGACGAATGTAAAAAGTACAAGTCTCCTATACTCAAAAGAGCTTGTTGTAGATTTAAAAATTTGGCATTCGTATTTTTAATAGCAACATAAGCAGTGTAGAATAAACATATAAAAAATCAATTTCTATTAGGACACTAAAAAGGGTGAAACCGAAAATAAAACTTCCCTCAAAAAGACAATGTAAGTGAATCACAGTTCCCTCATGTGGGAATAGGAGGAAAAGAAGTGAAAAAGTTTATGTTATTGGCATTTTATTTTCCTTGATTTAAATAAAATTACTTAAAATACATACAAAAAAAAGTTCCTAAGAAACATTCTTGTGCTGTAACAATTTTTACCTAAATATGAAGTCCAATATGCTTGATGTCAAGTTTGTTCCAAGATATGACTTTGGAATTCATCTAATGAACTTTTTTTCTTGCAAAAAATATACGTTTTTCTAGACTTGTTATGTGCTTTAATTACGTTTGCTAGTTATGACATGATCTCTGTTTACACTAATTACTAACTGCTTGTAATTATACAAATCATGCCTATACACCCTAATTTACTTAAGATGATATGTAAACAAAAATTTATCTTTTTCCTGCCTGCAACAGGGGAAGATGAGGTGCTGAGATTTTTTTTAAATAAAGAGGATCAAAAACCACAGAGGCATCATCAGCCGTACAAGCAAGTTGGGGCAGAGGTGGGGGGAGTGAGGCAGGTATTCTTTATTTGTGCTGAGTGGCTCTCCTTGTCTCTAAAGCACTTTCTTATCCCTCAATCCCACAAAAGCCTGGGATCAGTTAAGAAGGAATTATCAGTACCTTAATGGATGATGTAGCAATCCCGCCCAGATACTATTTCTTTGTAACCAGACTCTATGTACCTATTAGATCCTTGCTTCTCTAACATAAGGTTTTGCATTTTGCTCAGCACATCTATAAATCAGCAGCTACTGGCTGTAGAAGGAGACGCCTGAAAAACCTAGTCCTCGTTCTATATGTTATATGTCAGAAGAGAAGGGAAAGATTACATACTTTACTTTCAATATTCCACCTGATCGTCGTAACAATCTGATGAGATTATAGTTAGTTAGAAAAAGTAAGCCGATTCAATGAATAGTTTTCTAAATCTACACAGTTAATCAGTGGTAAAATCGCTATTAGAACCCTGACTCTAATCTGTTCTATTTTATGTTATATCAATGGCAACTATAGAACCCGTTAGAATTCTCTTGAACCATAGACACACAGGCCTCGCACTCAGACACAGCCTGATTAACAAACAAGTATAAAAGAAAAGTTCCTTTTTTCCATGATGACAGCTGCTTAATTGATTGTTTGCTCCATTGTTTTTTTCTTTTTTTTTCCCCTTTGTTCTGGATCATGTTTGCCTGAGCCTGTAATTCCCCTAGGGCTGTGGGTCCCTGGCTCTTAGTGCTCTGCTGTTCACTTCCCCATTGCTATTGATATTCCCATATCCTGGTTAGCACTGGACAGAGATCAGTACTTCATTAGTCCTCTTGATAAAACCTCACCCTTGAGTTGGAGGCAAAACATTTAAATTTAAAACAAACTCCCAAATATTAAAATGGACTTTATCTAGAAGCCAAGCAGAATTCAACAGGTTGTTTGGTTTGGTGGTTGATGTCAAGAAGACAGAAGAGTGTTTTTAAAAGAATTGAGTTAGAAATTGAAGAGTGAATAGGAAGACATGGATAATTGTGGAATATGGGTTAAGTGACCCATGAGGAATTTTGAAAAAATCAGGTTCTCCTATAAAATTTCATTTTATATAGATCCCATACACATATTTTAAGAATCAATTCAAGTTTTCTTTCCCTCCAAAGCTTTTTGTGACTTTCCCAGTTTTTATTGCTATTCCTCCCAAATGTTTCCATGGTATCTTTACATCATAAATCACAGGAGTTATACAGTTAACATATTAAGAACTCTTCCTTTTAAATTTTGTATCCCCATCACAAAAGGCGTATTTTGTTTGTTTGCTTAGTAAAAATGTTCCTGGAACAAGAATACACTTAGTATGTTAACAGTCAATCTGGTTGCATATAGTTCCCATTTTAAGTGGTATAATGTATTTTAAACTTTGGTTTGTAACTTTTCACTTGTGAAGATATATGGTATGCATGGGTGTTACTGTGCTACCTGTATGCAAATCGAGACTTAGTGAAGTGTGGCATTCTTGCAGCTATCAGTCAAGGCAATGCTAAATATAGCTTTTTGCATAAAGGTATGTCTGTTCTTTGTTTACAATGGTTATTGAACAGTGACTGTAAGATCATAATGGTGGTTTTCTTCTCATATTTGAAGCTTTATATTGACCTCTATAAAAATATAAGAAATATGTGATATTTTTCTGAGCATAGACGAAAGATGAAAATCCATTTCTAAAGGAAATAGACTTAACGATAAAAACATAAGCAGAAATAAGGGAGCAAAATAGCTGAATTTCTTGTTTTAAACTGCATGGATTCTATATGAGGGTAGGTCAAGCTCATTTTCAGGAATAGTTTTTTTTTTAATATTACTGAGTTTTAAGTCACAACTTAAGCATTATAGATATTTTTAAAAATGAAGTATTCAAGGAATTATCTGACATAGAAATGGAACTCAAAACAACATAGGAAGGTAATTTAATCTGCAGTTGTTAGCATAAAATAACACAAAACCTAAAGATAATAGTATTTTTTTCCTTACCATTAAGCCTCATGTTTATTTTAATTGTACCAAGCATTTAAAAATGTGTACCCTCTTGGGCTTCCCTGGTAGCGCAGTGGTTGAGAGTCCGCCTGCCGATGCAGGGGACACAGGTTCGTGCCCCGGTCCGGGAAGATCCCACATGCCGCGGAGCGGCTGGGCCCGTGAGCCATGGCCGCTGAGCCTGCGCGTCTGGAGCCTGTGCTCCGCAACGGGAGAGGCCACAACAGTGAGAGGCCCGCGTACCGCAAAAAAACAAACAAAAAGTGTACTCTCTTTTCTTTCATATAATAACTCTGTGAGATAGAGAAGTTTCATATTGCTACCACCACTTTATGGAAGCCCAAAGCAAGCGTTTCAAGGTGATATAAACAGACATCACAAATACAACCTAATCACACGACCAAGAATTCTGAACCCTTTGAGGAAAACCAACAATATAAAAGAGACACAAAAGAATAGAAAAACTAACATCTGAGGAAACAGACCTAACAGGACAAACAGAGTAATACTTTAAATCATGATTATTGCCAAAGCTCTGTCAGCAGCAGTGATTGTACAAATTTAAACTGCTATCAACAAACAAAACTCTGAAAATCTATGCTTAACATCATAATTGACTATGGTAGTGAGCTAAATTTTTGAATAGGGAAAGATGCCCATGCATTAAAACAAACAAACAAACAAAAAAAAACAAACAAAAAAAAAAAAGAAAGAAAATACCAAAGAGAGACTCAGCAGTCCTAAGATTTGTTTTTTAAAAATGTTACAGAAGATCTGAGGAGATAAAAGGAGGGGCTAAATGTTCTTTAAAAATGGGGAAAAAAATTTAAGTAGGACTGAAGAATAATGAGATTACTAAATTGAAAAGGCTTGCCATGTATTGAGTGGCAGGAATTTTAAACACACAGATACACAATTATATATCACTAGACACATCATTGTGGTAAAATTTCTGAACTCCCAAAATTAAAAAAAGAAATCACTTTAAGATGTAGACACACTACAAGAATTAAATGACATTGAAAACAGACTTGTTTTGGGCAGTATTTCTTGCAAGACTGTAAACATATTTCTTCGGAATTTTGAAGAACTGATCTTGACCATAAAACCTTAATTTATCATTTAAGGGAGAGAACATGCAAGAACTCATATTTTATTTTTTAAAAAGTACCCAAATTGTAAGAATTATAAGAGAACATGCTCAAAAGAAACAATGCAAAAAAAAAATTCAACCCAAAGGAATAAATAAAGCACATTAAATATGAGTAAGTTTGATCTGCTTAAAAATATATACACTCCTATAACTCAAATCCCAGAGGAATTTATTAAATAGAAGATGATGGTTTGGGGGATGGAAAGGGATAGTGGTAAAAGGAGATTGATTTTTTTTTCATTTTGCTTATTTTAGCTTTATTATGTAGATTAAAATATCTAAAGCTAATAATTAAAAGATATATATCTATATATCTATATCTATCTTACAAACCATTATAATACCAAGAATGAAACAAAGAGAATTGAAAATTTTGAACAAAGGCAGAAAAGGAGAGAATAGTGAGAAAACATGGAAAACTGAAAAACAATATATATAGTAGAAGTAATTGCAAATATTTTATTAATGAAAATATGTCTAAAGTCATATTGAAAAGACAGAGACAGCCTCTTCAATAAGTGGTGCTGGGAAAACTGGACAGGTAGATGTAAAAGTACAAAATTAGAACACTCCCTAACACCATGCACAAAAGTAAACTCAAAATGGATTAAAGACCTAAATGTAAGGCCAGACACTATCAAACTCTTAGAGGAAAACATAGGCAGAACACTCTATGACATAAATCACAGCAAGATCCTTTTTGACCCATCTCCTAGAGAAATGGAAATAAAAACAAAAATAAACAAATGGGACCTAATGAAACTTCAAAGCTTTTGCACAGCAAAGGAAACCATAAACAAGACCAAAAGACAACCCTCAGAATGGGAAAAAATATTTGCAAATGAAGCAACTGACAAAGGATTAATCTCCAAAATGTACAAGCAGCTCATGCAGCTCAATATCAAAAAACAAACAACCCAATCCAAAAATGGGCAGAACGCCTAAATAGACATTTCTCCAAAGAAGATATACAGATTGCCAACAAACACATGAAAGAATGCTCAACATCATTAATCATTAGAGAAATGCAAATCAAAACTACGAGATATCATCTTATACCGGTCAGAATGGCCATCATCAAAAAATCTAGAAACAATAAATGCTGGAGAGGGTGTGGAGAAAATGGAACACTCTTGCACTGTTGGTGGGAATGTAAATTGATACAGCCACTATGGAGAACAGTATGGAAGTTCCTTAAAAAACTACAAATAGAACTACCATATGACCCAGCAATCCCACTCCTGGGCATATACCCTGAGAAAACTAGAATTCAAAAAGAGTCATGTACCAAAATGTTCATTGCAGCTCTATTTACAATAGCCAGGACATGGAAGCAACCTAAGTGTCCAACAACAGACGAATGAATAAAGAAGATGTGGCACATATATACAATGGAATATTACTCAGCCATACAAAGAAACGAAATTGAGTTATTTGTAGTGAGGTGGATGGACCTAGAGTCTGTCATACAGAGTGAAGTAAGTCAGAAAAGAAAAACAAATACCGTATGCTAACACATATATATGGAATCTAAGGAAAAAAAAAAGGTCATGAAGAACCTAGGGGCAAGACGGGAATAAAGACACAGACCTACTAGAGAATGGACTTGGGGATGTGGGGAGGGGGAAGGGTGGGCTGTGACGGGGTGAGGGAGTGGCATGGATATATGTACACTATCAGGCATGGAATGGATAGCTGGTGGGAAGCAGCCGCATGGTACGGGGAGATCAGCTCGGTGCTTTGTGACCACCTAGAGGGGTTGGATGGGGAGGGTGGGAGGGAGGGAGACGCAGGAGGGAAGAGTTGTGGGAGCATGTGTGTGTGTATGACTGATTCACGTTGTTATAAAGCAGAAAGTAACACACCTTTGTAAAGCAATTATACTCCAATAAAGATGTTAAAAAAAAAGAAAAGATAGAGCCTCACAGATTCATAAAAAACAAAAATCTGTTTATAAGAATAACTAAAAGTTACAGAACTACTATCAATAAAGACATATAAATATTAGAAAAAACTTAAAGGGATATTAAATATGGAAATCTTAATGAGCCTTAATGTAATTACTGATGCAAAACATTAGAAGGGGAAAGCATTTATATTGATTAAGATACGAAAAGATTGTATTTGTTAGGCTAGGTATTATGCAACAAATGTTTATTTTTCACTCAAGTCACAATCTGATATTTAATGGTAGGTTTTCTCACTGTAATTCAGTTACCCCTGATCTTTCCATTTTTGCTCCTTCCATCTTCACCATTTCCCTGAAGAGCCCTCTTCCTCCTCTACATTTTGATGAATGAAGAGAAAGAGCAAAAATAAAAGCATACCTATATACACATAGTTAAGTATGAGTATATATTGTGCATACACACATAAACACATATGTGCATATATAAACATAGCTTATATTACATTGTCTCAAAATGCAAAAACCACTATTATCTATGTTCTGTCACTACTGATATAATTGTTATTACAATCTTAAAGGTCAGTGAAAGCACCATAAAAACTGTTTATAGAATCCTATTCGAGTCAAAGTTACAACTCCAGTCAAGTGTTTTGTTGCTGTTGGGTGGATGGTTTTGCCTTAGAAAAAAAAAAAAAAGAAGTTTGAACAGCATGAAAAGAACCTGTTACAGTAGGTGAGATTTAGGTAAGTATTTCTAATTAAAAGTATTTATAGTCTTTAAAATAAATAGCTTAGTAAGTTGTCACATTTTCCCCCAATATTCTTAGAAATAAACAACACTAGTATTTTAGGCTTCATTTTACTGCATTTGTATTCAGGTTAGAGGGCTTGAATGGATGAAATTCTCTAGCATTCTGATTATTCAGACAAGTATTCTAGCTCATGGAGAAGGAAATGAGATGTTATTACCTCATATTTCACCTTTTCATTGCTGGCAGAAAAACCTAAGACATGCACTGAGCTTATCAAACACAACCCGCACTGTTTGTTTTTCTGTTTCCTCATTTATGAGCTTTTTGAGGAAAAGACCAACTTTTTAATATCTTCGTACTTCAAGTGCCTAGCACAGTACCTGAACATAATGGATTTTGGAATTGTTTATTTGGGGAACTTCATATAAGAAGATTAGACCAAGAACAGGGGACATTTTTTAAAAAGAAGAAAAATGGTCTCTTGACTTCACCTTTCCTCCTTACCACATTTATCCCTACTAGAACTCCTAGCCCTTGGCTCTTTAAATACATTGGTCCTATTTCATCTAACATTAGCTAAATCTTTATTTCAACAAGCAGGAATATCGGTGTCAATATCAACTGTGAAAGTGAGTCACTATGTATGTTAATTGCCAACGCAGAGGCCGAGGACTGCTAATTTTTAAAAAATGCATTTTTGAAAAAATTTCTTCCTGTTTTATTCCAAATCTGTGTGCAGATATTTCTTACTGTGATGCTGAACCTCCTGACAGAGATGGCATTTTCTTTCTAGTCAACAGCTAGCCTTCTCCTACATATGGTAAAATACTAAAGAATTTAAGTATTCACACTGATAATTCGTTAACCTGACCTTTAGCAAAATGTGGATTTCTGGAGTTTATCTGCCTCTCCATGCACAAGCTTCCCCATGATTTATATGTTCTGCAATGAATCCTACTTTCCAATCTTCTTGTCACCAATTTTATTCTCTGATCAGTCTTTTCTGTCGTTCTCTCTGGAGTCTCATTTCAGTCTGCCTCATAAAAAATATATTAGTTATCAACCTAAAAGACTCTCAGCTTCTGTTTCTGTGCCCATCTACATGCAGACTGCTCTAAAAGGCGTCACTGGCTCTGCTAGCTAGAGTTTACTGGGGTCCAAGATTATTATTCAAGGTAGCGTCTCTGGGCCCCAGTGATCCCCTGGCCTTGTGCTAATGGATTTTCTCCTAAAGATGCAAATAACGGCTGCCTGAATTCCTGTCTTAATTGCCTCAAAATGAGGCAATCTGGCATCCTTGCAGAGCCATAAATAATCCTCTGAAACTACTTGCAGAAATGCTCTATCAAGATGTTTTTTTGGGACTTGATGATAAAAAGTGTTCAGTGCCAAGTTGCCACCATAAACCAGATCACATCTGTAGAAGGGGGTTTGCTGAAGGAACCTTCTCCCGAGTCTACCCTTTTACTCTGGGTGTAAAAATCACCTTCATTTATTAATATTACTCTTGTAGTGATGTGAGGATTCAAACACTATCCAAAGAGCCAATGTAAAGTTAGGACTTTATGAAAATGAAAGTGGGGCTTCATTTCTGCTGCAGTCAGATCAACTGTGCTAATTTTTTTTTAAACCATACTGAGAAAACTACAATCTAACACTATTTAAACTTACTTTTCAAAACTGTCCAAGACCACACTACAAGCGCTTTGATGATTTATACTTGGAATTAGGGGAGTAAATAGGGTTAAATCAGAGTGATAAAGAGCTCCTGACTAAATATTCAATTTGACTACTACCTATTAAATATTATAAAATGTAGCTGACCCATTATAGAAAATTAAATGCAAGGAAAAAGGGTGTTAATGTTAACTAAGCCTAAATATTTGTAATTAACATTTACATTTATCATTATGTACTCAGATGTACAGTCTCTGAAACACAGTAGTAAGAACTCAATAAATATTTAACACATGAATTAATGAATATGACTGTTAATATCATCTTTAGTTCCCCTGATAGTTTCACAGGCATTCACCTAGACAGTAACTTGACATTCATCCAGAAACCAAATTTCTGCAATCTTAGCCACGTGGAATGGAATCAAGAACCCCAAATACTGCTTGTGAGACTATTATACGATTTTTGGTATTCAAAAATGGGTAACTCTGATATCACAAATTTCAAATATTAACCTGTTTAAGAAGAAAGTGTTTAAGATGAAAAAGTTGCAAAACAGAACTTCTTAACATTATTGAGTGTGGGTAAACAGAGAAGCAAGTTTCAATAATGTAAAATATTCATTTTCACTGAAATTTTATATCATGTTAAACCTAGATATCTAAGTTATCTTTTTCATTCAAAAGACCATGATGAACAGGGAATCCTGGAGAAGAAGAAGAATGTGTCATTATTTGTCATTCTTAAAGTGTAGATGGTGACTGGATTATTTAGTGAGCCAGGCACAGTGAGGGCTCATCAGTGAAAACAGAAATTGGCTGATTAAACATTCTTTGATGAGTGAGAGAGAAGCACATTACAAAAATACAGAACTTCGGGGCTTCCCTGGTGGCGCAGTGGTTGAGAGTCCGCCTGCCGATGCGAGGGACACGGGTTCGTGCCCCGGTCTGGGAGGATCCCACATGCTGCGGAGCAGCTGGGCCCGTGAGCCATGGCCACTGAGCCTGCGCATCCGGAGCCTGTGCTCCGCAACGGGAGAGGCCACAACAGTGAGAGGCCCGTGTACCGCAAAAAAAAAAAAAAAACAGAACTTCGAAAAATTCAGCTATCCTGTTTCAGCCCCGTTATTCCAGAAAACTTTATTCAAAGCATTTATGGAAGAAAGTTTCTTCCTTAGTTAATGATTTCTAGGGTAAAAATAACATTAGAATAACTTACCTTAGTAACTTAAATTCTTTCTTAATAATCTCTACTCTCAAAAAGCACTTCTTAATATCGAATCCAAAATTTTGCCAAGTGACAAGCTGATAAATTATCCGTGCAAATATTTAAATATTTACTAACTTATTTTTCAACTTTTTATTTATTTCATGGTTCTCTACTCAATGTGTACAAAGTTTTCTGGGGCACATTTTTTTCCTGCATTCTCTGTATCAATAAGAATTTCTGAACCTCTTCAAAATAGTATCTGAATACTACTTGTATCACTATACTATTAGTCTGCTGAATACAGAGAAAAATCAAATGATAATTATTAATTTTCATTTAAGGTCTGAATGAAATAAAAGGATTTATGTCCATGCCTCAAACAACAGATAAACCAGATAAAATATTAGAAACAACATTGTTCAGATATCAGGCAACAGATAGCACAGGATGGTCTCTTCACCTGAGTGAAGAGAAACAGATGAAGTGAACCCTCTGATTGCCTCAGCTTCCTGCCTAGAGGCAGTTTCAGGGCTGTAGTGCAAGGAGAGAAAACCTACAAAGAACATGGTGGTCACTAACATGAGAAGACAGTTCAAAGTTTACGGAGGTCACAGTGGCTATAATTTGTGGCACAATAATGGAGAGAGGTTGTTGAACAGAGGGAAATGTGACAAGATCTGAACAGGAACCCCTCAATTCTCCGGCTGAGCACTAATCAATGTATGTGTTAAAAGAAATCACACAAGCTTGGGGGAAAACCTACCAGAAAAGAGGAGGCTGAAAAATTTCCAAAGCTCACACATGGCTGGGAATAATAGTTCAGACTACCACTAGCGAAAATGGAAAAATCTCCAAAAATAAGGCATCTGATAGAGTTCTCCGAAAATATCATCCCAGCAGTAAAGCTCAGTTAGGCCTAGATCAAAGACTGCTTTGCACCTGCCTAACAAAGCTTAAAAGCAAACCTCAAGAATATTAAACAAAGTGCAAGTAACTTAACTTTACTGCAAAAAATGTTCAACACAACTTAAATAAATGCAATTTATTACCAAGAACCCAAATAAGATTGATACTGTCCAGCATACAAATTTCCAGACAAGCTAGAAAAATGAAATAGGAAAATATGACCCATAACTAGGATAAGATTCAATCACTGCAAGCCAACTCAAAAATTATATGGGTGAAGTAATTTTTAAATTGTAAGTTCTAATTAAAATTTTATTGTTAAAACAGAGATCCAGAAAAAAAAAAGTGTCCTATATAATAATGGGAAAAGAAGAGAAGAGAAAACACAAACCTGGTAAGAGAGATGAGCAATTAAAAAAAAAAGACACAAGTAGAAATTCTATAAAAAATAATAGCAATATTATTATATTGTAGTGTTTATAACATATGTAGAAGTAAAATAGACATCAGTGCAGATAATGGGAGAAGGAAGACAGTAGTGGACTAAAATAAACATATCCATAATACCATTAAATGTTTTTATCAAACATAGTTTTTTAGAACTATAATGCCAGCTACATATGGAATTTTAAATTTTGTAGTAGCCACACTAAAATTTAAAAAAAAAGATGAATGATGATATTGAGCACCTTTTCAGTCTTCATCATTTTCTTGCAACTCAATATTCATATTGTTCAAGACGGGTTGCCTGAGAAACACTTTCTTATGGTGATTAGTTTTATCCTATGCTTTTCTCAGCACCAAGATTCTCCTGGTGACAATAAGTTATGATGGACAGAGAGGAACACACAGATGGTAACACAGACAGAATACAACCCTCCCTTTCCCTCCACAACTCTAATTTTCATTTTTTAAATTAGTAAAGCTATTTATTTATTTTATTTATTTTTATACAGGTTTAGTAAAGCTATTTAATATCATCACTTCTGATGTTCTTTAAAATTCCAAAATAATAATGCAAATCCATACATAATTAATTATCCCAAAATAATCAAAAACAACAGCTAACAAAAAATTCTGCTCTGTGAAGTGAATATTGTTCTACTTTAAAAATCACTCACAATGTCTTAATATGTGTATAAAATGAACTTTGTTAAAGATGTGTAAGCAAAATAGGGAAAACATAAATCTTTCCATCTCAGAACATTTGTACAAGTAAAATGTAGTTGCTTTTATTAAACTAGACAGATTTACCAAAAAGCAAGTTTAAAAGAACTGTCCTGCATGGAAGCAACCTAAGTGTCCATCAACAGATGAATGGATAAAGAAGATGTGGCACATATATACAATGGAATATTACTCAGCCATAAAAAGAAACGAAACTGAGTTATTTGTAGTGAGATGGATGGACCCAGAGTCTGTCATATAGAGTGAAGTAAGTCAGAAAGAGAAAAACAAATACCGTATGCTAACACATATATATGGAATCTAAAAAAAACAAATGGTCATGAAGAAACTAGGGGCAAGACGGAATAAAGACACAGACCTACTAGAGAATGGACTTGAGGATATGGGGAGGGGGAAGGGTAAGCTGGGATAAAGTGAGAGAGTGGCATGGACATATATACACTATCAAACAAAAATAGCTAGAGGGAAGCAGCTGCATAGCACAGGGAGATCAGCTCGGTGTGTTGTGACCACCTAGAGCGGTGGGATAAGGAGGGTCGGAGGGAGGGAGACACAAGAGGGAAGAGATATGGGGACACATGTATATGTATAGCTGATTCACTTTGTTATAAAGCAGAAACTAACACCCCATTGTAAAGCAATTATACTCCAATAAAGATGTTAAAAAAAAAAAAAAAAAAGAACTGTCCTGAGATCTCAGAACCATGCAATTCTCATCACTTTCTTTCCTTTTTGTAAAGACATGAAGGGAAGAGCAAAACCAAAATAATTCCAGACATATTCCAGTTGGGGTGTATGGGGTGGGGAGAGATGGAATTCATTCAACCACTCAATAGAATCCACCCTATCTTAAGGAACACTATGATGTTCTCTAAGGTGAGAAGTTTTATAAGCTTCAAATACCTTTAACTTCAAGTAGATGCTTATATATATTCAAGATGTGACTTCCTCGACAGTTATGAAAGTTTTTCCATAAAACATTTAGGATTCTGTCTGATGATATGCCTGCTAAATGTGACTCTTTCATAATACATAAAGGGCCTACTAATACCATAGACCAGCCTTAACAAACTTTTCCTGTAAAGAGCCTGATAAAATAGTTTAAGCTTTGTAGGTCATACAGTCCCTGTCACAACCTCAGAAGTCCTTGCTTGGCACAATAGGTAGAAAAAGACCAGAAAAGGGACCATGCAAGCTGAAACGATGCAAAGAAATCTTAGTAATTAATGGGTAAAATTGAGATTGTTTTGCAACCTTTAAAGTTTTTGTCAAAACATTAGTCAATTGTAAGTGTATAAGAAAATGAAAAAAATAGTAAAACTAATATTTATTTAGTACACTGTGACTTCAAACATTGAAATCATTGAGAAAATGTTCTACTTCTTCTTAAAAAACTTACCCTGGTTGTGATAGTGTACTGTAGTTTGGGAAGATGTTACCATTGGGTGAAGAGCACTCGGGATCTCTCTGCATTATTTCTTAACACTGCATTTGAATTTATAGTTATCTGAAAATTAAACAAAGATTGATAAAAAAAAAAAACTTGGGAATAGTTTGAACAATGCTTGCTTTCTTCTTGTTATTGTATAACTAATTATATGGAATGGGCATCTTTTTTGTTTTGTTTTGTTTTTTTAAAGATTTAGGGACTTCTCTAGTGGTCCAGTGGTAAAGAATCCACCTTCCAGTTCAGGGGATGCAGGTTCGATCCCTGGTCAGGGAACTAAGATTCCACATGCCGTGGGGCAATGAAGCCCATGAGCCACAACTACTGAGCTTGCACACCTCAACTAGAGAGCCCATGTGCTCAGTAGTTGTGGCATGTGGGCTTAGGTGCCCTGCGGCATGTGGGATCTTAGTTCCCTGACCAGGGATCGAACCCGCATCCCCTGCATTGGAAGGCAGATTCTTTACCACTGGACCACCAGGGAAGTCCCAGAATGGGCATCTTTTCTGTGCCTTGGTGGACTGCCATGCTTCTTTCTAAGTTTGTATCAGCTTCCAACAATTCATCCTTTACTCTTTCAAAGTCATAAAATGTCTCCAAGAGTTGCCTATTGTAAAGATTTTGCCAGCATCTGAGACATCTTCCAATTATCCATTTTTAAAAAAATTTTACTGGAGTATATTTGCTTTACATTTTTTAAACTATCACATGAATTCATCACCAGGAAACAGGGAAGCAGCACGACATACTTTTTGTCTCTGTGTGTACTGAACAGTTGATGCTGACTGGTTACTGATTATGATATACGTTTGTTATTTACATATTGATGTGGGGACCAAAGAGCTACCAGCAAAGTCTGTGATTTATGTAATTACAGTTAATGTACCGTGGTAACTAAAATTTGAACCATGTTCTTGAGAGATTTGTGTTATCTAACTAAATTGGTTTAGTTAAAATTTGTGCACATCAGAACCATGCAAAGCAAGAACCACCTATACTCAACCCTGCCACACAGTGTGAAAGCAGCTGAAGACAATATGTAAACATATGGGCACCGCTGTGTTCCAGCAAAACTTTATTTACAAAAATAGAGAGCTGGCATGATTTGGCCTGAGGGCCATAGTTTGAGTCTGCTGAGTTATATGGCCCAAGCAGCAAGTCTTCTTGCACTGTTGTTATATTATAGAGTGGGCCTGCTACAACCCCCTTTCTTGCATAGCCCCTTATCCAAAGCTGGCTTCTGTGTCACCAACTCAGTGAGTAAAAGCAGTATTCCCAAGTGTGAAATATGCTGTCTTCATAATCTCAGAAGCCAAACAAGGGCCATGTTTCTTCCTCAGTGATGGGATGTACTAGCTACAATAACGTGTTCTTTTTTTTTTTTTAAACATCTTTATTGGAGTGTAATTGCTTAACAATGTTGTGTTAGTTTCTGCTGTATAACAAAGTGAATCACATATATATATATATAGCCTCATATCCCCTCCTTCTTTCGCCTCCCTCCCACTCTCCATATCCCACCCCTCTAGGTAGTCACAGAGCACCGGGCTGATCTCCTTGTGCTATGCAGCTGCTTCCCACTAGCTGTTTTACATTTGGTAGTGTATATATGTCAATGCTACTCTCTCATTTCATCCGAGCTTACCCTTCCCCCTCCCCGTGTCCTCAAGGTACCACATCTTCTTTATCCATTCATCTGTCAATGGACATTTGGGTTGTTTCCATGTATTGGCTATTGTGAATAGTGCTGCTATGGACATAGGGGTGCATGTATCTTTTTGAATTATAGTTTTGTCTGGATATATGCCCAGGAGTGGGATTGCTGCATCATATAGTAATTATATTTTTAGTTTTCTGAGGCACCTCCATACTGTTCTCCATAGAGGCATCCACCAATAGTGTATGAGGGTTCTCTTTTCTCCACATCCTCTCCATCATTTGTTATTTGTAAGACATTTTAATGATGTCCATTTTCACCTATGTGAGGTGGTACCTCACTGAAGTTTTGAATTGCATTTCTCTAATAATTAGCGATATTGAACATCTTTTCATGTGCCTATTGGCACATCTGTATGTCTTCTTCGGAGAAATGTCTATTTAGGTCTTCTGCCCAGTTTTTGATTGGGTTTTTTCGTTGTTGTTGTTGAGTTGTATGAGCTGTTTGTATACTTTAGAAATTAAGCCCTTGATGGCTGCATAATTTGCAAATATTTTCCCCCATTCTGTAGGTTGTCTTTTCGTTTTGTTTATGGTTTCCTTGCTGTGCAAAAGCTTATAAGTTTGATTAGGTCCCATTTAAAGACACAGAC
Organism: Tursiops truncatus; assembly: GCF_011762595.2. NCBI lineage: Eukaryota > Metazoa > Chordata > Mammalia > Artiodactyla > Delphinidae > Tursiops > Tursiops truncatus. The sequence goes on along the minus strand of NC_047040.1, from coordinate 87,139,613 downwards.
ATAGAGAATGGACTTGAGGACACAGGAAGGGGGAAGGGTAAGCTGGGACAAAGTAAGAGAGAAGCAATGACATATATACACTACCAAACATAAAATAGATAGCTAGTGGGAAGCAGCCGCATAGCACAGGGAGATCAGCTCAGTGCTTTGTGACCACCTAGAGAGGTGGGAGAGGGAGGGTGGGAGGGAAACGCAAGAGGGAGGAGATATGGGGATATATGTATATCTGATTCACTTTGTTATACAGCAGAAACTAACACAACACTGTAAAGCAATTATACTCCAATAAAGATGTTAAAAAAATAAATAAACGTGGGTGCAGAGAGAGGAGGCAGCTGAGGGGTAGAGAACTCTGGAGAGCAACAACACACAGGCAGAAACATCAAGTAGGTGCTGGGTTCGGGGGTGGCCAAGAGTTGAGGACATAGCAGGAGTCAGCCATGACCTGGGGGGCTTCAAAGCAGTCTTTGTCCGATAGTACTGAGAAACCAAGGGCTGAGCAGATTTAATAGAAGAAAATGCTAACTCTTGTCGGGATGCTCCATTCAAGACCAGGAGGCTGAAAGCTGACACGTTCTTGCAGGTGACCTACGGTGCATCCAAATAAACTTTCCATTCGCTTGGCAATATGAAACAAGCCTCTGTGTCTCTGCTCCCAGGAAACAGGAGTTTCAAGAAGATAACTTCTTCACCAACAGTGAAATATCAGAAAGGGAATGTAAAAAACAATAACTTTTAAACTCACACAGCCAAAAATAAAATATTTAGCAATAAATCTGACCAAGGAGGTGAAAGACTTATACACTGAGGACTATAAAACATTAATAAAAGAAATTGAAGAGGATTCAAAGAAATGGAAAGATATTCCATGCTCTTGGGTTGGAAGAATTAATAGTGTTAAAATGGCCATACTACCCAAAGCAATCTACAGATTTAATGTAAGCCCTACGAAATTACCATGACCTTTTTCACAGAACTAGAACAAATAATCCTAAAATTCAAGTGGAACCATAAAAGACCCTGAACTGCCAAAGCAATCCTGAAGAAAAAAGAACAAAGCAGGAGGCATAACCCTCCTAGACTTCAGACAATACTACAAAGCTACAGGAATCAAAATAGCGTGGTATCGGCACAAACACAGACATATAGATCAATGGAACAGAACAGACAGCCCAGAAATAAACCCACATAGCTATGGTCAATTAATCTTTGACAAAGGAGGCAAGAATATACAATGGGAAAAAGACAGTCTCTTCAGCAATTGGTGCTGGTAAAGTTGGACAGCCGCATGTAAATCAATGAAGTTAGAACACACCCTCACACTACACACAAAAATAAACTCAAAATGGCTTAGAGACTTAAACATAAGACATGACACCATTCAACTCCTGGAAGAGATCATAGGCAAAATATTCTCTGACATAAATCGTACCAATGTTTTCTTAGGTCTCTCAAAGTAATAGAAATAAAAACAAAAATAACTTGTTCTTTCTTAATCATGGTTATGTTTTGGCACATTCTAGTCCACTTCACTAATATGGGTAGCTCCTAAATCTTCAGAGGTTTTAAACTCCTACCTTCTTGACTACATGATGTTTGCCAAAGTTGCTAACATGCTACTTCTCACTCATCACGTCCAACTAACACAATGCCAAGCATGTAGTAATATTCTACAGAATACCTATTGAATTCTGGCCCCTTTGGACTATAGTATAATAGACATAAGGAGAGTTAACATACCCTAGGGCAAGATCATTAATATATACTCTTGTTCATTCCATGTGAATGTCAACTGCCTCTGACTCACCTTCCTGATAGGAATGAAAAAGAATATTTTCTTCAGATAATGACTACATATCATATACCTAAAGTTATGCTAATGTGTTCTAACCACTTAAACAACAAAAAAAGCAATTGGAGTTACCCTTTAGGTAAATTTCTGATAGCCCATTCTCAAATTTCAGGATCAATCTGGCTTTTATAGGGGCTACACTAGTAAATTAAATGAGAACATGAAAGAGACTATAACTCCTGCATTCTTTAAGACTCTAAGGGTTACACTGATCTCTGCCATTTCCCACCAGGACGTGACTCTAGGTTTTGATTTACTACTGTGACCAAGTTGTGAAAGGACAGTTCCAGGAACTTCCTTTGACCTTTCCATTATAACTCTTACCTCATAGAAATCAATGGGAGCGTATAGCAATTTTAATACATGGCTTCAAAATTCTGGGCTTCCCTGGTGGCGCAGTGGTTGAGAGTCCGCCTGCCAATGCAGGGGACACGGGTTCGTGCCCCGGTCCAGGAAGATCCCACGTGCCACGGAGCGGCTGGGCCCGTGAGACATGGCTGCTGAGCCTGCGCGTCCGGAGCCTGTGCTCCGCAACGGGAGAGGCCACAGCAGTGACAGGCCCGCGTACCGCAAAAAAAAAAAAAAAAATTCTTTCACCCTCTTCCCATTCTCTCACTTTTAAATCTCAGTAGTTTGTGACTAATTTGACCAAGAGAAGACAGTGGAAGTGATATTATATGTCTTTAAGGGCTAGCTCAGAAAAAGACAGGCATTGTCTAACCTGCTCCCTATGGGATGCTTGCTCTGGTAGAAACCATCTACCACTTAAGAAGTCCAAATACCCTGAGAATACCAGGCTAGAAAGTCAGAGTGCACTACTCTAGATGATAGCCTCAGCTGAGCTCTTAGCCAAGAGCTAGCATCACCTGCTATCCAGGCAAGTGAGCCAGCCTGGATATCTAAGCCAGCTGAGCCTTTAGATGACTGCAGCCTCAACCAACATCTAACTGCACCAGCATAAGAAGTCCTAAGAAAGAACTGCCCAGCTGAGCTCTTCCTGAATTCCTGACCCACGAAACATGCGAAAAATAAAATGTTTACTTTAATCACTAAATTTTGGGATAATTTGTTACATGCAACAATAACATGCCAACTAACAAGGATGTACATTTTAATTATATTTTGGGGGACTTGGGAAATTACTAACAGGTGCATCTGTGGAACAAGTGGAACCAGAGTAAAATAAACCATGTTTATTTATTATCTATTATCTCACCACCATATACTCCCAGGGCATGGTTACTGAGTAACCACAGAGCAAAAATGGGGGAATCATTACATACTGATGATGTTACCGGGTGTTAGAGACCCAGCCTCGCATTCAGTTTGTGGGTTTGGGGTCTGTAAACCAATTCAAGTTGAACTACCATGGATACTGTTTATTTTGTTTCCTTTTATAAATCAAGCAACATCATTGTTCACTGCCCATATAGTTTATTCCCAGGATCATTGTGTTCTATTTTTTAAAAAAATATTTATTTATAAGTTTATATTTTATTTGGCTGTGCTGGGTCTTAGCTGTGGCATGTGGGACCTTTAGTTGCGGCATGTGAACTCTTAGCTGCAGCATGTGAACTCTTAGTTGCGGCATGTGGGATCTAGTTCCCTGACCAGGGATCGAACCTGGGCCCCCTGCACTGGGGGCATGGAGTATTAGCCACTGGACCACCAGGGAAGTCCCAGCATTGTGTTCTATTAAAAATCACTGTAGAGATGGTTGGTCTGGTCCCTGACTTCTACTCTGACTTTGAAATTATTGAAATATGTATTTCAATAATTTCACTCATCTTTCTCCTTACAACTAAACCCTGCCACCTGGTCTCTATTCATCTGGCATTCTATCACCTTCCTTTCAATCAGATAACATCATATTTTAAAATCATTCCTAGCCTACAGAGTATAGCCATCACAGATATTTACACTGCTGGTGCACTCCTCACTCCCATATTTCTTAGCACTTTGCTAAGCGAATTGTACTCAGCGTTCCCATAAGGTTTTGCAGATTTATGTACTGTACGCACTCTAATTGCCTGTGTTGGTGAACATTTTACCTTTTCCTGCTGTTTGCCAGGGAATCTCTTCATTTGTCTTTATTTAGTGAGGGCAAACACTTTTTCCAAACTTTCACAGGCCAACCTGTAGTATATCAGCATCATCTCTCAATGTCCCTGAAAAAGTGTTAAATTCTATGTTACAGGGGTGTGTTCCCATATGAAGAAACTCTGTTTTAAATCAGTTTTGTAGGCTGCCCTTCTGGATTCAGCACCCTCAGATCCAACTTCACATGTACTTTCCAGGTTCCTGACTGTAAGCTTGGCTAGGTCCTGCAGTTTCTTGGCACTTAGTCATTTTGTCTCCTTTAGCAGAAACCTCCCCAGCCAATTTATCCTGTAATCTGACCCTAGTTAAAAGTCTTCTGGCAAGCAGCAGAAGTGGGAGTATAGCCTGAGGAAGGCATGTGTTGTCTTGCAAGCAAAGGTGTCTGTATCATCGTTATGCATAGATAAAATGCTAGTCTTGACAAAGAGGAGTGGAGCATTTCTGAATGCCCAAAGAGTTTGAGGTGATCTCCGGTGTCAAGGTTCTAGAAACCACTGAACCAGACATTAACATCCTTAATCTCAGGGTTCTACTCTTTCCCCATCAGAGCCCAGATCATAGCATGGTTGACTTGTTGGGATTCCTCTAGCTTTCTAATTCAATCCTGAGCCTGTTCTTCACTTTTTTTCTGCTCTCTAGTATTAGAAAGTGAGTCTTTTTATATATTTCCAAGGAGGCACTGTGACTTTCATACATGGCCTTAAAACAATGATCAAGCACATCTACCATTGTCTTTTTTCAATACATTGATTCAACCCAGCAAGAGTCATCTAATCCCATACATTATAATATCTACTTCCTGTTTACTTTTTAAATGCCTGAGACATTGTATTGTCCAGTGGAAAGTAAACACATACTTTCCACTTGTTTACCACTGGTAAAAAGTTCAATAATTGCACTGCTATAGCATACCAGGGCTTATTAGTACTCCCCCGACTACCAGTAATAGGAGTCACGGTGCTGGCCAACCAGCAGGTACTCCAGTCCTAATATCCCATTTTACAGTTCACTCTTTAGGATCACTCTTGGCACCCACTGACTTAGGTCAGCATCCTCAGAAACAATATCGAAGACAGGACTTTGCATTCAGGAGCTGTACTAGGGAGGATATATTGGGACAACACCTGTAAGGAAGTGAAGGGGGCAGGACTGAAGAGAGAGAGAATTGGAATGTGATGCAGATGCGAAGAGGTCTCAACCAGCGCTGAGCCCATCTATGGAACGGGTTGGCCCTTCAGAATTGTCCCAGATTAAGTAATAGTTCCAGGCCCTCCAGACTGCATGCACCAATCACTGAATGCAAACTGACTGTAGCAATGTGCATGACCTTGGGAGAGTCAGCTTCCCCAGGCTGAGGGTAATTTCCAAAGTGATCGAATAAGGAACCATCTGTAGCCAATATTCATGACTACTGGATGAATGAATGTCTCCGGACTGAAAAAGTGATCCAAGAGGCATATGCAGAGAAGGCAATGCACATATTCACTGGGAATCTGTTTTCAGCAAGGAACTCTAGTTGCAAATGACTCTGTGTCAAAGAGCCCTTATGATGATTGTGGCAGGACAAAAGTATGTAACAATAGAATACAGAGAGCATGTGTAACTAAATTAGAGAGAGGCAGATGCCTGCAGCCGTTCCCAGTAAAAGTAAAGCAATCAACTAAGATTTTGAAGTTTGCTGTACAATGCAAAACTTTGTACTTAAAGGATGTTATTTTGAATAAATGCAAAGGTAAGAATCAAAAGTTGTCTTCAAGTAGTAATAAGGCTCCTACATGCCAGAATAGAACAGTGTGGAAATCAGAAGAGAAATAATACAATGGGCATTTCCAGAGAGAAAAGGTAACCTAACCAAAGCTTTACAGAAATGCAACCCTTATACTTCCTCCCTGATTAGAGCTCTCATCACGTACTTTGTGGAACAGAAATCAGAACCTCACTGAAGGGTGTATCCAAAGGGACATAGTTACTATTCTCTTCCACTCCTAGAGTCTGGACAGATGTAATTATCAATTTATAGTCCATATTGAACAATCCTCAAGTTAATGAATGCCTTTGGAATGCTTAAATTTCTCAACCTTGGCCAGACCAACTCTGCCCGATTGTGGCAGTCAGTTTTCTATGATCCAGAATAGACAAAATCAGGTGGCCTCCACATACAGCTCTAGTTTTCTAAGTGAGTCTTAGCCTTGACTCTGTCTAGATTGGCTACCTGTAAAAACCATTACTGCAATGACAAGGATTTTGATATATTTAACTCTTAAAAAGATGAAAATAGCAAGTTGGAATGAAATTGTTTAAAATAAACTACATTGAGAGAATCAGAAATACTTTAGTAATATATGTTTATAAAATACTTTTATTGGCAAGAATTTGGAGAGAGGGAACATCAGAATCTTTCTTTCTCTAGGTTATAAGCAACACAAGGGCAGGATTTTACGTATCATGTTCATTTTTATAGTCATGTTAATTAGCGAGTTTGACACTCATTGATATTTGTTCAGTGAAGTTAACACATGCCTCAGAAATATTTCAATATAATTGTCTTATGGGTCTCCAAAGCCTTGTGTCTCTGATATTCTTGATTCTAAAACTTGTTCTGCTTTGACATTTGGCTTTAGGCTTGTCATACCCCTCTCTTCCCTGTTTGTGACCTGACTTATACAGCTCTGGCCATTTAATGTCATTTCCTACCTCCTATTGCCTGAGACAGGTCTTCCTTCAGTGTTCTCCTTCTGTCCTAAGTTCAGCTAAGGCTTTTTACCATACAACATTGACCTTCAAATCTGTGTGGTGGAGCCCTTTTTCTTCTCTACTGATTGAAGGCAGAAGGAAAAAAATTTCTACCCTGTCAGCTCTTTGCTATCCTAATGGATTTCCATTGCTTATAACTTTGGCTGTCTAAATTTAAAGTCATGCTTTCAACTCTGAAATTCAAAAAGTGTAAGTGAATGTCCAGGGTCATTTAACTAGTATAGAGAGTTTATGAAGAAATATCAACTTTTGATAATATCAACGTGTAACAACTTCATTTATGCAAATACTATGTAGTGAGTCTCTTAATATTTTGAAATTCTCATTAAATTTATAGTCATTTCTCAGTAATTAGAGGAGTTTTGTTTTGTTTTGCGCTACGCGGGCCTCTCACTGTTGTGGCCTCTCCCGTTGCGGAGCAACAGGCTCTGGACACGCAGGCTCAGCGGCCATGGCTCACGGGCCTGCTCCGCGGCATGTGGGATCCTCCCAGACCAGGGCACGAACCCGTGTCCCCTGCATCGGCAGGCGGACTCTCAACCACTGCACCACCAGGGAAGCCCAGAAGAGTTTTATTTCCATATTTAATATGCTGTTCCATTATTTTGAAAATTTTTCACATTAAACTAGTTTCAAACTTTCTGCCTCCCACTATGCCAGGAAAAATCTCTTGTGGCTTTAGTGCTTTGAAGGAGGAGCAGGGAGAGGGACGATATGACATTATCACTATTTACACACTCCCTTCCTCCCTTTTCTAGTGCTAGTTATTTGAGTTGGAAGGAGGAATAGAGAGGGAAAATGAGAGTGTTCCTTGACTTAACTGGGAGCGGTGGCAATCTGGTTGAGTTGATTATTGTTGTTTCCCTGGATAACTGAAACTGGCCACACTTATTTGCTATGTCGCAGTTACCTAAATGTTCGCTCTCTTGGGAACCACACCTATCGGGTATTAAGAATCCCTTCCAAGGTGGTGTTCAATGGCCCAATTTCCTAATGTCAGAGACAAGGCTCTGGTTAGACCTGTTCCAAGACAACTCTTCCCCCACCAGCATCAGTCTATCCCAAAGTCTCTTCCTAATGAACTCCATTCTTTCTCTTCAGCAGACATTGCCAAATGGCCAGGGACAAGCAGCCCCACTCAGCTCCCGCCTTCTTAGCTCTGCCATTTCTTTCTAATTCTCTCTGTCTGCCTGTGTAGTAAAGGAGCACAAAGGCAAGTGAGGGGTCTAAGCAGACAGCCATTGGAGAACAAAATTCTCTCTCCCTTTCTTTTGGAGACTTTTTTTAAACATCTTTATTGGAGTATAATTGCTTTACAATGTTGTGTTAGTTTCTGCTGTATAACAAAGTGAGTCAGCTATACATATACATATGTCCCCATATCCCCACCCTCTTGCATCTCCCTCCCAAGCTCCCTATCCCACCCTCTAGGTGGTCACAATGCACCAAGCTGATCTCCCTGTGCTATGTGGCTGCTTCCCACTTGCTAGCTATTTTACCTTTGGTAGTGTATATATGTCCATGCCACTCTCTTACTTTGTCACAGCTTACCCTTCCCCCTCCCCATATCCTCAAGTCCATGCTCTAGTAGGTCTGTTTCTTTATTCCCGTCCTACCCCTAGGTTCTTCATGACCTTTTTTTTTTTTCTTAGATTCCATATATATGTGTTAGCATACGGTATTTGTTTTTCTCTTTCTGACTTACTTCACTCTGTATGACAGACTCTAGGTCCACCCACCTCATTCGTAAAAAGCCATTCCCTTGGCTTTGGAAAGGGAAATAATCTTCTCCAATAACATTCACAGTATTCCCACGATCCCTCATGAGAGCTCACACTTGGGTCCTCTACTTGGGTCACACTTTGGGGAAGACAGGAAGAATCCTACTCAGCCTCACTTGACAATGAGAAGTAAAATCAGCATCTTAAGTTTCTAATCTTTTGTCCCTTAAGGGAAGCATGGTGAAGATGACCCACCAGGCATGGGCCAGGAGGGATGGACATGTGCTAGAGCTGACAGATCTTTTTAAATAGATCAAAGTCAAGAGGATTGGCTGAGATCTAGAGAAGTCTGGTCAGATGGCAGTCAAAGCAAGAAAAGATAGTGGGAGATAACTAATATTAAAGTTAGGATCAGAGTAAGCTGATTCCTACGAAATGTCAGAAGGAAGTTCATCACCTAGGAAAACAATATATGTAGCAATTTTAAAATAAATAAAACCCCATAAATTTATGTTTTGAGTACATCTGGATGTTCATATATAAAATGTATTTCTTACGCCACTACAAATTAGGTCAGATAAAATCGGGGCACAAGTGGCAAGTATACAATAAGAGCATAAATTAAGTGGAAACTTTCTGGCATGTCACTAACTAACTGGAATCTTCACCTCCAAGCCTCTCTAAATCTTTCACAGATGGAGATGAAGGGTTCTGGGGATTCCTGTGTGAGGTTTGAACAGCAGGACTGGGTTTATACCACTTTCAGTTCTGTTTAGGTACCACCTCAGCTGCAAACGTTTCCTGCCATATGCAGTGGCATGGCTGCTGCACTGCTCTGGCCCAACGTCTAGGCACATTTTCTGCCACTGTGGATGTGAATATTTAGCATTTCCCTTACAACCGTCACTGCCAATGTAACTTTCTGTGTTTGGTCTTAAAAACATTAGTGCTTTGTGCCCTTTCTCATATTCAGAAGCCTTAGCTATACAACACTTCAACTGCTATAGAGCTAAGGCCTCCCTCCTTCCAAACTTCTTTGTCCTGATCCAAAGGTGCTGGTGTGGGAGAAAGAACAGAATTTGTGGAGCAGTGACAGTGAGATTGTCTTCATGCCCATCATACTTTAGAACTTTTCCTTTCTAGTACACTGTCTGGAGAACTGGGAGTAACTTGATCATAAGGCAGATTAGGTGCATTAATCCTGGTGACTTAGTAATAGGGGATCTACTTAGTTGCCATGGGTCATCCTAAAACTGATCCCAAGTGATCTTGTCCTGAAAACCATACAGATAAATTAGATTCTGCAACCTGTGAGACTTTAGGTCTTCACTCTGAGATTTGTGTCTCACATATTTTCAGTTTCCTTAAACTACGTACACACATGTGCACTTATACACACAATATAATAAATTTCAGAGGCCAAGTGCATACTCAGTAAGGAAGAAGTCTAAAAATAAAAGTGCTATAAGGCACTGAAAAAGAACAACTAGGCCAGCATATTTCAAACATACTTTTCCCTATAAAGCCTGCTGTCAAAATAATTTCCTACTAATTTCCTAATTTCCTACTACTACAGTTCCTACTACAACTAAAAATCCTTTTTCCTATTGTTCTTCACTTTTTTGAAAGAGCTAAAAGCCAATTGTCTCTGTTCATTTATAAAGACAATTCTGTCCAATTAACACAAAACTGTTCTAATTAATTACTGTCAATGGGAAATTATTCTATCAAATGAATTAACATCATAGAAAATGGCTTCTAATCATTCGGTGTCATAGAAAGTATTCTTTCAAAGGTATCTTTTAAGATATATTTCTCTACATGTGCGTATACTGTTGATGTATTATGGAATATAGTTTCTGCATTTAGTTTATTTATGTCATTTACTGGGTGTGACTAGTAAACAATCTGAGACCATCATGTCTGATCAGGATGAAAGAACATGCAGATCAGTTTTGTGAATAAAAATGTCTATTGAAAAACAAATTGGGCAATGATGAAGGAAAGTAATCCTATTTATGTTTAAAGACAATTTTTACTTTTCTTTCCCTTCCATTTCCTGGTCTCTTCATGAAAAATTTAGTCCACAAGCATGAGGTGTGGCTGAGGACAGTAAGTGTCCATGCCAGGGGCAGTGGCACCATGCTTAGAATGGAATGTTGGAATCAGTGTGGGTAGAAGGGTATTCCCAGGTAATGTGGCCCAGTGAAGGGGATGAAAACCAAGCCTGCTGAGGAATGCCCACTGAAGGGGCAGTTTGATGTGGGGTGTCAGAACCAAAGCATGGTAAGGAGGGTATGCACATGGGATTACAGCTAGTTGTAGGATTTATTATATAAGAAGGGTGAGAAGGTCGTTCACGTGGTGCATAGAGAGTGGCCTGTGTGGGACGGTGGACTCCAGGAGGGATGGGGAGGGTATCCACTGGGAGAGTGGGAGTCTTCAGGCCTCAAGAAAAGTGAGGAAGGCATGTACAAGGCAGGGGGCTGCAAGGCGGTGTGACATGGGGTACTGGAGTCCACGGCAGGTAAGGAGGTGGCTAACCCAACGCAGTGTCAGTGTTTGAGTGGCCTAAGGGTGGCATTCCAGTGTGTGCAGAGGAGGAACTTGGCATAGAGTATCAGATCGTGAACAGTGTGAGGAAGATCTGTCTAGAAGGGTTATCTCTTCACTGGCTGTACGAGCCCAAGTGGCTTGAGGAGAGCATCTACATGAGATGACGGTCTAACAAGGGTGTTATGATTCTAGCCAGGTACGAGTATCACCATCCGGGAGACCATTTCACCAGGAGGTAATGGCCCCTAAGTGGGCTGAGGAGGCTGGAGTGAGGAGAATTTCCACATTGTGGGCAATCCCACTCAGGGAGTTGGAACAAAGGTGGGGAGAGAAGGGTATTCACATGTTGGAGGGAGCAGTGCAGCAAGGTATCAGAGCCCAAGTGCGACAAGAAAGTCATCTGTGCGTGAAGAGGATGGTAGCAGTATTGTAAGTGCAGTTACACTGAGGGAGATTGATCACATAAATAAATGTTAGGTAGGGATAATGGGAACTGGGTCTCTTACCATCAGAAAAGAAAATTACAGATACAGAAAGGGAGGAAATTAGTGTTAATGCTATGGCATTATATTGAAACTAAAGATGTCTGTGTGAACTCCTGGTTTTCAATATAGAAAGAAACATAAAAATAAATAGAGGTGCAAATATGTGGTTATACACGTGTTTTCTAAATTTTCTATTGAGAAAGCCTGGAAGCAGGGACATCCCAATAGTAATAAGTGCACCTTAAACCCTGACTTGGTTTCTTAATTCTAGTCTCCCCTAGAAGAGCTAGGACTCCTTGGAGAAAGGTCTGATCTAGAGGTAGAGCAGGAAGGGACATGAGACTAGAACATCATCTTGTACCAGAAAACAATAAAAGGCTCAAATGATGAAGGGGCATGCCAAAAGGACACTTGGAGGGTTTCCACTGGCCAAATCTGGGACAACTGAGCCTCACAATAAATAATGATGTTAATGGATGACAGCCCACTAAATAAAACAGAAAGCCATGGTTCATAGTGATATACAAAAATAAATGAATAAATTGAATATTCGGATGGTGGAGAAGCATGGTAGACATCACTTTCATCAACTGATCAAAGTTAACATAGGACAAATTGAAATCTTGGGCAAACTAACAAGATGCAATAAGAAGAACACAATACTACTTCTGTGATATTCCTGAAATGTACAACCTGAATCTAATTGTGAGTAAACATCAGAGAAACTCAAATTGAGGGACATTTTATGAACTATCTGGCCTGTACCTATGAAGATGCAGTGTTACAAAAGCCAAGGGAAGACTGAAAATGGTTTCCTAATGAAGGGGACTAAAAGATTCAATGCACTACAGGATTCCAAACTGAATTTTTTTGCCACTAAGAACATTTCTCAAACAGTTGGTAAAACATAGATGACAGTTTGAATTCAACTTTGTTGAGTAAATTGTTGTAATATGTCAATGTTAATTTCTCAATTTCAATGGTTGTATTGTGCTCTGTAGAAAAAATATTCTTGTTTTAAAAAACTACACACTAAAGTACTGAGGGGAGCGCTATGCAGCATCATGTAAAAAACTCTTTCAAATGAAAACAATTTACCTGTGCTATACTTGCAATTTTTCTATAACTTGGAGATTGTTTCAAATAATAAAGAATAAAAGTTAAAAAAAATAAATGCAAGGCTTTACCAACATATACTGATTTAACTGAGAAAAGGAAATAGTAATTGGATATTCTTTCCACTCTGCATATGATAGTGTGATGGAAAGAAGGCTATACAATAGAAAAATTACTGAATTGTGGGCCAGATAGCTTCAAGAACTTCCTCCAATTTTTACTCACTATGTGAACCTGGACAAGTCTGCTTCAGGTCTCAGTTTTCTTCAAGTAGCATGTGACATCAATGCTTACATTCTTTACATCAGTTCTTATATTTGAGCTAAGAGGCTCAAAGGAGTTGTCTGTGAAAACATTTTGTAGACTATAAGGTGGCATAGAAAAGTCAGCATTAGGTACTAACATGGTCAAGCTGGGCTTAACCTGTGCTATTTGAGTCTACTGCAAAATTCCTGGTGTGTTTGTTCAAAATCAATCAATTCAATTCTGATTCGATTAGTTCTTCTATTGGTCTGACCTATATCACACTCTACAGCTGTGCCATATGGCTCAAATCGGGCGTGTAAGAATCTACGGTACTCCTTCTACCTCTGGTCAGCACACTGCACTGAGGTTTCCTAACTGTGACTGTCAGACATTTTTGCACACACTCAGCACAGCCGAGATGTATTTCTGCAAGTATTTGCTTCAAGATCGGTGAGCTAGCTAATGTCAGAACATTTTTTTCTGGCAAATCCAGCTTAACTTTGAAATTAAGAACACTTATATTTGATGTTAATAAAAGTCAAGCAACACGGGCTTCCCTGGTGGCACAGTGGTTGAGAGTCCGCCTGCCGATGCGGGGGACACCGTTTTGTGCCCCGGTCCGGGAAGATCCCACATGCCGCGGAGCAGCTGGGCCCGTGAGCCACGGCCGCTGAGCCTGCGCGTCTGGAGCCTGTGCTCCGCAGCGGGAGAGGCCACAGCAGTGAGAGGCCCCCGTACCGCAAAAAAAAATAAATAAATAAATAAAAAATAAAAAAATAAAAAAAAGTCAAGCAACAAAATTTTTTCTCTTTATTTTGCAGTAAGCTTCTTTAGTAAATACAGAGTTTGAGTGTGTGTGGTTTTCGTTATCGTTGTTGTTTTTGCAGAGCACTATATTTAACCATTTAAAAGATTAGAATATTAAGACCCAGAGAGAGAACTGGTTACCTTAAGGAAATATCCTCTGATGTTTGCATAGACTATACAATTACGATCTTTCTGTGAACATTGACTCTGATGTGGAATTTCTATCTTGATGCTACAAGGAGGGTCTATCAAAGGATGCGGTAATTTCTTCCCCCAAAATAACAAATATACACTTTTAATGGGCTTTCATGGGAGAAACTATTTGCAAATGAAGCAACTGACAAAGGATTAATCTCCAAAATTTACAAGCAGCTCATGCAGCTCAATATCAAAAAAACCAAACAACCCAATCCAAAAATGGGCAGAAGACCTAAATAGACATTTCTCCAAAGAAGATATACAGATTGCCAACAAACACATGAAAGGATGCTCAACATCACTAATCATTAGAGAAATGCAAATCAAAACTACAATGAGGTATCACCTCACACCAGTCAGAATGGTCATCATCAAAAAATCTACAAACAATAAATGCTGCAGAGGGTGTGGAGAAAAGGGAACCTCTTGCACTGTTGGTGGGAATGTTAACTGATAGAGCCCTACTATGGAGAACAGTATGAAGGTTCCTTAAAAAACTAAAAATAGAAATACCATACGACCCAGCAATCTCACTACTGGGCATACCCTGAGAAAACCATAATTCAAAAAGTCATGTACCACAATGTTCATTGCAGCTCTATTTACAATAGCCAGGACATGGAAGCAACCTAAGCGTCCATCGACAGATGAATGGATAAAGATGTGGCACGTATATACAATGGAATATTACTCAGCCATAAAAAGAAACGAAATTGAGTTATTTGTAGTGAGGTGGAAGGACCTAGAGTCTGTCATACAGAGTGAAGTAAGTCAGAAAAGAAAAACAAATACCGTATGCTAACACATATATATGGAATTTGGAAAAAAAAATAAGAATGGCTCTGAAGAACACAGGAGCAGGACAGGAATAAAGATGCAGGTGTAGAGAATGGACTTGAGGACATGGGGAGGCGGAAGGGTAAGCTGGGACGAAGTGAGAGAGTGGCATGGACATATATACACTACCAAATGTAAAATAGATAGCTAGTGGGAGGCAGTGACATAGCACAGGGAGATCAGCTTGGTGCTTTGTGATCACCTAGAGGGGTGGGATAAGGAGGGTGGGAGGGAGACACCAGAGGGAGGAGATATGGGGATATATATATATATATATATATATATATATATATATATGTATAGCTGATTCACTTCGTTATAAAGCAGAAACTAACACATCATTGTAAAGCAATTATACTCAAATAGAGATGTTAAAAAAAAAGGGCTTTCAACTGATGTCTATTGGCACAATTTTTTTGTTGTTGTTAAACCATAGCTCTTAACCAGAACAAGTAAAAGCATCATTCTGAAACATATTGGGAATTGAGGGAAAAAGAAAACTTCAATTATAGTTTCTTTTTTTATTTAAAATTTTGAAATTTGGCTTATCATAGATTTTTGCATTAATTTTTATTTTGTAAAAAATAATGCATTAAGGCTTCCGGGAAGATGGCGGAAGAGTAAGACGCGGAGATCACCTTCCTCCCCACAGATACACCAGAAATACATCTACACGTGGAACAACTCCTACAGAGCACCTACTGAATGCTGGCAGAAGACCTCAGACCTCCCAAAAGGCAAGAAACCCCCCACGTACCTGGGTAGGGCAAAAGAATAAACAGAGACAAAAGGATAGGGACGGGACCTGCACCAGTGGGAGGGAGCTGTGAAGAAGGAAAGGTTTCCACACACTAGGAAGCCCCTTCGCGGGCGGAGACTGTGGGTGGCGGAGGGGGAAAGCTTCGGGGCCCCGGAGGAGAGCGCAGCCACAGGGGTGCAGAGGGCAAAGCGGAGAGATTCCCACACAGAGGACCGGTGCTGACCAGCACTCACTGGCCCAAGAGGCTTCTCTGCTCACCTGCCGGGGCGGGCAGGGCTGGGAGCTGAGGCTCAGGCTTCGGTCAGAGCTCCGGGAGAGGACTGGGGTTGGTGACGTGAACACAGCCTGCAGGGGGTTGGTGCGCCACGGCCGGCCGGGAGGGAGTTGGGGAAAAAGTCTGGAGCTGCAGAAGAGGCAAGAGACTTTTTCTTACCTCTTTGTTTCCTGGTGCCAGAGGAGAGGGGATTAAGAGCACTGCTTAAAGGAGCTCCAGAGACGGGCGCGAGCTGTGGCTAAAAGCGCGGACCCCAGAGACGGGCACAAGACGCTAAGGCTGCTGCTGCCGCCACCAAGAAGCCTGTGTGCGAGCACAGGTCACTATCCACACCCCGGTTCCGGGGAGCCTGTGCAGTGCGCCACTGCCAGGGTCCCGGGATCCAGGGACAACACCCCCAGGAGAACGCATGGCGTGCCTCAGGCTGGTGCAACGCCACGCCGGCCTCTGCTGCCGCAGCCCCTCCCCCCGCACTCCGTGCTCCTCCCTCCCCCAGGCCTGAGTGAGCAAGAGCCCCCAAATCAGCGGCTCCTTTAACCCCGTCCTGTCTGAGCGAAGAAAAGACGCCCTCCGCGACCTACACGCAGAGGCGGGGCCAAATCCAAAGCTGAGCCCCAGGAGCTGTGAGAACAGAGAAGAGAAAGGGAAATCTCTCCCAGCAGCCTCAGAAGCAGCGGATTAAAGCTCCACAATCAACTTGATGTACCCTGCATCTCTGGAATACATGAATAGACAAAGAATCATCCCAAATTAAGGAGGTGGACTTTGAGAGCAAGATTTATGTGAGTGTGTATGTGTATGCTTTTCCTCTTTTTGTGAGTGTGTATGTGTATGCTTCTGTGTGAGACTTTGTCTGTATAGCTTTGCTTCCACCATTTGTCCTAGGGTTCTATCCGTCCATTTTTTTTTTCTTTTTTTAATTTTTTTCTCTTAATAATTATTTTTTATTTTAATAACTTTATTATATTTTATCTTACTTCATTTTATTTTACTTTATCTTTCTTTCTTTTTTCCTTCCTTCCCTCCTTCCTTCCTCCCTCCCTCCCTCCCTCCTTTCTTTTTCTTTCTTTCTTTTCTTTCTTTCTACTTCTACTAATTCTTTCTTTCTACTTTTTCTCCCTTTTATTCTGAGCTGTGTGGATGAAAGGCTCTTGGTGCTGCAGCCAGGAGTCAGTGCTGTGCCTCTGAGGTGGGAGAGCCAACTTCAGGACACTGGTCCACAAGAGACCTCCCAGCTCCACATAACATCAAACGGCGAAAATCTCCCAGAGATCTCCATCTCAACACCAGCACCCAGCTTCACTCAACGACCAGCAAGCTACAGTGCTGGACATCCTATGCCAAACAACTAGCAAAACAGGAACACAACCTCACCCATTAGCAGAGAGGCTGCCTAAAATCATAATAAGTCCACAGAAACCCCAAAACACACCACCAGACATGGACCTGCCCACCAGAAAGACAAGATCCAGCCTCATCCACCAGAACACAGGCACTAGTCCCCTCCACCAGGAAGACTACACAACCCACTGAACCAACCTTAGCCACTGGGGACAGACACCAAAAACAATGGGAACTACGAACCTGCAGCCTGCAAAAAGGAGACCCCAAACACAGTAAGATAAGCAAAATGAGAAGACAGAAAAACACACAGCAGATGAAGGAGCAAGATAAAAACCCACCAGACCTAACAAATGAAGAGGAAATAGGCAGTCTACCTGAAAAAGAATTCAGAATAATGATAGTAAAGATGACCCAAAATCTTGGAAATAGAATAGACAAAATGCAAGAAACATTTAACAAGGACCTAGAAGAACTAAAGATGAAACAAACAATGATGAACAACACAATAAATGAAATTTAAAAATACTCTAGATGGGATCAATAGCAGAATAACTGAGGCAGAAGAACGGATAAGTGACCTGGAAGATAAAATAGTGGAAATAACTACAGCAGAGCAGAATAAAGAAAAAAAGAATGAAAAGAATCGAGGACAGTCTCAGAGACCTCTGGGACAACATTAAATGCACAACATTCGAATTATAGGGGTTCCAGAAGAAGAAGAGAAAAAGAAAGGGACTGAGAAAATATTTGAAGAGATTATAGTTGAAAACTTCCCTAATGTGGGAAAGGAAATGGTTAATCAAGTCCAGGAAGCACAGAGAGTCCCATACAGGATAAATCCAAGGAGAAATATGCCAAGACACATATTAATCAAACTGTCAAAAATTAAAAACAAAGAAAACATATTAAAAGCAGCAAGGGAAAAACAACAAATAACACACAAGGGAATCCCCATAAGGTTAACAGCTGATCTTTCAGCAGAAACTCTGCAAGCCAGAAGGGACTGGCAGGACATATTTAAAGTGATGAAGGAGAAAAACCTGCAACCAAGATTACTCAACGCAGCAAGGATCTCATTCAGATTTGATGGAGAAATTAAAACCTTTACAGAAAAGCAAAAGTTGACAGAGTTCAGCACCACCAAACCAGCTTTACAACAACTGTTAAAGGAACTTCTCTAGGCAAGAAACACAAGAGAAGGAAAAGACCTACAATAACAAACCCAAAACAAGAAAATGGGAATAGGAACATACATATCGATAATTACCTTAAATGTAAATGGACTAAATGCTCCCACCAAAAGACACAGATTGGCTGAATGGATACAAAAACAAGACCCATATATTTGCTGTCTACAAGAGACCCACTTCAGACCTAAAGACACATACAGACTGAAAATAAGGGGATGGAAAAAGATATTCCATGCAAATGGAAACCAAAAGAAAGCTGGAGTAGCAAATCTCATATCAGACAAAAGACTTTAAAATAAAGACTATTAGAAGAGACAAAGAAGGACACTACATAATGATCAATGATCCAATAAGAAGATATAACAATTGTAAATATTTATGCACCCAACATAGGAGCACCTCAATACATAAGGCAAATACTAACAGCCATAAAAGGGGAAATCGACAGTAACACATTCATAGTAGGGGACTTTAACACCCCACTTTCACCAATGGACAGATAATCCAAAATGAACATAAATAAGGACACACAGGCTTTAAATGATACATTAAACAAGATGGACTTAATTGATATTTATAGGACATTCCATCCAAAAACAACAGAATACACATTTTTCTCAAGTACTCATGGAACATTCTCCAGGATAGATCATATCTTGGGTCACAAATCAAGCCTTGGTAAATTTAAGAAAATTGAAATTGTATCAAGTATCTTTGCTGACCACAACACTATGAGACTAGATATCAATTACAGGAAAAGATCTGTAAAAACTACAAACACATGGAGGCTAAACAATACACTACTTAATAATGAAGTGATCACTGAAGAAATCAAAGAGGAAATAAAAAAAAACCTAGAAACTAATGACAATGCAGACAGGACGACCCAAAGTTTGGTTTATAAATTGTCATTGAATGATAAATTTGGTAGGTGGTTATATTTTTTTATCAAAAATAAGCCTAATATTGCCATCTAATTTCATTGACTAAATTCTATGGCAGCTTCCATTTTGTCAGGAATAATAAGGATGCATTCCTCTTGGTCTCTAAATGTTTATATCAGCCAAAAGGTGAGAAAAAAGATATTCCAAGGAAGCTGGCCTTGTAAACCTTAATGGATTATTAATTAGTCTGTCAAGTTTAATTTTTGATTAAGAAAGAAAGGTAACACTTGAGCACATTTTAAGCAGCTCATTTTAAATTCTTCCATCACTGCCACTGAAGATCTGCAAGAAGAAGAGTTTTGACAAGTGATGCCATTTTTTCACAACTCTCCATAGACATGATCATTGAGATGACTGTGGTGGACAGCACAATATATCCAGAAAGCATTAGGCAATGGGAGGCTCTCCTCCCCCCATCTTTGATATGCTTGAATACATATTAAGAACTGCATACTGCATCTCACTTACCCTAAAACCTGTGCTGTCACTTGAAATATCTCAAAATATTTCCTTCTTCTGTTATGCCATCCAGAAAAGTTTTACAGAACAGCATGCTCTCATTCATAGTATTTTCCAAAGTATAACTTACAAATGCCAACAACTGAGCACAACCTGAAACATCTGTGGATTGGTCCATTTATGGGACAAAGTAATCACTTTCAACACTCTTTAAAACCAGCTGTTCACAGACATTAATTGCCATGTCACTTATACACTTTAGAAAAGCACCATTTGACAACGGCACGTGTTAATTTGTTTACCACATCTGGTTCTTTTTCAGTGAATACTTTCTTTATGGCAGATGGTAATAGAAGAGTAGTTGCAATTATGCAGTTTAAAAGGGATCTGGGTTGTGATGGATACAGTACGCATTTAAGTGACTAAATTTTTATATTAAAACGCATATGTAAATTTCTTCAAATTTCTGGCTTACAAGTTCCATAATCTAGGTTTTGTTTTATTTTTAGAAATATACATGTTGATTCTACAATGACAAAATAGTTTTAAAGACTACCTTCACATGTCAGATCTTCAAAATATATACCATGCCTGTCTTGAAAGAGATGAGCATGTTGGTGTCTTCTCTTCCTGAAGTGATCCAAGAGAATCAAAGCTCACTCTTAGAGAGAGTGATTAAACATTACCAGTTTCCAGCACCCAGCACCCTTGGAACAGTATTAAAGGCTGTGGCTTCCATGAGATTGATTTAGGAACAGTGGAAGGACATTGTAGTCTGAGAGGGAAAAAGCCACTGGTTCTTTTTTCTGTTTCTTGCATGCTTCCTCTCCAGTTTGCTTACACACACACACACACACACACACACACACACACACACACACACCCCTACCATGAAGATCCAACCAACCTGAAAGAAAAGATTTGCAGAAGAATTCTATCATTTATTTAGTATCATGAAATCCCTCTGGAAATAATATAAATCTCCAGTGGCTTCTACCCCCGGTTCTACTTTGACTTTGCAAGCTATTCTACGTTCTTGATGCTTGGTTTTGGCAGTCTTTATCTCACTCTCTATAGCAGATGATGAATTCTCAAAGTTTGTTTAATTCCTATTCTGATTCTACCCTTTAAATGCTAGTGCTTCTACCAACAATGGCAAAAGACAAAGGCTGACATAATATTTGCAAATTTATGATAAAGAACTAAGTTTTTTAGTATATCTTTTCTATCACCCACACAAAATGCTGTAACATTTGTCGTGTCAAAAAAAAAAAAAATCCCTTCCATGATCTAAGCTGCTGTCCTACCATTTCTCTACCTCTCTTTAGAGCTAATATGTAGTTGCCTATTTTGCAGTCTCCAGTTCTTTTCCTATAATTTCTCTTGTGCCCCTTTAATCACGGTTTCGCCCATAGCACTCTACCAGTCAGCTCTCATCAAAGTGGCCGATGACATTTATGTTGCTAAATCTATTGGTGGATTTTAAGTCCTTATTTAACAATACCTATAGATAACATTTGCAATAGTTATTCACTCTTTCTTGAAAGACTTATCTCACTTCGGTTCTAAGATACCACCTCCTAAAGATTCTCCTCTTTCCTCATGACCCTCCTCATTTCCTTTTCAGGTTTGCCTTCTGCTGTAGGATTTCTCATCTCTGGTGTGTCTCACAGCTCGGCCCTCAGACTTCTCTACTTTTCTGTGGACTCTCACTTCCTAGATCATCTCATCATGGTTCATGTGATAGCATACTATCTATATGCTGAAGACTTTACAAGCTATATCTATGGTCAATAATTCTCAATTTCACATTCGTATATAAAACTGTCTATTGGAAATGTTCACCTGAAGTCTAATTGGCATCCCTAACTTAAATGGATGTTTCAGTAAAGAGGGAAATTAAATGGTGTGACCAACAAGGGATTCATTTCCAAAATATACGACAGCTCATACAACTCAATAACAAAAAAACCCAACCAAAAGCCCAATCAAAAAATGGGCAGAAGATTTAAACATATTTCTCCAAAGAAGACATACAGATAGCCAACAGGCACATGAAAAATGCTCACCATCACTAAGTATTAGAGAAATCAAAACTACAATGAGGTATCACCTCACACCTGTCTGAATGGCCATCATCAAAGAGTCTACAAATAATAAATGCTGGAGAGGGTGGGGAGAAAAGGAAACCCGCCTACACCATTGGTGGGAATGTAACTGGGTGCAGCCACTAAGAAAAACAGTATGGAGTTTCCTTAAAAAAACTAAAAATAGAGTTACCATATGATTCATCAATCCCACTCCTGTGCATATGTCCAGAGAAAACTATAATTCGAAAAGATACACACACCTCAGTGTTCACAGCAGCATTATTTACAATAGCCAAAGCATGGAAGCAACCTAGATATCCATCAACGGAGGAATGGATAAAGAAGATGTGGTATATATATATACACACACACACACACACACACACACACACACACACACACACACACACACTGGAATATTACTCAGCCACAAAAAAGAATGAAATAATGCCATTTGCAGCAATATGGATGGACTAGAGATTATTATACTAAGTGAAGTAAGTCAGAAAGAGAAAGACAAATACCATATAATATTGCTTATATGTGGAATCTAAAAAATGATACAAATGAATTTATTTACAGAACAGAAACAGACTCACAGACATAGAAAACAAACTTGTGGTAACCAAAGAGGGGGAGGGGGGGATAAATTACGAGTTTGGGATTAGCAGATACATACTGTATATAAAATAAACAACAGGGTCCTACTGTATAGCACAGGGAACTATATTCAATATTTTATAATAAACTATAATGGAAAAGAATCTGAAAAAGAATACAGACACACACACACATATATATGTGTGTGTATGTATATATATATAAAATTGAATCACTTTGCTGTACACCAGAAACTGACACAACACTGTAAATCAACTATACTTCAATAAAAAATGAGGTAAATTATAAAACCCCAGAAGATGTATTAAATTGAACATAAAACCCCACAGTATCCTCAAACTTCTAGACAACACTGCAGCTTCTACA
Source organism: Tursiops truncatus (assembly GCF_011762595.2). NCBI lineage: Eukaryota > Metazoa > Chordata > Mammalia > Artiodactyla > Delphinidae > Tursiops > Tursiops truncatus. The sequence continues at coordinate 87,116,893 of NC_047040.1, read as the reverse complement.
GTGCACCTCATTTCAGTAAATTTCAAGAATTTTTTAAATCTATTTGCTTTGGTCAAAAACCTTGCAGATACTCTTGTCTCCTCCCTTTATCAGCAGAAGTTGTTTTGAGAAGGATGGCAGATCCATATATTGAATATATCTTATATTATGAGGACAAAGTATAGTATCCTTCATGACAGGTGGGATCTAATATAATTAGTTTCCCATCAGCAAGCAGGCTGATCCCCACCACCCACCTACAGTATCAGGAGATGAAGGCATATTGAGGCTCAGGCTCAGCTGAAACCAAATGGGAGCCAGGGCTAACTGATGTAATCTGTCCACACTAGAATAGGGAGAACAGAATAGAGAAGAGATCAGATTGATCTGGGAAGCAAACAGAAGATATCCAACACAGCAGTCAAATAAAAATAAAAATAATAAACAAAATATGATCAACTTAACTCATAATTAAAATACTGCTATTAAAAAACAATGGCAGGGGGCTTCCCTGGTGGCACAGCGGTTGAGAGTCCGCCTGCCGATTCAGGGGACACGGGTTCATGCCCTGGTCCGGGAAGATCCCACATGCCGCGGAGCGGCTGGGCCCGTGAGCCATGGCCGCTGAGCCTGCGCGTCCGGAGCCTGGGCTCTGCAACAGGAGAGGCCACAACAGTGAGAGGCCCACGTACCGTAAAAAAAAAAAAAACAATGGCAGGATATATTTATTTCATTGATCAGATTGACAAAGTTTGTTTAAACAGAATTAAAAATAGACAGTACTGATAGCTAGAGGATGTGGTGAAAAAGGAACTCCTAAATGCTGCTGGTGAAAGCAAAAATTAGCATGCTTCTGGAAAGCAAATTCTTACCAAAATCAAAATGTATTGAACCAGATCCTACTTCAAGGAATCTAGGAATAAAATACTTAGAAAAAGCACAGAAATACTGTTCAATTTGTTTATTGCTTAACTGTGCAATAAACAAAATATGGAAACAATCTCCATGTCCATAAATATGGGATAAGAAATAAATGATAGGGCTTCCCTGGTGGCGCAGTGGTTGAGAGTCCGCCTGCCTATGCAGGGGACAAGGGCTCGTGCCCTGGTCCGGGAAGATCCCACATGCTGCGGAGCGGCTGGGCCCGTGAGCCATGGCTGCTGGGCCTGTGCGTCCAGAGCCTGTGCTCTGCAACGGGAGAGGCCACAACAGTGAGAGGCCTGCGTACCAAAAAAAAAAAAAAAAAAGAAGAAGAAGAAATAAAGAAATAAATGATAAAACCATGATGTTCAATGGGTTTGAGTCAGCTGTTTAAAGAAAGGATTTAAAAATCTATATGTACTAATACGGAATGAATGTTGTGATAAAATGGTGGTAAAAGAAAGTTGCTGAACAATTTTTAGAGTACGCTTCCATGAGAATTTTAAAAAGTATACATAAATTATCCAGATATTACTAGGAAATTTTATAAAATTCATCCATTACCCATTTCCAATGACTGGGACAGTAAACACCCTCTCCACAATTTTTATTTCTGATACCTTCTCCTCTATGTCTGCCCAGGAATGAAGATGGATTTGGAGCACATTCACATGCACATACCCCATGAAGTTTTTTTTTTTTTTTTTTCTTTTGGAACTTTACTAAAATTTGGGGGGAAGTAGAGGAGAAATGTAAGTCCAGGGTCCAAAAAGTTTCAGCCATCTCCCTTGTTTCCATCTAATTTTTATTATCTCTTCAGAGATAAAGACAAATTATTCCCCTTTTAATAAAGATTTTTCCTTATTTTGCACATTCTTCAGTTTTTTCAGTCCCTTAGGGGGTCTTACCTTCTACCTTAAGTTGTCTAGTAAAATTTTTTCCTAGACCAAAGAGCATAATCTACTTGGGAGCAATTCTGCGGAATACTATTTTCTCTATTTATTTATTTAGCCTATATGTCCATATGTTCTGAAAATATGTTTTCAGAGGTATTCGCCAAATGGTTAACAGTGGCTCCCTATAGGACTAGTTGGGGTAGCCTATACTAGAACTTTTATTTATTTATTTTTCCAACAAACACATATCACTTTTTTTTTTTTTTTTTTTTTTTGCGGTACGCGGGCTTCTCACTGCTGTGGCCTCTCCCGTTGCGGAGCACACGCTCCGGACGCGCAGGCTCAGCGGCCATGGCTCACGGGCCCAGCTGCTCCACGGCATGTGGGAGCTGCCCGGACCAGGGCATGAACCCGTGTCCCCTGCATCGGCAGGCGGACTCTCAACTACTGCGCCACCAGGGAAGCCCCATGTATCACTTTTATAATTTAAAAAAATTTAAGTATTTGCGTGCCTCAGGATTTTATCCTAGTCCACATCTCCTTCTATTTGTTCTCCTTTACTCATCACATTCACTCCAAATGTTTTAATTACCCTCTGAGTAGCATGTTTACAAATCCACATTTCCATTTTGGATAGTTTTCAAGCCATGGATATCTGTATTTCCTATTGCAGATTCATTCTTTCCCAGACATATATGTACTACCTACCTACTACATGCCATGGTGAGTGATGGCCACACTGTTGCTAAAGCAAAGTGACATGACTCCTGTGTTGACAGTTGACAATCTTTGGACAATCTTTGGAAGTGGTGTACAGTAAACGATTAAACAAATAAATGTATTATAACATGTTGTAAGAGGTGTCCTCCAGAAAAATAAATGCAATGCTGTCATAAAAAAAAATGGAGGTCTATATTAGACTGGGGGGCGAGAGAAGTGCTTTCTAAGGGGATGATGTTGAAGGAGAGGCCAGATGGAGAACTGCGAAGAGTAGCTTCCAGACAGAGGGACAGGAGGTGGGAAAGTCTGAGTTTCCAAAGTGCTTGCTGTGCTTTAGAAATGGAAAGACAGTTTTTGTGGTTTAGGGTTAAAAATTGAAAAATAAATGTGGCATAACAATCTCAGAGACATGAGCACAGGAGTTTAGTAACGGCAATCTTAGACCATATGAAGATTTTGGACTATCTTAAAAGCAATGGGACGCCCTAAAGAGATTTAAGTAGGTTAAGGATGTGTTTTGGTTTATATATTTTTAAAATTTTCTTGTTATATCATTTATACTGTAAAATAGGTCAAAGAGATCGGGAAGAAGCAGATTATTAAGAATCTGCAGGGAGACTTCCGGGAAGATGGCAGAAGAGTAAGACGCGGAGATCACCTTCCTCTCCACAGATACACCAGAAATACATCTACGCGTGGAACAACTCCTACAGAACACCTACTGAACGCTGGCAGAAGACCTCAGACCTCCCAAAAGGCAAGGAACCCCCCACGTACCTGGTTAGGGCAAAAGAAAAAACTAAACAGAGACAAAAGGATAGGGACGGGTCCTGCACCAGCGGGAGAGAGCTGTGAAGGAGGAAAAGTGTCCACACACTAGGAAGCCCCTTCGCGGGTGGAGACTTCGGGAGGCGGAGTGGGGGAGCTTGGGAGCCGCGGAGGAGAGCACAGCAACAGGGGTGCGGAGGGCAAAGCGGAGAGATTCCAGCGCAGAGGATCGGGCCGACCGGCACTCACCAGCCGAGAGGCTTGTCTGCTCGCCCGCCGGGGCGGGCGGGACTGGGAGCTGAGGCTCCGGCTTTTGTCGGAGCGCCGGGAGAGGACTGAGGTTGGCGGCGTGAACACAGCCTGCAGGGCGTTGGTGCGCCGCGGCTGGCCGGGAGAGAGTCCGGGGAGGGGTCTGGACCTGCCGAAGAGGCAAGAGACTTTTACGTCCCTCTTTGTTTCCTGGTGCACGAGGAGAGGGGATTAAGAACGCTGCTTGAGAGAGCTCCAGAGACGGACGCGAGCCGCGGCTAAGAGTGCGGAGCCCAGAGACGGACATGGGACGCTAAGGCCGCTGCTGCCGCCACCAGGAGGCCTGTGTGCGAACACAGGTCACTAGCCACACGCCCTTCCGGGGAGCCTGTGCAGCCCGCCACTGCCAGGGTCCCGGGATCCAGGGACGGCTCCCCGGGAGAGCGCACGGCGCGACTCAGGCTGCAGCGTCACGCCGGCCTCTGCCACTGCAGGCCCGCCCCGCACTCTGTGACCCTCCCTACCCCCCGGCCTGGGTGAGCCAGAGCCTCCGAATCAGCGGCTCCTTTAACCTCGTCCTGTCTGAGCAAAGAACAGACGCCCTCCGGCGACCTACACGCACAGTCGGGGCCAAATCCAAAGCTGAGCCCCTGGGAACTGTCAGAACAAAGAAGAGAAAGGGAAATCTCTCCCAGCAGCCTCAGAAGCAGCGGATTAAAGCTCCACAATCAACTTGATATACCCTGCATCTGTGGAATACCTGAATAGACAACGAATCATCCCAAATTAAGGAGCCCTGTGGATGAAAGGCTCTTGGTGCTGCAGCCAGGACTCAGTGCTGTGCCTCTGAGGTGGGAGAGCCAACTTCAGGACACTGGTCCACAAGAGGCCTCCCAGCTGCACATAATATCAAACAGCAAAAATCTCGGAGAGATCTCCATCTCAACGCCAGCACCCAGCTTCACTCAACGACCAGCAAGCTACAGTGCTGGACATCCTATGCCAAACAACTAGCAAGACAGGAACACAACCCCACCCATTAGCAGAGAGGCTGCCCAAAATCATAGTAAGTCTACAGACACCCCAAAACACACCACCAGACGTGGACCTGCCCACCAGAAAGACAAGATCCAGCCTCATACACCAGAACACAGGCACTAGTACCCTCCACCAGGAAGCCTACACAACCCACTGAACCAACCTTAGCCACTGGGGACAGACACAAAAAACAACAGGAACTACGAACCTTCAGCCTGCAAAAAGGAGACCCCAAACACAGTAAGATAAGCAAAATGAAAAGACAGAAAAACACACAGCAGATGAAGGAGCAAGATAAAAACCCACCAGACCTAACAAATGAAGAGGAAATAGGCAGTCTACCTGAAAAAGAATTCAGAATAATGATAGTAAGGTTGATCCGAAATCTTGGAGATCGAATGGACAAATTGCAAGAATCAGTTAACAAGGACTTAGAAGAACTAAAGATGAAGCAAGCAACGATGAACAACACAATAAATGAAATTAAAAGTACTCTAGATGGGATCAATAGCAGAATAACTGAGGCAGAAGAACGGATAAGTGACCTGGAAGATAAAATAGTGGAAATAACTACTGCAGAGCAGAATAAAGAAAAAAGAATGAAAAGAACTGAGGACAGTCTCAGAGACCTCTGGGACAACATTAAACGCACCAACATTCGAATTATAGGGGTTCCAGAAGAAGAAGAGAAAAAGAAAGGGACTGAGAAAATATTTGAAGAGATTATAGTTGAAAACTTCCCTAATATGGGAAAAGAAATCGTTAATCAAGTCCAGGAAGCACAGATAGTCCCATACAGGATAAATCCAAGGAGAAATACGCCAAGACACATATTAATCAAATTGTCAAAAATTAAATACAAAGAAAACATATTAAAAGCAGCAAGGGAAAAACAACAAATAACACACAAGGGAATCCCCATAAGGTTAACAGCTGATCTTTCAGCAGAAACTCTGCAAGCCAGAAGGGAGTGGCAGGACATATTGAAAGTGTTGAAGGAGAAAAACCTGCAACCAAGATTACTCTACCCAGCAAGGATCTCATTCAGATTTGATGGAGAAATTAAAACCTTTACAGACAAGCAAAAGCTGAGAGAGTTCAGCACCACCAAACCAGCTCTACAACAACTGCTAAAGGAACTTCTCTAGGCAAGAAACACAAAAGAAGGAAAGGACCTACAATAACGAACCCAAAACAATTAAGAAAATGGGAATAGGAACACACATATCGATAATTACCTTAAATGTAAATGGACTAAATGCTCCCACCAAAAGACACAGATTGGCTGAATGGATACAAAAACAAGACCCATATATTTGCTGTCTACAAGAGACCCACTTCAGACCTAGAGACACATACAGACTGAAAGTAAGGGGATGGAAAAAGGTATTTCATGCAAATGGAAACCAAAAGAAAGCTGGAGTAGCAATTCTCATATCAGACAAAATAGACTTTAAAACAAAGACTATTAGAAGAGACAAAGAAGGACACTACATAATGATCAAGGGATCGATCCAAGAGGAAGATATAACAATTGTAAATATTTATGCACCCAACATAGGTGCACCTCAATACATAAGGCAAATACTGACAACCATAAAAGGGGAAATCGACAGTAACACATTCATAGTAGGGGACTTTAACACCCCACTTTCACCAATGGACAGATCATCCAAAATGAAAATAAATAAGGAAACACAAGCTTTAAATGATACATTAAACAAGATGGAGTTAATTGATATTTATAGGACATTCCATCCAAAAACAACAGAATACACATTTTTCTCAAGTGCTCATGGAACATTCTCCAGGATAGATCATATCTTGGGTCACAAATCAAGCCTTGGTAAATTTAAGAAAATTGAAATTGTATCAAGTATCTTTTCTGACCACAACGCCATGAGACTAGATATCAATTACAGGAAAAGATCTGTAAAAAATACAAACACATGGAGGCTAAACAATACACTACTTAATAATGAAGTGATCACTGAAGAAATCAAAGAGGAAATCAAAAAATACCTAGAAACAAATGACAATGGAGACACAACGACCCAAAACCTGTGGGATGCAGCAAAAGCAGTTCTAAGGGGGAAGTTTATAGCAATACAAGCCCACCTTAAGAAGCAGGAAACATCTCGAATAAACAACCTAACCTTGCACCTCAAGCAATTAGAGAAAGAAGAACAAAAAAACCCCAAAGCTAGCAGAAGGAAAGAAATCATAAAAATCAGATCAGAAATAAATGAAAAAGAAATGAAGGAAACAATAGCAAAGATCAATAAAACTAAAAGCTGGTTCTTTGAGAAGATAAACAAAATAGATAAACCACTAGCCAGACTCATTAAGAAAAAAAGGGAGAAGACTCAAATCAATAGAATTAGAAATGAAAAAGGAGAGGTAACAACTGACACTGCAGAAATAAAAGAGATCATGAGAGATTACTACAAGCAACTCTATGCCAATAAAATGGACAATCTGGAAGAAATGGACAAATTCTTAGAAATGCACAACCTGCCAAGACTGAATCAGGAAGAAATAGAAAATATGAACAGACCAATCACAAGCACTGAAATTGAAACTGTGATTAAAAATCTTCCAACAAAGAAAAGCCCAGGACCAGATGGCTTCACAGGCGAATTCTATCAAACATTTAGAGAAGAGCTAACACCTATCCTTCTCAAACTCTTCCAAAATATAGCAGAGGGAGGAACACTCCCAAACTCCTTCTACGAGGCCACCATCACCTTGATACCAAAACCAGACAAGGATGTCACAAAGAAAGAAAACTACAGGCCAATATCACTGATGAACATAGATGCAAAAATCCTCAACAAAATACTAGCAAATAGAATCCAACAGCACATTAAAAGGATCATACACCATGATCAAGTGGGGTTTATTCCAGGAATGCAAGGATTCTTCAATATACGCAAATCTATCAATGTGATAAACCATATTAACAAACTGAAGGAGAAAAACCATATGATCATCTCAATAGATGCAGAGAAAGCTTTTGACAAAATTCAACACCCATTTATGATAAAAACCCTGCAGAAAGTAGGCATAGAGGGAACTTTCCTCAACATAATAAAGGCCATATATGACAAGCCCACAGCAAACATCATCCTCAATGGTGAAAAACTGAAAGCATTTCCACTAAGATCAGGAACAAGACAAGGTTGCCCACTCTCACCACTCTTATTCAACATAGTTTTGGAAGTTTTAGCCACAGCAATCAGAGAAGAAAAGGAAATAAAAGGAATCCAAATCGGAAAAGAAGAAGTAAAGCTGTCACTGTTTGCAGATGACATGATCCTATACATAGAGAACCCTAAAGATGCTACCAGAAAACTACTAGAGCTAATCAATGAATTTGGTAAAGTGGCAGGATACAAAATTAATGCACAGAAATCTCTGGCATTCCTATATACTAATGATGAAAAATCTGAAAGTGAAATCAAGAAAACACTCCCATTTACCATTGCAACAAAAAGAATAAAATATCTAGGAATAAACCTACCTAAGGAGACAAAAGATCTGTATGCAGAAAATTATAAGACACTGATGAAAGAAATTAAAGATGATATAAATAGATGGAGAGATATACCATGTTCTTGGATTGGAAGAATCAACATTGTGAAAATGACTCTACTACCGAAAGCAATCTATAGATTCAATGCAATCCCTATCAAACTACCACTGGCATTTTTCACAGAACTAGAACAAAAAATTTTGCAATTTGTATGGAAACACAAAAGACCCCGAATAGCCAAAGCAATCTTGAGAACGAAAGAAGGAACTGGAGGAATCAGGCTCCCAGACTTCAGACTATACTACAAAGCTACAGTTATCAAAACGGTATGGTACTGGCACAAAAACAGAAAGATAGATCAATGGAACAGGATAGAAAGCCCAGAGATAAACCCACGCACATATGGTCACCTTATCTTTGACAAAGGAGGCAGAAATGTACAGTGGAGAAAGGACAGCCTATTCAATAAGTGGTGCTGGGAAAACTGGACAGCTACATGTAAAAGTATGAAGTTAGATCACTCCCTAACACCATACACAAAAATAAGCTCAAAATGGATTAAAGACCTAAATGTAAGGCCAGAAACTATCAAACTCTTAGAGGAAAACATAGGCAGAACACTCTATGACATAAATCACAGCAAGATTCTTTCTGACCCACCTCCTAGAGTAATGGAAATAAAAACAAGAGTAAACAAATGGGACCTAATGAAACTTAAAAGCTTTTGCGCAGCAAAGGAAACCATAAAGAAGACCAAAAGACAACCCTCAGAATGGGAGAAAATATTTGCAAATGAAGCAACTGACAAAGGATTGATCTCCAAAATTTATAAGCAGCTCATGCAGCTTAATAACAAAAAAACAAACAACCCAATCCAAAAATGGGCAGAAGACCTAAATAGACATTTCTCCAAAGAAGATATACAGAGTGCCAACAAACACATGAAAGAATGCTCAACATCACTAATCATGAGAGAAATGCAAATCAAAACTACAATGAGATATCATCTCACACCAGTCAGAATGGCTATCATCAAAAAATCTAGAAACAATAAATGCTGGAGAGGGTGTGGAGAAAAGGGAACCCTCTTACACTGTTGGTGGGAATGTAAATTGATACAGCCACTGTGGAGAACAGTATGGAGGTTCCTTAAAAAGCTACAAATAGAACTACCATATGACCCAGCAATCCCACTGCTGGGCATATACCCTGAGAAAACCATAATTCAAAAAGAGTCATGTACCAAAATGTTCATTGCAGCTCTATTTACAATAGCCCAGAGATGGAAACAACCTAAGTGTCCATCATCGGATGAATGGATAAAGAAGATGTGGCACATATATACAATGGAATATTACTCAGCCATAAAAAGAGACGAAATTGAGCTATTTGTAATGAGGTGGATAGACCTAGAGTCTGTCATACAGAGTGAAGTAAGTCAGAAAGAGAGAGACAAATACCGTATGCTAACACATATATATGGAATTTAAAATAAAAATGTCATGAAAAACCTAGGGGTGAAACAGGAATAAAGACACAGACTTACTAGAGAATGGACTTGAGGCTATGGGGAGGGGGAAGTGTAAACGGTGACAAAGCGATAAAGAGGCATGGACATATATACACTACCAAACGTAAGGTAGATAGCTAGTGGGAAGCAGCCGCATAGCACAGGGAGATCAGCTCGGTGCTTTGTGACCGCCTGGAGGGGTGGGATAGGGAGGGTGGGAGGGAGGGAGTCGCAAGCGGGAAGAGATATAGGAATATATGTATATATATAACTGATTCATTTTGTTGTGAAGCTGAAACTAACATACCATTGTAAAGCAATTATACTCCAATAAAGATGTTAAAAAAAAAAAAAAAAAAGAATCTGCAGGGTATTTAGATTTCCCTGTTACCATTATCCATTTGATATTCCAGAAATCTAGATGTATCTTTGACTTCTCTGTTCCCTTCACTTGCTCTACCATTCTGTGATCAAGTTTGACAATTTTAGATTCTTAATATCTCTCATAGGTATAATTTCTTCTTCTCTACCTTTATTAATTTACTGCCCTACATTAGGCTTTCATAATCTTTTATCTGGGCTCCTATAAGACTATAGTCTTCCTCCCACATTTCTATGGCTACTATCATGCATATCAACCCTGATCATGCAAACTGATGCCTTAGTTATCTTAATAAAATAAACATTTAAACATGATACTCCCCTACTTACATCGTCACTGGGTGTCCACAATAAAATACATATATTTATTTATACAGGAAAGAATGCCATTTATTGAACACTCCTATGAACAAGCTTCATATATGAAAATTTTTATTGGAATATAGTTGACTTACAATGTTGTGTTAGTGTCAGATGTACAGCAAAGTGAATCACTTATACTTATACATATATCCACTTTGAAATTTTCATAACAGCCCTGTATGTTAGGTTTTGCCATTGTTCTCGCTTTACACATGAAGAAACTAAGGCCTGGGGTAAGTAAATGAGAGAGAAAGAGTGTTATTTGGCCCACTGCTGAGTAAATCTGCTCTCAGAAACTACTTGACTGATAAATTGCAAATCACCTTGAGATTATTTTTAGAGGAGCTCACCAGCTCAAATTTATAGGCAGAATGTATCTTATTAAGGAGCCTTTAAACTGTTTGATTCTTTGGAGTGAATTATCTTGCCAACAACTTGGCATGCTGTCATTGGGAACTTGAAAACCATTTTAGAAAGTTGTAGCAGTTTCGGATTGACTAGTAAAAGAATGCTTATGGTGGTTTATCACAGTGTTTTATATTGTTTCTTTTTTTCATTAAATATTTTTTTAATAAATTAATTTATTTTTGGCTGCGTTGGGTCTTCGTTGCTGCGTGCAGGCTTTCTCTAGTTGCACCGAGCTGGGGCTACTCTTCGTTGCAGTGCACAGGCTTCTCATTGCGGTGGCTTCTCTTGCTGTGGAGCTCAGGCTCTAGGCCCGGGCTCAGCAGCTGTGGCTCATGTGCTCTAGAGCACAGGCTCAATAGTTGTGGCGCACGGGTTTGGTTGCTCCGCGGCATGTGGGATCTTCCCGGACCAGGGCTCAAATCCATGTCCTCTGCATTAGCAGGCGGATTCTTAACCACTGCGCCACCAGGGCAGCCCTATATTGTTTCTTCTATTGGCATTAACATTTTGGACGTGTGTGGGAAATTTTCCAAATTTTACCTTTTATTGATACATTTCCTCTTAATAAATAATTAAGTACACAATTTCAAATGACTGACCTTAAAGATAAGCAGAACTATATCCCATTTTTCAACATGGGAATAATCTATATAATAAGGAGTACAGATTTCTGTCAAGTTGTGAGTCATTAGAAATGATTGAAGCTCACTCTCTCTTCCAGCCTAGGACCTAAACCTGGTAAATTCAATATCTGTACCTAGTGTTCTCACTCCTTTCCCCACTATACCATTAGCCCTCTAGAATCAGCTTCATTTCCTGGAGAATGTCACCAGCCAGCCCAACCTATATTGGTCCCAGCAGGCCTTATAAAGCAAGCTTTAATAAAGGAAGATAACATACAGTGACAACTATAGAATTCCACAGAGAGCTGTTATCAAAGTCTGTTTTCAGAGTCTGTTTTCAAAACACACATCAGATTCCCTTCCCTTACTGCTTTCCTTCTCTCATAGATAAGAAGAGGAAGAACTGAAGGTGATTTGTAACTTGAGGGTGTGGGTTTTCTTTTTTAGCATGAGGATTTGTTTTCCATATAGCTGAAGTAACAATCTTTCTGAAGACTTTGGTTGTTCTGAGATTCCATCCAAGCCTGAGCACTGTTTATTAATATAACTAATATTAACAATAGATGTTAGGCACAAACATAGGCACTGAGCAAAATATTTTTTAAATCTCATGACTACACCTAGAATGAGAGCTTACTTTTCTGCAGTCAACATATAGACCCTGACTTAACCAGCTGCAGCATATTCTTTCTCTCTCTCCAGATAAATTAACGTTTTCAAAAAAAGAAAAACCATATGATATCATGCAAATATAAATGAGACCCTCTCAGAGATTTTCTTCAATTCATTAGATAATATGGTGTTGAGGGCTAAATTGTGTACCCTTAAACTGTTTTTTTTTTTTTTTTTTGCGGTACGCGGGCCTCTCACTGTTGTGGCCTGTCCCTTTGCAGAGCCCAGGCTCCGGACGCGCAGGCTCAGCGGCCATGGCTCACGGGCCCAGCCGCTCCGTGGCATGTGGGATCTTCCCGGACCGAGGCACGAATCCGTGTCCCCTGCATCAGCAGGCGGACTCTCAACCACTGCGCCACCAGGGAAGCCCCCCACCGCCTTAAACTTTTATACAGTGAATTCCTAATGCCTCGTACCTGAGAATGTGACTGTATTTGGCGACAGGGTTTTTAAAGAGGTAATTTAAGTTAAAATAAGGTCATTAGGGTAGGTCCTAATCTAATATGACTAGTTTCTTTATAAGAAGAGGAGATTAGGACTCAGGCAGACACAGAGGGAAGACCATGTTAAGACATACGAAGAAGATGGCCATCCATAAGCCAAGGAGGACTCTCGAAGAAACTAACCCTGGCAACACCTTGATTTAAGAATTCTAGATTCCAGAACTGTAAGAAAATAAATTTCTGTTTAAATAACTCAGTCTGTGATTCTTTATGTCAGCCCTAGCAAATAATACATTTACATTAGAGCCCATATATATTATAGGCAATGGAGATTTGCATTGCTATTATTTTCCCATAAGTTAACCTCTAGCCCTAGAGACTTGTGAAATAGTCTAGTTATATAAAATTAATAAAAAGTGCACACCCCCATGAAATCAGATATTCCTCCAAGGGTTCACTAGGTAAAACTTATCACTCCACTGAAAAGATGCCCAGTGATCTCTTTTGTCCATTCCAAGTATTGGGCTTTCTTTTCTTTTTCTTTTCTTTTTTGATATACCACAACCCCATACCTTGCACACATTTTCTATCTCATGTATGTAACCATTGACCAGATATATGTCATAATATGTTAATCAAGTATGCTTTCCATGCATTTAGTCTGGGATGAATCTCTTCTTCTGTTATCCTGGCTAGGATGCAGGTTTTCTTCCACTGACTAATATTCAGAAGCTTTGTCATGCCAGGATGCAACATATGATTATCAGATTTTCATAAAATTATACACAAGTATCAGATTTTCATAAAAATGATCAGGCTCATAACACCTCAATAAAGCGGATGAAGCCCCCATTTCCACACATACAAATCTGTTTTGAATTTATTATTATTTGAAAGAATCTGATTCAGATTTTTCTGTTGATTATTAATTCTTTAAGTAAGAATAAGTGCCTTGACAATTGGAGAGTAGGTGGTGAGGGAGTATTATTGGAGAAATATAGACAGGATTTAGAAAAGGGAGGTATGAGAGGATTTAGAAAAGGGAGGTATGAATGAAGGTTCACCTGCTATACAGGATTAACAGACCACTCTGCTCTTAAGCCATATACTCCCTGGATTTATTCATTCATGACTTGATTTATTTTTAACATCACATGGTAATACGTTAGCATTTTTTTTTTTCAAGACCCCTCTGATAATCAGCCTAAGGCTGAAATATCTGGCAACAAAACATTTGAAGAGATAATTCAACCTAGGTAAACTTTAATATATCTTTAGATTTTCTGCTTCCTCCTCTCTGAGTCTGATTTCAGCATTTTGGCCTAAGGTCTAATGTTAAGGACACATAAGAAATGCTAAATGCCATAATCCCTCTTTCCTAAAGGTTATGCTTATTAATTTTTCCTATTTTAAATCAAATTTTTTCAACAAATTGAAACATTATTTAAGTAACTCTACTGCCCAGCTTAAAAATCGAAAGGAACTGAAAAGTTGACTTGGCGCTGATCTGTGAATGACAGTAATGAGTGTGGGGGAGATGAAGAACATGAACTTTTCAGAGTGTCTAAAAAATGACATTGTTATTTAAAGTGCTTATCACTTAGTGATTTTTTTTAAAATACGATTTTTTGCTTCACCAAGAGAACATTAAGCTGTGCTTTTTATCACACTCTTTCTTCCAAAGCACTGGAATTATCGTCTTTCTTTAGTCCATGCCCAGCTGCTGCCCTAGTAAGCCCCATAAACTTGGCTTCACAGCTGTGCTGCCTGTTCCAGATTTTGGAGTCGGAATTTTCTTCTCAGTTGTTTCAGTGATTTTGGCCCAGATTTCAGGTGAACATTCTCCTAATGCTCAGTTGAAAAGCATCACTTTTTGTGAAAATCATATGCAAAGTGTTTTTTTTTTTAAATTTTTTGTTTTGTTTTGTTTTCTGTTTTGGTGGTGCTTTTCTGAATATCATTGGAAGCATTTAAAACAACTTACCAACTTCTCAAAGAAAGCTCAGAGTATATGATAAGGTACTCAAATCACTAATCACCAGGGTAATGCAAATCAAAACCACAGTGAGATATCACCTCACAACTGTTAGGATGGCAATTATCAAAACAAAACAAAAAATCAAAAGATAAGTGTTGGTGAGGATGTGAAGAAATTAGAACCCCTGAACACTGTTGGTGAGAATGTAAGATTGTGCAGCCACTATGGAGATAAAAAATTAAAAGTTGAACTACCATACAATCCAGCAATCCTATATCTGGTTATTTATCCAAAAGAATTCAAACTAAGATCTCAAAGAGATATATGCACTCCCATGTTCATTGCACAATTATTCACAATAGCCAAGATATGGAAACAATCAAAATGTCCATTGACAGATGAATAGATAAAGTGTGGTATATACAAACAATGAAGTAGTATTCAGCCTCAAAAAAGAAGGCAATCCTGCCACATACAACAACATGGATGAACCTGAAGGACGTTATGCTAAGTAAAATACGCCAGCCACAACATGACAAATACTGCATGATTCCAATTATATGAGGTATCTAAAATAATCAAACTCATGGAAACAGAAAGTAGAATGGTGGTTGCTGGGGACTGAGGGGAGGGAGAAATGAGGACTTGTTTTTCAATAGGCATAAAATTTCAGTTACGTAAGATGAATAAGTTCTAGGGATCTGTTGTATAACACAGTTCCTATAGTTAACACCACTCAACTGCATACTTAAAAATTTTGTTAAAAGTGTAGAAATTATATTAAGTGTTCTTACCACACACACATACAAACAATAGGTCATGAGGACACTTTTGGATGTGATGTTTATTACCTTGATTGAGGTGATGATTTCACAAGTGTGTACGTATATCCAAATTCATCAAATCGTATGCATTTTATATGTGCAGTTTTCGGTGTATCGATTATCCTTTGACAAGCTGTTTAAAAAAGGGGAAAAAAGCTCAGGAGATGTGAAGCTAAACAGCCTAATTTCTAGTGACCAAGTGAGCCTAGATATCTGAGTGTTTTAAAATAATTCTATTCCAGTCCCCAGTACCGGTCCACAGTCTGTTAGGAGCCCGGCCACAAAGCAGTAGGTGAGTGGTGGGCAAGTGAGTGAAGCTTCATCTGCCACCCCCCATGGCTCCCCATCACTCGCATTGCCGCCTGAACCATCTCCCCACACCCTCCCCCTGCCCCCGTCCATGGAAAAATTGTCTTCAACGAGACTGGTCCCTGGTGCCAAAAAGGCTGGGGACTGCTGCTATAAGTGGTCTATTTAGTACGAGGTCAAATAATCTTATAAATATATCTCATAAACTAGGAAATTGATGTACAATATCAGCTTCTGATATAAATTCTCCGTATTACAGTTATGTTTGTACTGTTTTATCATTTACTAGATTGTTGAGTTCCTTGAGGGCAAAACTATGTCATTCATTTTTCTGACACTCAAATTAAGCTATTATTTGCTTGGTAAATGTAAATTTTAATCTGAACTGAGCACTGAAGTTCACTGGTCTTGTGCTGTCCTGAACCAAACTTGGGTATTAAAATAACAATTTAAAAGAAATTAAAAAAAAAAAAGAATTATTAATAGTCACATCTTTAACCCCTTTCTCTGCCTTTTAATAAGGAAAAATATTTTGTTGCTTGGGACCCAAGATTTTATTTTCTTGATTGGGTTGTCCAGATTGAGTAAAGCCATAACTGAAAAGACCTGAAATGGGCTAGATTGATTTTCACTGGCAAGATCTTATCACAGACAGATAAAAGTTAATTACAGGAGCTGGAGTAGAGACTTTCTTCAAGAAAGTTAGCAAATTCTGAATTTTAAAGAGATTTTATCTGGATTTTAGAAAATTTAAAAATATAACAACAGCAAAACACCTGAATGGAATCCTTGTTTGGCATTTGTAAAGTTTAAGTCAAGAATTTCACTGCTTTTCATAATTTGCCTTTTCAAAAAATTTTGTGTTCCAATAAAATTTTATTTATAAAAACAGGAAATGGGTCAGATTTGGGCCCAGGACAATAGTTTGCCAACCTATATGGTCTAGAGGGAATCCAACACTCCTCAGAAAGTACTTGATGATCTATCAGGTTGCTTCTAATTCAGAAGTTCAGTGAATCTTGCTGTTGTAGACTCAGCCAAAAGAAATATTGGGACAATGTGATGGACCTGAAGGGCATTATGCTAAGTGAGATAAGTCACACAGAGAAAGACAAATCCTACATGATACCACTAATGTGGAATCTAAAAAAGCTGAACAGTAGCAACAGAGAATATAAAGGTGTTAACAGGTGCTGAGAGGGTGGGGGGAATTGGGAAGATTATATTAAAGGGTAAAAACTTGTAACTAGAAAATGAATAATTTTGAGGGTTTATTTTCAATACTGGTATTTCTTTTGCATGCTGTCTCATAAAGAAAACAAAGAAAATTCATGTTATGTGGTAATTCAACTTCTGTGGCAAGAACAGTGGTGATGGTGAGAGTGAGAAGGTAGTGGTTTTGCGGCCTTCAAATCATACCACATAGGTGACCATGTAAATCTAGTTCAACTCCCCCTAAAGGTCTTTTGATATATTTTAAACATTCTCAAGAAATAATTTGGTTCACAGATATTCATTGCATGAATCAAATACTTGTACACTTTTCATTTACTGTACAGATATTTTATATAAAGGTTACACTTTGTTAAATAGCAAATCTTACAATTTTGTGCATACTATAATTAAAAAAAAACAATATATAGAGTGTGGTATCATAGAGAAATATTTGGTCTTTGTTCCCTATTCCTGGCATAGAGCTCCTAAAGCCTTTAGAATTTCTCGAGAAATGAGAGTGATAGGACTGTCCCTTGTTCTAATGAAGCACTCTTGATTAGCCCCTAGGTAGCTTTAGGATGGTGGCTGGTCACCAGAAAGAAGACCAAGCCTTGATTACAAGTTTGAAACTTTCAACCCCACCCCCAACAACCAGAAAGAAGAGAGAGGCTGGAAATTGAGTTAGTCACCAATGGTCAAGGATTTAATGCATTACACCTACGTAAGAAACCTCCATAAATACCCCTAAAGATGGGGTTCGGAGAGTTTCCGATTTGTCCAACATGTCAGGAGGATGGCACACCCCAGCTCCATAGTGATAGAAGCTCCTGTGATTGGGACTCTTTAAGACTCTGCCCAGTATACCTCTTCATTTGGCTGTTCATTTGTAACTTTATAATAATCCAGTAAATGTAAGTAAAGACTTCTTGAGTGAGTTCTGTGAGTCATGCTACCAAATCATTGAACCTGAGGAGGGAGTTACGGGAATCTCCAAATTATAGCCAGTCCATCAGAAGTATGGTGGGTCAGGACTTTTGACTGGCATCTGAGGTGGGGGCAGTGTTGTGGGACTGAGCCCCTAAATGTGTGGAGTCTGACACTAACACCTGGTATTTCAGTCAGAACTGAATTGAATTATAGGACACTTAGTGAGTGTCAGCATTAATGTCAGATGTCAGGAGGAGAAAAATCTGAGACAGTCAAAAAATAAGAAAATTAAAACACTCACAACTCCTCTTATTCCCCAGATAAGCAGTTAGGATACATTGATACATAGATACATACACATACACGTACTCTCTCTTCTTAAACACACATTTACACACACAAATAGTTTTATAATAAATTAAGACCATAGCATACAGATCTTTTCACTGTCAATACAAAGTTGTTAAAATATTTTCTTTAATGGAATAGGATGCCATTATATTGATACACATAATTTAATTCATACAGCTAATGTCAAGCATTACATTTCAAGATATGAGTAGTGATTTTTGTATCTTTTAAGTGTAACATCTTAGGACAAACTATACTAAGAAAACAATCTCATAAATTTATAGCAAAAGTTGGTAAGCTGTGACTGTCCATAACACTCTCTACCTCTTTTCCACCTAAAATGGGAATTGATGTACTGTAACTCAACCATACTTCAATTAAAAAATAAAGAAAAGAAAAGCTGAGGGAATTAAAGCTTCAACAGCCAAATATTTTATTTTTTTTTTTTAAAATGGGAATTGAGATAATTTTTGTGAAATATATCTAATAATACTAAAACATATTTATTATCTAAAGTCTGGAGGTAATATGTCCCAAATTAAGTTTTAGGAATTATTTTATTTATTAAACCAAGCTTCGATGGAACAAAACTTTCAATTTATTTGAAAGAGAATACACAGGAACATTTTGGTTGTCTGAATCTTTGGATAAGCTGAGATATTCTATTAATCAAAAGAGACAAAAAGAGCATAAATCATATTCCTCGTATAAACTAAAATCAATAGAATTCTATCAGGCTGAATTAAGCAATATTGTATTATTAACTTCAAATATTACCTAGTGTGGTTAAATGATTTTATTTATATATGTTTGAGTTTTTTTCTTGAACATAAGAATCTATAGTCATGTAATTTTTAAGCATAGAGGGATCTTAGATATTAATCAAATAATATGTAGGTTGGAGTACAAATTCCTTTGGGGTAGATACTGAATTCTCTCCATCTTTACATCAATACAGTGACTTGCAAAAGTGTACCTAATTTTTAAACTCAATTTAACTGAAAATGAGGAAAGTGTGTTCCAAGAAGTTAAGTGATTTATCAAATGATTATTAGAGACTTAGATGTACCTAGACTTTAGAATTTATTTATTTTTTAATCCTAGACAATTAGTAGTACTATTATGCCAGACTTCCTCTCTCAACATATATATCTTTAATAATAGGAATATATTAGATATGGCAGCTCTTAACTAATGGAATTCTATAGTGGTACGTATTTAACTATATTTGGGGTTCCACACTGAAATGTCCAGGCAGGATAGGACAGGTAAAGTAAGTGAGAGAATATGGCCAGTGTTGAGTGCCTAAGCATATATTAGGTAAATGGAGTGAGTTGTGATAAATTAAATAAACTCAGGTCCTGTCTAAATACGGCTTCTTCTCCTCAGCTTTAGGAAATCTTAGAGGTTTATTACTTAGAGATGGGAAAGAAACTGCCTCTTGCTCAATACTCAAAACAGACACAAGACAGAGTTTTGCTGCCATTTAAGGAAAAAGTAAGGGATGCAGACAGACAAATCTCCACCCCCTAGGGTCAGGACCCAAGGTCCTGTCTAAAACTGAGGCTGGGGGACTTCGCTGGTGATCCAGTGGTTAAGAATCCGCCTTCCAATGCAGGGGACGTGGGTTCGATCCCTGGTCAGGGACCTAGGATCCCACCTGCCGCAGGGCAACTGAGCCGATGCGCCTCAACTAGACAGCACACCTGCCGCAAACTACAGAGCCCACACACTCTGGAGCCCATGTGCCACAGCTAGAGAGAAGCCCGCATGCCTCATCTAAGACCCGATGCAGCCAAAAAAAACCCCCAAGCAAAACAAAATACTCAGATGTCAACAACAAAAAAAAATAAATTAAATAAATTAAAAATAAAACTGAGGGTAGGCCAAGAAAGTAGGAAAGCCCTCCCCTATACACAGATGTTTATAGCAGCTTTATTCATAATTGTGACAGTAAAAAGATCAGTGGTTTCCAGGGGTTGTTTTGGGGTGGCAGTGGGGATGAACAGGCAGAGCACAAAGGATTTTTAGGGCAGTGAAAAGACTCTGTATGATATTATAATGATGGATACATGTTGTTATAAATGTGTCCAAATCCATACCACATATAATACCAAGAGTGAACAGTAATATAGCTATTACTTATGACTTTGGTTAATGATGTGCCAAAATAGGTCAGAGAAAGACAAATATCATACGATATTGCTTACATGTGGAATCTATAAAACATGGTACAAATAATTTATTTGCAAAACAGAAATAGAATCACAGAAGTAGAAAACATACTTTACAGTTACCAAGGGGAAAAGGGGGGAAGGGATAAATTGGGAGATTAGGACTGACACTACTGTATATAAAATAGGTAACTAATAAGAACCTACTGTATAGCACAGGGAACTCTACTCAGTACTCTGTAATAACCTATATAAGAAAAGAATCTAAAAAAGAGTGCATATATGTATATGTATAACTGATTCACTTTGCTGTACATCAGAAAGTAACACAACATTGTAAATTAACTATAGACCAAAGTAACTTAATTTAAAAAAAGAAAAGAAAAACTATGGCAACATACAAAAAAAAAAAAAAAAAAGAAAAGAAAAAGATCTCAAGCCAGTAATCTAGCTTTAAATCCAAAGCATGTGGAAGGAATAAAACAATAAAGACAGGGACAAAAAACAATGAGATTAAAAATGGGAAATCAATAGAAAAAATCGGGAAGCAAAAAACTGTTTATTTGTAAAAAAAATCAATAAAATTGATAAGCCTCTAGACTGATTAGGAAAAAAGATTATTAATATTATCAATATCAGGGAAAAAAGAGGGAATGTCAGTACAGATTATACAGACGTTAAAACACAATAGGGGACTTCCCTGGTAGCGCAGTGGTTGAGAGTCCGCCTGCCGATGCAGGAGACACGGGTTCGTGCCCTGGTCCGGGAAGATCCCACATGTCGCGGAGCAGCTGGGCCCGTAAGCCATGGCCGCTGAGCCTGCGCGTCCGGAGCCTGTGCTCCGCAACGGGAGAGGCCACAGCAGTGAGAGGCCCGCATACCGCAAAAAAAAAAAAAAAAAAAAAAAAAAAAAACACAATAGGGAAATATGAAAAACTTTGTCAATAAATGTGATGACTTAGATGAAATATACAAACTACTAAAACTATCAAAACCACAGGAAAGTCACAAACTACCAAAACCACATGAGAAGAAATAGATAACCTTAATTACCCATATCCATTAAATAAATAAATTGCATTTATCATTAAAAAATATTTTCCTCCAAAACAATAACAATTGAGAATAAGAATAAGAATTGAGCAGTATTCTACAGAAAACTGGCCTGTTCTCTACAATATTGTCAATGTCATGAATGACCAAGAAAAACTTAAGAAATCAACACCTCAATTCAACATGCCTAAAGTGAAATTTAATTTTTTCTCCCCAAACATGTTCTTCTATCAGATTTTCTTTTTCATTATAGATAGTGGCAATGCCCACAATCTCAAAGAAGATCAGAGTATGGCATTTTATTGACAGCCTTATTCGTCAACACTCTAAGTTTCTGAATTACTAAATTCTGCCTGTTTTACCTCTGAAATATAACTCAAATTCACCCACTCCTTTTAAAACAATTTTATTGAGATATAACTCAATTCATGTATCACACAATTCATCCATTTAAAGTGTAAGATTCACTGTTTTTCAGTATTTTTACAGAGTTGTACGACCCATCATCACAATTTTAGAACACTTTGTCACTCCACCAAGAAACAGCATCCATTAGTAGTCATTCCTCACTCTCCTCTCAATTCTTCCCCTCTTGGGAAACCATGAATCTAATTTGTTTCTATAGATTTTACTCTTCTGGATAGTTCATATAAATGGAATCATACAATATGTAGTCTTTCTTTTTTTGACTTGCATCTTTCATGTAACATGTTTTCGATGTTACATCATGTTGTCATACGTATTAGTACTTCCTTTTATTTCCAAATAATATTCTCCTGTATAGATAGACCACATTTTGTTTATCCATTCATTTTGATTATTATACTTTTGGGCTATTATGAATGAAGCTGCTATAAATATTCATGTACACATGTTTACATGGACGTATGTTTTTATTTTTCTTGGGTATATACCGAGAATACATTTTCCTTTCTCTTGGGTATATACTTAGAATTGGAATTGCCGAGTCTTATGGTAACTCTACGCTTAATGTTTGAAGAACTGCCAAACTTTTTTCCAAAATGGCTGCAACATTCTACATGCCCATTAGCGATGTATAATTCTAGTGTCTTTACATCTTTACCAACATTTGCCATTATCTGTCTCGCTGATTATAACTATCCTAGTAGAAATGAAGCCATGTCTCATTGTGGTTTTGATTTGCATTTCTGCAGTGGCTAATATGTTCACTGGTTATTTATATATCTTCTTCAAAGAAATGTTTACTCAAATAATTTTCTGATATTTTAACTTGGTTATCATTTATTATTGCATTTTAAATGTTCTTTATATATGCTTATCAAGTCCTTTATCAGATGTATAATTTGGAAATATTCACTCCCATTCTGTAGGTTATCTTTTTACTTTCTGGATGGTATCATTTGTCACCCATTCATTTTTTTCCCACAGTAAACATTTGAATTCAGGTCCTTACGATTTCTGGATCATTTCTGAATTGTTCTGTAGACTTCCAAATGGACACTTGTCTTCAATTTCTACCCTCTCCTATCAATTCACTGGGTAGTTGTCAGCTGTCCCCTAAAACCAATAATCAGACTGCCATCTCTTCTTCACAAACTATTTGTGGATTCTCTTTGTCCTTAGAATAAATCCCATCTCTTAAAAATGGCATCAAATTGTTTTAAATACTGGCTCCAACCTAGAATTTTGGCATTATTTCAGATATCAATGACCTCTACTCCCATGACATTTGAACTCCCATCACCCCAGCCCAATTTTTAGGTTATTTAAACAATTACTTCTATATCCCCGTGCTTCTGCTCATGTCTGAAGCACCTTTCTCTCCTTCCATCTCCACCATCGAATCTATATGTATCCTTTATGCCATACTTGGAAATCAACTTCTTTGGAAAGCCTTTTTCTATCACTATGTCTCCAGCACAAGCTTAGCATTTGTTTCATTCTCTTTTATGGAAATGGAATGGAAATGTATGAGTAAACATTATATAGTTATGATGCATCTTTTAGTAGTTGTTAAGCTACTTTCTTATGTAATAGGGCCATATACCATTATGTATGTTCCATGTCCAAAATGTATTGCATATATCAGGTGCATGTTTGTTTAATGAATAAATACGAAGATTAAAATTTTGTAAGAGATCACTTAGAATTTGTCACATTAAGAAATAATCATTTACTTTATGAAGAAGTCAATTGCAAAGTGTTTTTCATTTGTTAACTTGTTCGTTTTCACCTTGAAATACCCTAAGGAAAATTTCATTATATATTGGAACATAGTTTATTTACAGTCTACTTTCAGGATATCTGTATCAGCATGATTGGTACCTCAATATTGTCACTTTTACAAAAGGACTTCTGTAATTCATGTTATCAGTGAACTTGATTACAGAAATCGGGTACTTTACTTTGCTTTATTTCTCTTTTCCTTCAGCAATTTGCACCAATGGGAAATGCCACATTTTTTATCTTGCTCATTTTTAGCCTTAGTTCCCTTATCAGTAAAATAATTCTATTAGATCAGATGATTTCCAATGTTCCATTTAAATCCTAATATGTGTCAGTGATGGGCATTTGCATAAGATCTCTGTAAGCAATCACTGATTTTGGATATTATTTTCCCCATTTACATTTGCCAACTGCATTTAAATTTCAGTTCTTCATTTAATGGAAATACTGTTAAATTGTTTCAGCTCTTCCAAGATAGTGGTGCCTTTCACTTTTGGAGACTTAACTTAGGATATGCATGAAATTTCCACAGTTGTAAAACTGAGCCAGTGATCCATTCTTTGCCTCTAACTAGTTCTTGATA
This sequence comes from Tursiops truncatus, assembly GCF_011762595.2. Taxonomy (NCBI): domain Eukaryota; kingdom Metazoa; phylum Chordata; class Mammalia; order Artiodactyla; family Delphinidae; genus Tursiops; species Tursiops truncatus. Next base: position 87,092,765 of record NC_047040.1, on the reverse strand, counting down.
AGAATTTGTGAATTCAAATTCACAAATTTGTGAATAAGAATTTGTGGTCAATTCATACTTTTCCTTTCCCTTGAATTCCCAATGTGATTTTCCATTTCTGCCTTTACATGGAAAGTGACTGTTGATAAAAATGTGATTTGACTCTAGAACATTATTTTTATTTTCCCCTATACCTTTTCTCATTATATATTCCAATTTTCCCTTATATCTCATCCACACTCACATAATTAGCTCTAGTTGATTTGCTAGGCTAGAACATTTCCCTTCTATGTCTCAGCATTTTTGAAGAACCTTTCCTCTCTTCCTCCTATTCTTCTTCATCATTATTATTATCACCATTATATCAATAGTAATAATAAAATCAATAGCAATATATCATTATTGAGTGTTATTAGTCAATGCCCCTTATGTGTCAGGAATCATTCTAGGTGTTTTTGTAATGTTTACTGGCTAATTACTACAATGACATGATGAGGTATATATTATTAAATCCAATTTATGCATAAGAAAACTGAGAATCAGAAAGATTAAGTGACTTATCCAAGATTTTCTTGACAGGAAGTAGAAAAATCTGAATGTGACTTCAAACCACATTTTACAGTTTCATACTCCCACTGAACAGATCTAGTTAAAAAAAAAAAAAAACAAACTCATGCATATTGAGGCTTTCCAGGTGAATATTTGCCTATAAGTCTACATGGGCTTTTAAGTCTGAGTCTAAAATCATGAAATTGGGATATAAGGAAAGAAACAATTTATTAAGCTTTATGGATCTAAATTTGAGTCTCAGTCCACGACAGCACTATCTAGCCTCATACTCCTCGCAATTCAGTGAATCTCTCTGGGTTCAGTGTTTTTTCTTCTTTCAAAGAGGAAAACATTGCTTACCGTGCATGGGTTTTGTAAAGACGATAGCTGTTACTGTTATTTTAGTATAAAATTTTAATCTAAGAAAGCACTAGAAGAAGCTAGAAAACCATGTGGACTTAAAAAAAAAATATATAGGTTTTAAAACAGATCGAATTTAATTACTTCCCCCCCAAAATAGTTCAACTACTCTTTTAAATAATGATTTTTTTGAATTATTATATAATTTCAATACATACTAAAAAGTCAATTAAGAGACTTCCAATCTGGACAAGATGGTATAAAATCCTTTTACCCTGCATCTCTCCTCTAAAGACAACTATATACCCCAGAAAGGGTACAAGACAAACAGCAAACAACTATGAAAGGTTGTAAGAAGAAGGTCAGCTGGTTTAGGACACCAGGACTGGAGAAACAAGCACAACTGTGGCAGTGTGTTTTGTTTTGTGACCCTCACCCGATAGAAGAAGGCTACCCAGATCCAGCATTTCCCAAATCCTAACCTAGCAACAGAAAGCAGGTCATTCTTCCCCAAAGAGAAGTCCCTCTGACAACATCAGGGGAGCCTGACACCACCAGAAAGGGGGATCATTTTGGGAGCACTGCCAGAAACAAAAAGCCAGGGGATGCTCTCTCATTCCCCACCAGGCCTGGCACTCCACTCATCCTCCAAAGAGATACCAAAATAGGCAGGCAGAGCCGGCAGAAGAGACAAGATAGGGCAGGTGGCCTGGTCCAGGAAGCCTCTTAGTCCCTACATGACTAAGTCTCTCCTACCCTGCCCAGAGTTACCAGAAGGTCAGGCAGAACCCACACAAGGAACAAAGTCAGAGCAAGCAGCCTGGTCCAGGCAGGCTTTTCATCTCAGTGGGATACAAATTGTCTCTCCCTGCCAAAAGACACTGGTTTAAGCAGGTGGGGCAAGGGACTCAGGTACAACAAGAAGCTCAGTCTGAGAAACACCTATGTCCCTGTAAGCAAAAGACTCTTCTCTCCCACCCAGAAACACCATGGAAGAAAGGCACTGGTAGGGGAATCTCATTACACCCTCACCCACTGAGAGATACCTGGCAGTCAGGCCTAGGGAAATCCCTATACACCCTGAGGCAGCACCAGCAGGGAACAGTTGGAGCCACAATAACAACAGCTAAACCAGGCAGGTCAAGGTAATACCAAAAGACCCTGATAATTAAACTGGCGTTGGTATTACAGCTACAAATGTAGGCCAAGACCTGCGTGCTAAATCTGACTGCTAAAAATTTTTTTAAAGTTAAATAGGACCCAGATTCTCCTAACATAATACAAAATGTCCAGGATACAAAACAAAAACAAAAACAAAAACAAAAAAACCATCATAGCAAGAACCAAGAAAAGACAACTTAAATTTTAAAAAAGCAATGAACTGATGCCAATATCAAAATGAATCATATGCTGGAAATAGATGACAAGACTTTTAAAGCAGCTGTCATAAAAATATTTTGATAAATAATTACAAAATCTCTTGAAACAAATTAAAAATATAGAAAATCTCAGCAAAGAAACAGAAGTTATAAAAATGAACCAAACTAAAATTATAAAAATGAAAATTACCATAACAGGAAAAAAAAAAGGTCTTGGATGGGCTCAACTGTAGTGTAGAGATGACAGAAGAATGCATTGGTGAACAATATAATTGATGCAATCTGAAAAATAATGAGAAAATAGGCAGAAAACAACAACAACAACAAAAATGAGCAAAGACTCAATATTTGTATTATTCAAGTCCCAGAAGAAGAGGAGAAAGAAATTGGGACTAAAAGAGGATTTAAAAAAATAATGATTGAAAACTTCATAAATTTGGTAAAAGACAAACCCACAAAGAAGTTGAGCAAATTCCATACAAAGAAATCCATGTTAAGACACATCACAATTAAACTTCTGAAAACTAAAGAGAGAGAAAAAATTATATTGAAAGCAGCCAAAATAAATGACACCCTACCTAAAGGGACAGTTTGCATTGTAATGAATTTCTCATTTTAAACTGTGGAGGCCAGAGGCAAGGTCACACTATTTTCCAAGTGATGAAAGAAAAGAACAAAGGAAAAAATCTTCAGCGTCTAGGACTAAAAAATAATTTTTAAACTTGACACAAAAAGTATAATCCATAATGGGGAAAATTGATATAGATATATTGAACCTCATCAAAATTAAAATACTTTGCTTGGTGAAATCTCATACAAAGAGAATAAAAAGACTACCTACAGTCTGGGAGAAAATATTTTAAAACCATATACCAGACAAAGGACTAGTGCCTCGGATATATAAATAACTCTCAAAACTGAACATTAAAAAAATTCCAATTAGAAAACTGGCTAAATATATGACCAGATATTTTACTCAAGAGGATATATAGATGGCAAATATGCATATGAAATGATATTTAGCATCATTAGTCATTAAAGAAATGTAAATTAAAACTACAATGACATATCACTAAATTCTTATAAGAATGGCTAAAATTTAAAAAAAAATTAGTGACAACAACAAATGCTGATAAGGACGTAGAGAAACTGGACCATACATTGCTGACAGGAATGTAAAATGGTACAGAAACTCTGGAAAACAATTTGGTGGCAGTTTTTAGAAAACTAAATAACCAGCTACCATACATGTCAGAAATCGAACTTCTGGGCTTTTATCCCATCAAAATAAAAATTATGTTCACACAAAGACCTGTACACAGTCGTTTTTGGCAGCTTTATTTTCAATAGTCAAAAGATTGGTTAAGCAAAGTGTGGTACATCTGTAACAGACTACTACTCAACAATAAAAAGGAATAAACTATCCATACTTGGAACTTGGAACAATCTTCAAAGAATTATGCTGAGTAAAAAAACCCCCAAACTTATATACTGTATGATTCCATTTATATAACATTTTCAAAATTACAACATTTAGAAGTGGAGGAGAGATTAATGGTTGCTAGGGATTAGAGATGGGCATGGGAGTGAACACAATAGAGGGTTTAGTCATAAAGGGAAACCTGAGGGATCCTTGTGGTATTGCAATTCTTTAATATCTTAACTGCAGTGGTAGATACATGAACCAATAAAGTGACAAAACTGTGTAGGAGTTAATGCACGTGTACACACACACACACACACACACACACACACAAATGAAAGTAAGTAAAACAACGGGAGAACTATAAATAAAATTTTTGGATTCTGTCAGTGTCAATATCCTGTTTGGGATATTGTACTATAGTTTGCAAAGTCCTACTATGGGAAGAAATCGGGCAAAGTGTTCAAGGGTTCTCTCTGTATTCTTTGTCATCTCAATTTTTAAAAATGATTAAAACTACAAAATAGAAGTCCATTAGTCCAAAATTCTTATAGTGAAAAGCACTCTGGGTTGAAAATCATTGTTCACATAGCGCCATGGAAACACAACTCCATTTATTGTCTTATATGAGCAATGATGCCGGGGCTCACCTACAGTGTTGTGCGTGTGTGTGTGCTATTGGAGGGTCTTTTAGGAAAATTTTAAGATATCCTCAGTATATCTAAGCATTGAAAATTCTTCCTTCATTATGTTTATGATTCTGTCCTCTCTAATGTCAAGGCATTTAACTCAGAGAAGATTTACTGTATTAATATTATTGTTATTCTTGATATCCTTCTCTGAAATTTCCAACATTCGATCCTTTCTTATCTCATATATTTTCTCTCATACTTTTACCTCTATGTATTTTTATCTCTTATATTCAGGGAAATTTCTTCAAATTTATCTTTCAATCTTACTAAATTTTGGTTTTAGTTTCCAAGAAACCCTGCTTATTTTGTGATTACTTATTTTTCACTGTATGTTTTTTAATGGATGCAATACATTTTTTTACTCTCTCACTGAAGTTTTTTTTTTATTGAAATATAGTTGATGTCTCTGAAGACTTTAATTAGAATTTTGGTTTTCTGTTTCTTAGCTCCATTTATTTATTTATTTTTTCTGTTTCCTATCTTCTGGGTAAGGGTTTGGCACATGATCATTTTGTTGGAGAACACTTAAGTGCAAGAATGGGAATGGGGGCACTAATGTCCATTATTTCTGCCCAAGTCATCCATAAAATGTTGTTTTATTTAAAACAATGAAGCAATCTTTAGTCACCCCATTTACATGGTAGAGCCCCGGATAGGCATGGGCAATCACCCCTGTGATTTCACATTTGACCCGACTTCTCACTCCTGCCTTCTGGAACCTGGTAGGCAGTTCAGCCAGCTCACTGGTTACAACACTTTTTGCTTGTCAACTAGACTGTGGCTTCTCATGTCATCAGTCAACACTGTTTCTACTGTTTTCTGTCTTCTAGAAATTTACTAACATTTCTTATTTTTTCATGGCCTCCATTTGATATCCTTTATTGTTGTGGTCTGTGCTATTTGTTTTGTTTTACTATTATTTCAATGTGCCAAGAGAAAAAAGAAATATGTATTTGTGTTGTCTGAAATTTTCAAACGTAAGTCACCATTAAAATATTCTCAACATAAAAATATAACTGTTGTACATTTTACTAGTAGTAATTTAAAAATCAATAAATATTTTTCTTTTCCTCCAGAAATATAATTGAAAACTAAAGCCATAATTATATTTGACAAGCTAACAAAGAATGGAATCATGGATTTCTTTCATCTTACAACTCATGCTGCACGTGACTTTAGCTACTAGCCTTTCACAATTAAAATAAGCCTTTGTAAAACAAGCCTTTCACAATTAAAACTAAGTAAATTCAGTGTCTTCCAAAGTATTTTGAAATTCTTATTATACTTTTGTTTATCTATAGGGAAGGATTTCCCCATATTATTTGTTACTGAGTCAATGCTAGGCATATTCAATCAATTAATATTTGTTATGATTCCAGGTATAATTTTAATGTCTAGTGACATGCAGCTTTGTGTTCTGTGAATCTTGGTTTTCTTTTTTTTTTTGCCAACTGTGAATCTCGATTTTCTAACGTCATCCTTCCCACCCCAAAATAATCAGTCTCCCTTCTAACCTTGTCATAAGTTTCACTGACAGTAAAGTCACTCATCTCAGTGGAGCAGAAATAAAAGCAGAATCATTGTTTGGAACTACTGAATCATTGTTTGGAACTACTGACACATTGTACATTTATTTTATTTAGTTCAAGAACCAAAACATCCAAGTCATCTTAACCATGCCAATAATAGTAAAATATCTTCTGAGCCCTTCAATCTCTTAACAGCTACAAAACTTCAATTATGCACCTATATCTTCCTGCCTGACATCCTATTTCTCAGTGAGGCCATTTTGTGTAACTCTGTGTTCCTTATTAGAAGACTGGAACAAAGGCAATGATGAAAATAATCACCATGGAAAACACTTAAAACACAGGAAAAAAAGCAATCATGAACACTCCTAAGTTATCCACTTTCTGTGAAGATTACTGTGAAGATAAAATATTATTTATCATTTGGAGGCCACTGTTAAAGATTCAATTAGTAGTGAAGGAAGAGAGGAACAGAAAGTTTGTGTTAAGCCAGCTTGACTTGGAATAAGTAAACATTGACCCTGTGGCTTTCTCTTGTTTCTCTGTATAGCTGCAAAAAAAAGAGATAAGGTTCTCAGAATTTAAAAGAAAGCCTAAGTCAGAGCAGTAAACTAATGTAATTGTGTAGTTATAAAACCATCATGAAAGTTTAACTTTCTCACAGTCAGGCTTGGACCAGGCAATGGTTTACTTCCCATGGTATAAACAATAGAAACATAAAATTCAAATTTAATTTTTGTTTATCTTACCTGTAGACCTTGAAGATTGAAGGAGGAAGCACGGTAGGGTAGGGAAACTGTCTAGATTGTTCTAACATTTTTCAAAATTATTCTCCTTTATCAGCTAGAACAACTGAATGAGCAATGGTTACTCTCCGTGTTACTCCCATTGTTCTATCTAGAAATATTCTTGCTCAGATAATAATTAGGGTAGAGCTCCTTGTTTTAGTACAAATGAAGTTTTACTCAAAGAGGCCAACTACTATAATAAACAATCCTAAAGTATCAGGGGCTGAACAAAAACGAACGTTTATTTCTGGCTAATATCACAGTCCAAATCAAGGACCTTTGCTCTACAGTGTCATTCACTGGATCCATTTTCCTTCCTTCCTTCCTTCCTTCCTTCCTTCCTTCCTCCCTCCCACCCACCCTCTCTCCCCTCCTTCTTTCCTTTCCTTCTCAAATAGACCTTTGAAACTGGTCTGGGAAAGTAGCTGTTTTGATCACTGACAAATATTAAACTTTATTTGCTTAATATTGCTATCTGATAATCAGGCTAGTCAAAATTCTGGCCCTGTAACAAAATGCCTATGCTTCTAAAAAATCTTTTTCTAGGCTGTATTTTCATTGTTCCTTATCTTAAAGAAGCCATGATCATGCACGATCATTAAGATATCCTGTTTTCTAAGATTAAGAGCTTTCCCACTTCACTAAAAAAAAAAAAAAAGGGAGGGAGGGAAGGAGGGGAACCAGTCCTGAGCTGGCTTCGTGGGCTTGTGACCTTTGTGGTTGCAGAAGTTTCCTTACTCACAAGGGTACCATGTTTGGTTCTGATATCAGCAACCTGAAATACTTAAAAACTGTATTTTTAAAAATTATGTTTTGTAAGTTAAGTCTAAGGGACAGTGGAGCATGCGCATGAAGAGAAGTTTTATGGGCGTTAAGTGTGTCCACCTCCTTTCCCTGCAGTTCAAGGCTGTTCAAGCAGTGTTCACAGTGCTTGGTGAGCACAAAATTCCCATTAGCTTTTCTGATTTATTGGGCTCTGCACTTCTTAGGACTTCTGCATCCTTACTGGATCCTCTAATTCTTGCTAGCAAATGAAGAAGGAAGGACATGGTGGAGAATTGGGAATTTTTAAATTTAATTGTATTCAATTTAATTTAAATTAATTTAATTTTATTATTTTATTTAAGGGTCCATCTCTCAAAGTGGCATATATCACCTCTGTCACTGTCATGTGGCACTACAACTTGCTTTATCATGAGATTTAGTATAAAATATTTCTTTGATGACTTCTACCCAAAGCAGTTTAGCTTTTCAAAGTAATTGGTCCTAATTAAGAGTGTCACACCATGGAAATCATAGGCTCCAGTGATGGCTCTGGTGCTGCCTTCCCTTTATACATTCTCCCTAAAGTGTTTTCCTTCTCAATAGCATATTACTGCTATTTTTAAAGAATGTCTATTATATCACCCAGTCCTAAATCTCTTTTTTTACCTTTGTTGTGACTAATCTTACTTCTAAAAGGAACACAGTTATTTGAATTACATGAGAATTGAATTACTATAGTTGAATCAGGGTTAGGAGAAAAAAGGAACAAATATAAATGTAAGTGTATATGTACCAACTCAGAGTTAAATCTAGTATCCATAACATATTTTTCTCAAAATCATCTCTTTTCTTTATGTTAAAAGCAGTTGTTTTGAATTCTGTTATAATGTAGCCTGCCAACCCAATGCAGAGATTTTTCTTAAAGCGATTTCACTTGGTACCCCGCTAAAACAAAAAATCTACATTTTTCTCATTTTTTAATTAGTAGCAGCACAATTGTTTCTTAGATTTTGAGAGGCATGTTCAGAAAATACAGTGTGGTTCAATGAGAGAAAATCACATTTTTATTCTTCCTCAGACAACTTTGATTTAGTTCAACTATTTCTGAAAGAATGAAAGTTCTGCTTGAATGCCCAATGCTGATTTCCACCATGCTTCATTTTTTTGTTCCTTATTAATAGGAGAATCTGGAGAAAGGAAGAGGGTTCACATTTGAAAAAGGAAGGAGAAAATAGGAGAAGCAATTCTATTTTTATTTTCCCTCACCTCACCTGTGTGGGGAATAATGATGGGAACTCTGTAAGATAAACACACCAAGCACAGTTTCTGGTAATGCTTAAAACATACCTGTAGGAGAAGGAAGAAAGAAATCCCTCAGGTGCAGGTGACTTTGATGTTTGTTTATCAAGAAATTTTAATAACATAAAACAACAAAAAAAAGAATTTTTATTTGTATTAGAATAAGTCAATTATGTACTTGAGTATTAGTCAACTTTCCCTAATTTATACAATGATAGTTAAGTAACCCTAACATCTTAGTAGCGTATATGACATTGTGTTTTATGTCTGTGGCTGTCATGTGCTTTGCCTCTACTCTACATGCCATCACCTTCCAGAACACAGGCTGAAGGAAGAGCCCCATTTGGGATGTGCTATTCTCATGGCAATGGTAAAAGAGCAACATAGTTGATGGGGACAGACAACAGCTCGTAAAGCTTCATTTAAGATAGGCTTGTACGACTTCTGGTTTTATTGGCTGAAATAAGTCACATGGTCACACTTGACATTGGAGAGAGGAAGTATATTTCACCTACAGGGAGGTAATGTAAGTCACATAGCAATGTGCCAAAGTATGTAAACCTCCAATACAAAAGAAGAGAGAAGAGCAAGTGATTTGAAATCATAATGCAATCTGCCATACATGTTGACACACTTTCTAGTAGGAAGAAAGCTATTATTTTTCTTTCTTAAAAAACTGAGCTCTTCAAATTACATCTTCTATGTTGTAAAAGTTATAGAAATCAGAGTAGAAACATTTTAATACTGTAATGTTTTGGGTAATTGCAAAGTTAAGGAGATAATATAAAAATTCAGAGGAAGCTAAAGGATTCATTAATACCATATTTCTTTTTTCTACTAAGAGAGGAAAACACTTTAATCAGAGAATACTAGTTTTTTACTTCAAGTATATTCTGTTTTTCTTTAGGAATCAACTACTATTTTATTGCATGTGGCTATGTGCCTGATTAGGCAACAATATTTCTCAGGTCCCCTTGAGGCCAAGATGGTCAATTAGACTTAAGTGAGAGTTGACGGATGGCACTTCTGAGAAAACTTCTTTGGAACAGAGAGTTAATGTGCACCGTTTTACCACCACTTTCTTCCATTTCCTTCTTCCTGTCTAGATCTTAAACCCAATGGTTGATGAGCTATAGTTATTTGCACGTTGGCCTTGAAGATGGAAGCTGAGTGCTGAGAATGTTGGAGCCAAACATTAAAGGTGTTTGCATCCTTGGTGGCAATATGCAGCCTTCCCATCAGTCCTGGACTGCTTAACTCTCTACTTCTTTTGTGAGACGGTGATATAAACTTCAATTTTGTTTGCATCACTATGATTTTCTATTTCTCTTACAAGCAGTTGGGCACAATTATTGTATAGTGCAACGCTTACATAGGAATATTAACTAAAAATTGAGGAAATCCCATTGCAGCTTTTCTAACAGAGATCTGTGTGGATGTTTAGCTGGGAATATGATGATGCAGAATAAGATGCCAAAGAGAACAAAGCAAGATTATGATGCCCAAGACCAGGAAGAAGACTGAACAGTGCTAGTATTCAGCCAAATGAGTAAAGCCAAAGAAATGGTATTGTATCAAATAAGATTATGACTTCACAAAGCTTAAACATTTAGTTATAATAATAGATATGGATATATGTCTTTGAGTATATATTGATACACACACATTCACAAATTAAAAAATTGCATATTTTTGTGTATAGGTAGTGTCAAATCAAGTAGGCTCCTCAGTGATACTTAAACTGGGACACCATAGAACTATGAGCTCTTAGTTAAGTAGATTGATGTGTTCCCTCTTATAGGCCACTTGGCACCAATGCTGGCCACTTGCTTTGCTTCTATAGACTTCGCAACAACAGCTATTCCCACACAATGAAAACTTTTCAAATGTTTCTATTGGCAATTGGATTGTGGCTTGTGAACAACTAGTGCCCCAGTTGTCATTTTTTTAAATTTATCATTTCAACATTTTTTTCCTCTGTTAGTTCCTATTAGATGTAGGACCAGAAAAAAAAATAATAGAACTTATCACTCAATTCTGCAGAATCTCTGTTCCAAGTAACATGGATCCTTTCCAAACGGTGGGCTAAGTAGGCACACCTAAGTATTTCTTAATGCCTATGATGTGCTGTCTTTGTCTACACCCTGATTTTGTCCTCCCTCATTTATTCATTGTCACTTGAAGACAGCAAATCTAAGAGCTCTCTTGGCTCCTGAAAGTTTTAACTTTTGCACTCTGCCAGAGCAGGTATCTATAATTTAATACGTATTAAGAAAAAGAGTAAGAAAGAAATGTTCTCAAATGGTTATGTGAGGAAATATCATTAATACACAGGGATGATTTATAATCTAAAGCAGGTGCAATCAGCACACATTAACCAACAGGTCTACATAGGATGTAGACAACCAATTATACAATTTAAAAATATTTTTGATTAATTATTATTACAGTTAGAGAGGATTTGTGGTAAATTTCTGCTTTAGTTTCCAAAGTCAGAGAAAGACTTCAGGTTCCAGTGAGGAACTCAAAATATGTGGTTGAAGTAAAGAGAGTATCATTAGTGTATGTGGGTTGGAACATGAAGAAAGAGGAGGAGGAGAAAGAAGAGTGTGTGTAAAGTTGCATTTCAAGCAGAGAGGATGAACTGAACAAATGTTGGAGATAAGCAAGGGAAAGCTGGCTAAAGACCACAGAATAATGAAGCAGCTAGACATTATCAGCTGGCTAGTGGCCTACAGACTAGCATGTTTCAGCTACTTGAATATTTGCATCAGTTTCTATTGACTGGAATCAGAAATTCACACTTAGATATTTCTAAGTGAAAATGAACTAACACTACCTTAATGTCCTAATTATGTGGAGATGTTTAGGGAACACCTTGCTTTTGTAGTGCATTTTGCTGCTTTTATTCTAATAACTAAATATGTACTATTTTTGTATAATTGCCAAACAGTGGTAGATTAAAATTATTAAATAATTCTTCAAATGAATAGCTTGTCAATTAGTCAATAAAATGTTTTAACTCTTTTTTAATATAAAGGAGCTAATGCTTTCTTACCACTTATATTCCTTTTTCTCCTGGGAAAACAGAGTAATTATGATTTTTTTCTACTTCAGAATCTGTCTCTTAGAAGTGTATCAATTGCATTCAAGTTCTTACTGTTTAATGTGTCCATTTTAAGTTATTTTCTGTATTTACCTTGCTGATGCTACCTAGTACAGAATAGGTAGCTATCTTGTTGAAATAGAAATGTCCACACATTTCTAAAAATTTCTAAAAATGTAGACACATTTTTCCTTTCAGAAATGATTTCAAGCCTGATTAAGAAAGAAAAAGGTAAAGCCAGCAAAGCACTTGTCATTTTTCTGTAAGTACTGCACTTGTTTCTTTCAGGCATTTGGGAAAGAACTGAATATATATTATTTGATTTACTTTACTGTCTGTTGGAGTAAATTTGGTTTTGTGTATTTTAAACAGAGAGACTGAAACGACTTGATAAATAATATCCATCAAAACAACTTGGAAACCACTTAAGATGTTGGTCTTTATATGAAGTCAAGATAGCTTTTCCATCCAAGTTGCTTGAGTGCTTCTGTTAAAAGTATGTAGAAGGAAGGAGCAAAGCAAAAGCAAAGCAAAGAAGTAGAAAGGTTTAAGTTGGAAATATGACTTTAAATATTGTTAGTGCCTTTCAAAACAGATACCTCAACCAGTAAGTTTCTATTTGATAGTAACAGATGTCAACCTTTGGTCTGAAGTTAAAGCACTGTTGAAAAGCTCCATTGGCTAAATATGAAATTCCATTTGAAATAAACTTGTACATGTTATAATTGATTCAAACTGTTTGCTCAGAGGAGATGCTCAATTTATGTACATTGGATTTCTTTATTACCATTCAGAAGAGTAATTAGGACTGTTACTCTTATTATTCAGCTTTAGAATATCAGTGAATCAGCTTTGAAATATACCATGGCAAATCTTTAACAGCAACCAACACTGATTAATAAGGAAGGAAAGGAATGGATATTGCCCCAGTAAAAGAAAAGGAAAATTTAGGAAGTTGGCAGAGAATTATCCAACTTGAAATTTGTCCAGGAAACAGCACCTGACACCCACATCCTCCTTTGGCAATATGTTCTCTGCTCTTTTATCAATAATGGCCATGAACAGCTGTAACATTAGTTTTGTAGGTGATGAGAAGAGGATCGTTGAGACATGGCACTGAATTCTACTCCCAAACTCCCTAATTATTTTTTTATGAAAATATCTCATTTCTCAACATTAGCCTATTTCGTGGAGGTCTGTGGGACTTAACTCATGTAATTGTTAAATTTTCTGCCCAGGCCCAGTAAATCAGACTGACTTGACTAATCCATATGTCTCAATAGTAATGATCATGTCTGATAAGAAGAACATGTATGATCAGGATTAGAGGGGACAAGGAAGTGAAAAGAAATTCAATCCTTTAGATTGAATCAGAGTAGAGCTTAAAGACAAACCACCACTGTCTCTACAATCATCATTACAGCCACACCTCCCTTCAGAACAATTCTATTTTCAGTAGTGGCAGTTTATCTCAGTGTGTTCTCTCGCCTAAATAAGCTCCCCTCCTGGGCACAGTAATTCTCTAAATTTCCATCTTAAATCTTCGCTGAACTTTTGACCATGAGCAGAATGCTAGATGGTACACTAGATGATGGCCACTAGATGATGACCACTCGAACACCAACGTGATGGACAGCATGCTTTTCTTTGCAAGAGTAAGTGTGGTTAATTTTTGCACACTGAGAAAATCACATTTTAAACGTCTTGTCTGTAGGCCATTTATAGATAATTTGAGAATAAGCACATTTCTCTAAGGCTGAAGACTTAAATAAATGTTAAGAGTGTACAGACAACTCACATAACTGATAGATACTGCCCTGTGCAAGTAGAAATAGTCTCTACCCTTGATTATATCCCTTTCCACCCTACCTCCACTTTACCTCTCTTAACAAACAAAATATATAACTTATGAAAAAAGGAGGAAGAGTCAGTGAAGAAGTAAAAAAAATAATGAAGTTATTCCAGTAGCTTACCCAAAATAGATACTTGTTATCTCTAGGTTGATATTATCAATGGACATTTTTAAGTCTTTGTCCTATTTGAACTCACAGTAGCATTAGGTAGTATTAATTGTTCTCTTTCTTTTGAAATTCTCTTTTCCCTTGGCTTTCATGAACAATATAGTCTTCTGCTGTACCACAACACCTATCTTTTTGACCCATTTATGTTAGTATTTACTAATTTCTCCTACTATTTTTAGATTTTAGATACTGGAAGTCCCCAAGATTTGGTCTTATTTCTCATTTTTCACTATACAATCTCTTCTTTGGCAATCACATTCACATCTGTGGTTTCATTTACTTTTAATCTCTTTATCCAGAGCTTACTTCTGAGTTATAGACTCTTATCATCCTCTTCCTACATGGCAATTGCATTTGGATGTTTCAAAGGCAACTCAATCTCATCATGTCCAAAATCAAGCTTAGTGTTTTCCTTAAATATCATGCCCTCTCCTAGCATTCTCTGTTTTCATGAATGGGACCACCATCCATCAAGTTAAGCAAACTAGAAATTCAAAGGTTTCAATTTGTCCTTCTTTACTTTCATACCAAATAAATTTCCATGTTCTTCATTTATATTTTCTAAATATCTCTCCATCCCAAACACCACCACTGTGGTTAAAGTCTACCTCACCTGGACTGTTACAACAGATTTCATCTCATTTTCCCCTTCCCATCTTGATCACTTTGAATTTGTTCTCACACTGGGGTCAGGGTGATAGATTTGAAATACTGGGTTGGCCAAAAAGTTCGTTCAGGTTCTTCCATAACATCTTATGGAAAAACCCGAACGAACTTTTTGGCCAACCCAATATAAAGATATTTGTGTTATTCCTGAGCTAAAAATCTTCCAAAGATTGCCCATTGTTCTTGAAATAAATATGCATTCAAGGTTCAACCCATGACTCTCTCTCTAAGTAATTTTATACCATTCTTCACCTTTCATTCTATATTTCATCTATATTGGCTTCTTTAAATTCTAAAAATTCCACTTTGATCTTCCTACTCATGCCATTGCACCAGATCCACCCTGGAAAAATACCACTTTAAGCAAGTTACTGCCTTCTCATTCATGGTCTCAGCCCCATCTTCTCTCCTTGAGGTGAGCTTCGTCAATCACACAGCCTAGAAATAGACACACTATAATGTCCATAACTCAGTTATTTCCCTTTTATCACAATTATTATAATTTTTAATGTGTCCCCAATTAGATGATGAGCTCCACAGAATAATATCCACATCTATTTGTATTCACTTGACTGATAATCCAGTGCCTGAAATATACATATTAGACACTCAAGAAGTGCTTTTAAATGTCTAAAGAAAAGACCTGGTTTTATTCTGTATATCATCAAGCTGAATTGCATCACTATACTTGCTCCATATCACCTCTGTTCTCCCACTTTTCCATGTCATAACTGTAATAGCATCTTTCTTCCAATGTTGCCTCAGTACCATTTATGATTTATGAGGGAACACAACACAGGTTAAGGATATGGTTTCTAAAGAAGTCTGCATGTTTCAAATGACTTGTCTACTTTCCTAGCTTTGAGATATTTGGTAAGCTACTTAATTGCTCTGTGTTTTAGTTCCCTCATCTGAAAAAATGGGGATTAATAATATTGATTTATGAGATTATGTGAGGAGTAAAAAAACTGCCTATTTAAAGCCCTTAATGCATGCACAATACATATCAGCAAATGTTCTCAATCAGATTTTTCATGTATTGAAAAATCTGAGGGAACATACAAGGTGATGCTGGTTATAGATGCTTTATTTGTGAGGGATCAGTCAGTGCAGAGAGTTCTGTAGTAGAAATTTGGAATCTGTCCAAAAACCTGATTTATAAAACTGACTTTTCTCAGTAATGGTGCAGCTTTCATAAAATCTAAGGGGAATACAGGAAAAAGACACTATCCCAGATCTTCAGACACTTCTAAAGGGAAAAATGGCAAAATACTGGTCAGCAATTCGTCTTTGGCATAAATGCTTAAAGTCTAAGCAGATGTTTTTAGTTCTACCCTTGCCTTGGTATTGACTTACGGTAAAAACTGCTTAATCGGTTTCTATAAAGAACATAATTATTCCAGAGTTGATTTTTAAAGAGGATATTCATTTTGATAAGGATTATTACAGTTGCAGAATTTTCTACTTCAAGTCAATATGTTTCTGGAAATTATCACAAAGTTTAGAGATAACCAGAATAAAAAGCAATTTATATAACAGTTGAATTATAATAAAAGATGATAAGTATTTTACATTTTTATCTGGTAGTTCTGAAAATTATTTGCTCTTCACAATTATCTTGATTTTTTTGGGTATATTTTGAATTGGTTATCATATTTAGTTTGCTCTTGCACAGCATTATACACTGCAAACTGAACATAGAGATATATAGGAAAATACTTAATTTTTTTGTTCTAAATTTAAATGGAACATAAATCTACTGCAGTCATCAGTTGATTATACAATCTTCCTTTATGTTTTATAGCAGAATTATAGCTGGAAGGCAGCTTTAAGTGTCTTTCCCAGAGGTAGAGATGATACGAAAAATAAAATAATATGTGAACACTCTGACTGACTCCATTCAGTAAATTTGTCTCATCCCAAATACACTTCTAGGCACCGAAAAGTTATAGTTTTAAACAAGGGTATATAGACAAGAATGAAAATAATCTCAAACTGGGGAAATATTTTGAATGAATGTTAAAATATTCCTGTTGATTTACATCTATGCATATATAATAATTCCTAATAAACTGTATGAATGGCCAAGTAACGTGAACACTCAACTTCATTTTTAAGTGTGTATGCAAATTTAAAAACTGATATAATTTTAATTGAGCATATTGAAAACATTTGAAAAGATTATATTATTCTGAGTAGAGGATAGTGTTGGTAAAAATGTACATGATACAACTACTAAGGAAGAATTGAAAGTATATATTCAAGCATTTCAAATGTGAGCATGTTCTGAGCCAAACTTTTCCATTCTTAGAAATTTATATCGGGTATTTTTGTTAGTAGGAAAAATTTGTATAAGAAGGCTTATTTATTTTATTAATAACATTTTTATTACATAACACTTTTAGATTTTGTTTGAAAAGTTACAAAGATAGGGTTCCCATATACCCTACTTCCAGGTCTACTATTAACATCTTCCTTGGCCTGGAACATTTGTTGCCATTAATGAACCAATACTGGTGCACTGTGATTAACTAAAGTCTATACTTTATTCAGATATCCTTATTTTTTACGTAATGTCTCTCTTCTGTTCCCAAAATTCCTTCCAAGTTACCACATTACATTTAGTCATCATGTCTCCTTAGGCTGTATCTCTTGGCTATGTGTTTCTCAGTCTTTCCTTATTTTTAATGGCTTTGGCAGTTTTGAGGTCCTGTGAAGGTATTTAGTAGAAAGATGTGAATTAAGATTTGTCTGATTTTTTTTTCATGATCAGACTAGAGTTATGTGTTTTTGAGAGGAAGACCACAGAGATAAAGTGCCATTTTCATTACAAGGGTATATGCTATCAGTGTAACTTATGACTATCAATGTTAAACGTGATCACCAAGATGAGGAACTGTCAGTCAGGTTTCTCTACTTTTCATACTGTACTTTTTGGAAGGAAGTCACCATGTGCAACTCACCTCCTCTAGGGCAGAGTACCTACATAAATTATTTGGAATCCTTCTGTATAAAAGATTTGTCTATTCTCTCCCATTCATTTATTTTTCTATAATTTACTTACATCAATATGGTCTCATGGAAGTTCTATTTTAATATTGTTTATAATGACACAATTTTGAAAGTACTTTAAATGTTCATCGTTAATTATTAGTTACAGTATGAAATTATAGGCAATGAAGTAATATGTAGCATATCATATGTCAATATCAACATATATATTGACATGGAAATATATCCATAACCAAACATGGCAAGATACTTATTTTTAGTATAGTTGAATTTTTATCGAATTAATTAATTAAATGAAAGTGTGTGAATGAATATGTGTGTATATATTTTTAAAAGTCTGAGATAAGAGAAAACCATAGGTTGAAAGGGATTATATCTAGATGTCTGGATTATGAAAGTGCTTTTTAATTTTCTATGTTATATAGTTCCAAATATTTTTGTTTGGATATTTTTCATACTGAATACTAATTCATTGTTTTTTTGTCTTTAAATATGGAATTCTGTTTTTAAGTGTGCATGATTATCCACCTCTGACTGCGTAGTTTTATTTTCTCTTCGTATAATAGATAGTGACAAGCAATCAGCTCATTCCATATCTCTTTAAATGGATCTACGCACCCACGGAATAGAAAGAGCTACCATTTGTTACATGTAATGAGTGCTATGTCCTTTGCGTGCATCCTCTGACTTCATGATGTAAAAAGCTATAAGAGATGTATCATCATAACCATCTCCATTACTGAGAAGTTCCTGAGACTTCTAGAACTTGTGAAGAGTCCCACAGTTAGTAAAGAGGAGTCGTGTTTTAAACAAAGACATGTTTAAATCCAAAGTTCATTTTCTTAATCATTATGTGATACGTAGGAACTTGCTCCTGTAAGTGTTATACAAACTACCTTCCACTCACCAATTTAATACCACCTGCTTTCTCTTACTTATATCCTCCCTGAATCTTTCTTCAATTTCTTGGCTTTAAGCCTTATGTCAAAATATTCTCCTTCAGTCTTCCCTTATTTGATAACTCATCCAAATGACTCATCATTGTATTTTCCCTTAAATTTTATATGTATTTATGATGATGTACTGACTTTTGAATCCACAAACTTGTAGTTATGAATTAGACAATATCTCTAACAAGTTTGGGCAATACTAGGCCCATATTTTTATATGTCATGTTCATAAAAGCAGTGTCTGTTGCATTGGTTAGCTGTATTTGTGATACATGTAGAGTTTTGCAATAGTTTTTAAGATTGATTCCATGGAAAGAGAAAATATAAGCCCCTGCTCTCAGAAAGACAAACATAGTTTTTAAAAAATGAGTTGCCCTTCAAGAAGAAATTCTGTTTTAATTAAAGGCTAATATGAGTTTGTCTGTGCATCTGAATATTTTAAAAAGTACATTAGAATCACAGACCTTGACACCTGGTGCAGTTGGGCCAAGAGCAAAAGTATCAACTGGAGCTGCATTTTATAGTACTCTTTTATTTCAGTGCGTTTTTGCATTCATTTATTTTTCTATAATTTGATATCCTGAGGCCCTAGGAGATGTGTACCTCACTAATATTTAAGGATCCTATATTTACCTTATTTTTTTAAATATGTTTAAAATTTTAATGTTCTTCAGTGGTTGTGATGTAAGTTTTAGGTAATTACAGGAAGTGATAAAACATGGCTATTATAGGAGATAGTTAAATTTCAAAAATAAAAATGGCAATTAATTAATTAAAATCATAGCAAAATAGATATTTTTTTTAAAAGATCTCTGCTCCTTTTGGCCCTCTTTTTTTACTTTCCCCATTACAATAATCCAATTTTATATAACTCACAAATTGTATAACACAAAACAATATTATACCTAATTTTGAGATATTTATTCATTTTCCTAGCTAAAGAGGTTATAAGAATCTTTTATTACTGAAAATGCTACCTATTATGGGTTTGCTAACATTTTTATTCTGAACCCCATTCTTCAGGCCGTCAATGTTTTAAGGAGAGTAGGGGTATCTTAGGGTAATCTTTTATGTTATTGATTTATTATTTATAATAAATGTGGCTATCAGTCAATCATATTCCTCTAATTATGCTTTTTGTGTAGACATTTTGATAGTTTTCAATACTTTGTGGAGAGGTTCTTTGAAAAGTGTTAAACTGTTGTGAACAATAAAGAGTAACAATTAGGCAAAGTTCCTATTGATCCCATTTAAAATTCAATCAGTTAAAGAAATTTAAATGTGTATTAAATTTGGTAATGGGATGTTTATAAATGATACTCAACTAAGTAAAGAAATTTAACAACACAAAAACAAATAACGCAAAACATGAAGTCCTTTAGGACAAATGCATAATGACACTGAAATTATAACAATTATCCCTTCAAATTGTGCCAAGAAAATGGCAGAATCCAACCTTCCACGTGGCAGCAAGAAGCAGGTTAGTTGCACATTTAACATTATATAGAAAGCATGTTAATAAGTTAGTTGCAAAATGGTATGAGTAGCACATCAGAAGGCATTTAGTCAATCACTGTCAAACAATAAACTACTGTTGTTCAGAACTAAGCTAAGAATTTTGACATTCATCTCATTTAATCCTCATGACAACTAAGGGAGGTAAACAGTGCTATCTTCACTTTACAAATGGAAAAAAAAAAAAAAACTATGTAAAAAATGGATAAAAGTATTAAGGAAATAGATGTAGGCAGATAACTTAAAGATAAAGACCCTCTTAGGCAAAGATTTCTAAACTAGTATAAAAGGAAGTATCTCTTTTTTTCAAACGTAGGAGATTTTATCATCAGAAATTTATATAGGTAAAAACCAGCAATTACTATTCAAGAGCAAGTCTTCCAAGAGGAAAAGATCACAAGCCTCTATGAAGTCTCCCGAAAAGTTATGTATTTCTACCTCCAGGCTAAGACTGTATGTGGTCACAAGATGTTTAAAAACAAATGAGTCACATCACTGAGTAAGAAGTTTCATTGATTACAAAATTTTTAATGCTCCAAAGCATGTCACTTTGGGCCCCTTCCTCAGCACCCACTGTCACATAATTGCTCTACTGAAGTTTTTCTGTGTGTGCTGTTACTTCAGGGAATGAAAACAAATGAAGTGGAAATGCACTGATGGCTCTGGTTAGTGAAGAGGTCAAATGAACTTCTGGCTCTGCACTTTGCAGCTACAGAAGGCAGTGGCTTCCACATCAAATAGTTCTGCTAAAGAGATCTACATCACAGGAAGTGAAAATATTTGACTCTTTGGGGATTCTAGGGCCAGAAGGAAATATAAATATTGTTTTCATCAATTATGTACAAATAACTTTACTGGTTTTAATAATCAGGAGAGTTAAGGAGGGAGTGATAGGTTTGGTGAAGATAAGCATACCCTTTAAAAGTGTATATGATTTTTCTAAGAATTACCATGTTTAGGATTGCCATATTTAGCAAATAAAACTACAAGATACCCAGCTAAATTAGAATTGCAGATAAACAATGATTTTTTTTTTTTTAGTATAAGTATGCCCAAAATATTGCATTGTATATACTGATATTTTTCAATTGTTTTTCATCTGAAATTCAAATCATCTGGGGATTCTATATTTTATTTGTCAACCCTACTAGAAAAAGTATCGACTAGAAGATATTTGGGAATATGGAAGATAAGACAGTCATTCAACAACTTTTCAGAAAGAAGAATTTATATATCAAAATACAGGTCTAATATATTAGCCCATGGGTTAACATTTTTCTGGGCCAAAGCACATTAGGCATGAAAGAAATGACAGTTCCCTGAACTAAGGGTGAGGTGGCTGTTCTCTTTCCAGTTCTGTGGAGGTAAATGCAGTGCTTTCTATAAATTATGTTGCCTTACTTGCTGGAGATACAAAGACCCACATATCACATCCATTTCATCTACTGGGTTTTATAACCTTTATTACTGAGAGCCATTGGCCTGATCTTTACTTGGTTTTGACTACAGACTTCATTTTGATCAGTGTTTTTATGTATGCATAAGCTTTGTTTTGAAGGACTTCTAAGACTTACAAACTAAATAGGATTCCTGATTTTCTCTGTGTAGCTGTGTCATTTACATTTTATAATGTTGACAGATAAGAAAATGAACAAAAAGGGCAAGTTTTCAAAAAATTCAATGAACCTAGTAGCTTTAGACATTTAAGTTAATAAGAATGGGGCTCAAAATGTCACCCCAGCTAGAAATGAAATGACAAGGGCTATTCAGCCTCATGCTTACAAACTTATACCTATTTTCTAAATTTAAGAGCAAGACCCCACCTCTCACCTCCACGTTCTCATTGGTAAACTGGTATACAGTAGAGAAAGAATGTCAAAGCTCTGTACAGTCCATGGCATGTATGGGTTTCTCTGAAATACCTGCAATCACATGAGTTAGTGAGGCAGGACCCTAAGGTGGCTTGTTGCAACAATCTATATAGAGAACTCAAGTTTCATGCCTCAGAGACTGACAAAGCAATCCACCAATGGTCTGAAGAATGAGGTGCCGAACTGGAACTAAATTTCCCTGAATCCCTAGCAGCATGGATGAGTCAACTGTGTCCCCTCTAGTAAAGACCTCGGAAGATCTCTATCCTTGAGGGTTTTTTTTTTAACTGTATGATTCCATTTATGTAACATTTCAAAATGACAAAATTACAGAAATAAGAGGACACATGAATGGTTGCCAGGGGTTAGGATGGTGAGGGGGAGGAAAGTTATCCTTCAGTTTTTGATTTTCACAATTGAATCATCATCTGCCCTGTTTTGAAGAGGCACTTTTACTTATAAATGGTATTAACGCTTGGGTTTTGTGTTCAAAGCCACAAAAATACCCTGTCAATTTTCTTTCATTTATCATAGCCAAAGGTCGAAAATATTTTACCTTATGAATATTTTTGTCTTCCCCCCCAACCCATGGACCTCATATTTACATATGGATAGAGATAGATAGATAGATACACACACACACACGCATATGTGTTTATATATATATATATATATATAAAAACTCTGAACTATATATCCAAAATATATTTTAAATCGACTTTAAATCCGGTAAAGAAAATCTCTGTCCCAAATTATCCCTGATTTGTGGTGATGTCACACTGCTACACTAATCATTTTCAAATGATTTTGCTAAAATTTCTAAAATGATGCAGACCCTAATCTCATTTTGGGAATACCCTCCCTCTTCAAGGATCCAGAACTCACAGGAGAAGAGTAAATTTGTCACATTTTTGTTTGCCTCATTTGGTCGTTGTTTGCCTAGTAAGCTGCAAGTTGCTAGCAAGACTGCAAGGCTTTCCCTGGGCACCGTAGGTGCTCAATGAATAATTAATCATCAAATGAAGCTGCATCAGTTACCAGGAGGTTAGCCACCAGGCATCAACTGCTATCCTATGCTGGTCTGAGAGGAAAATAACAGACTGACATGAAATCGGGTGACTCCTAATGAAATTAGGAGCTTCCTTTAAAGAAAACAGGTCTGCTGTTGGAAGCATTCAATAACAATAATAATAATAGGAGAAAAAACATAATATCAGCATTTTTTTCAACTTTTCTAAAACTGAGTTGATAAAACCCACATACTTGTCATTCATGAATGCATTTTCAGACTTTATCACTTTCTCAACTTCCTTGATGCTCTTTTGGCAGTTTTATCCTTTCTTCCCCAACTGTAGAACCTTACAGCGCTGTAGCAGTTTTGAGTTACTGGGTCTTCCTGAGACATTGATAATTTCCACCTAATATATTGAAGTGCTTTTGACTAGAAAAGGAAAATTGTGATGTGTCATCATCTTGTCTTTAAGTGATTTCATTTGCAAAATTCTCTTGGTGTACAACTTACTCTGATATTAAGTCCGACAACTTGAATACCACATTACAACCTGGAAAATCCTAAGATATTCTAAATTACAGCAGGGAGATCAAATAAAGGATACACATTTTTGCTGTGAATAGGTCTGGAAGGAGGGAGAGGGAGGCAAATATAGAGAAATAATATAAGTGAGAAATTGTGTTCCTTGAATAAAATTGACATATTGGGCTTACTGTTGAAACTTAAAACGGACTGGAGATATGAAAAGGCCAGGCAAAGGAAGACTGAAATCAGATAAGTCTCTTTATCACATAACCAGAAAATGTGGAAAGACAGAGGCAGAGATATTATTAAAAGAATATCGAAGAGTTGTCTGAAACATTATATTACCCCAAAACTTTTGATTCTTTTGAGTACTTGGGTAGTCAATTGTATGAGTCACATCATGTCACCTGATATTCAGTGTCACAATCAGGCAGATTTTAATTTCCATTCAGGAAAAAAGAAGAATAAAATCCATATGAGCCATTCAAAATTGTCTTCTCCTTTGATATATTTTTCTCCACCTCCCACTTTCAATACCCTCTCCCCATCTTTCTTCTTTTTCATGTTTACTTTTCTGAGGTGTCTTTTCTGTGGAAAGTCTGAAGGCAGGACCCTGGCTTTGGGATCCTTGACCTCTGAGTGTGCTGCTCCACTCTCTGTAACTCCTGGATTTCAAATGAAATCTTTTTCATCTTCTACTCCTTTTGTTCACAGTCCAGGCTAATATGCAGAGAAATGCTTGAATATGAGATTTCTCGTTCAGTTTTTACATTAAACTCAAAACTTTGTAGAAGTCATTTGAAACTTGCTCTTCATTGTCCCCATGACCCACAGTATTAACCAAACCAAAGGCAGATGAGGAACTGGTGAGATAAGCAGAGATTTTTCCTTAGAAATAATTTGTAAGAGCATTTGTCTCTCTCTTCCTCTTACCAAATATCTATCTTTAGAGAGTCTTAGAATTCACACATTATTTTCTTTAAGTAAGTGATAACAATATTATTATAAATTTAGGGCATATTGATATCTTTAAGTATAAAATAAACATTATCTTACTGAAGCAAGGGTTTAGAAGAGATGACCCCAACTTCTCTTTCTTTTCTTTTCTTTTTTTTTGATTACCTGCTTGCAAGCTAGATTTTAATCCAAAGGTAACGGGAGTGCATTGACAGTTTTTGTTTTTTGTTTTTTGTGGTATGCGGGCCTCTCACTGTTGTGGCCTCTCCTGTTGCAGAGTGCTCCGGACGCGCAGGCTCAGCGGCCATGGCTCACGGGCCCAGCCGTTCCGCAGCATGTGGGATCTTCCCGGACCGGGGCACGAACCCGCGTCCCCTGAATTGGCAGGCGGACTCTCAACCACTGTGCCACCAGGGAAGCCCCTGTTATTTTTTTTTTTTTTACAACTTTATCGAGATGAAATTGATATACAACCCACTGACCTATTTAAAATGTACAATTTGCTGAGTGTTTACATATGAATACACCCACGAAAGCATCACCACAATCAAGATAATGAATATTTCCATTATCCCTAAACTCTTCTCATGCTCCTTCTTAATCCATCTCCTTCCACCCCTGCCTCCCGGCAATCACTGATCAGCTTTCTGTCACTATAGGTGAGTTTGCATCTACTAGAGTTTTTGAGAGTCATCCATATTGCTGCAGGAATCAATAGTTTGTTGTTTATTTTTATCACAGGGTATTATTGTTTATCCTTTCACCTGTTCCTGGATATTTGGATTGATTCCAGTTTCTATTACAAATAAATTTCTGTGAACATTCATATGCAAACCTTTGGGTAGACATATACCTTCATGGGTGTGTAGTGGTTTCTTATTGTGGTTTTAAATGGAAACGCCCTGGTAACTAATGATGCGGAGCATCTTTTCATGTGCTCATTGGCCATTCTTCTGTTTTCTTTTATGACCAACTTCTCTCTTTTTTATGAGCTTTATTGAGGTTCAGTTTACTGTAACATTCACACATTTAAAGTATACAACGCAAGGATTTTTGGTATAGTCACAGTTGTGTGACCATCACCACAGTCAACCTTAGAATATTTTCATCAACCCCCAAATAAGTGAAATATTCTTCAGCTATACCATTCCAACCTTCCCCACCTCCAGCCCCACCACAAGGCAACCACTTATCTACTTTCTAACTATATTTGCCTATTCTGGACATTTCATGGAAATCGGATCCTATAGTACATGGTCTTTTGTGACTGATTTCTTTCACTCAGCTTATGTTTTTATGGTTCATCCATGTTGAAGCACACATCAGTCTTTCATTGTTTTTCATTTGTTAAACTGAGATAAAAATCCACATAACATAAAATTAACCATATTAAAGTGTTCAATTCAGTGTCCCTTAGTATATTCACAATGTTGTACAACCATCAATACTCTCTAATTCCAGAACATTTCCATCACTCCAAAAAGAACTCCTTGCCCTTTAGCAGTCACTCCCCAATCCCCTCAACTCCCAGTTTCTGATAACCACTAGCCTGCTTTCTGTCTGCATGGATTTGCATATTTTGGATATTTCATATAAATGGAACAAGCATATATGGATTTTTCTCTCTCTCCCTTCTTTTACTCAGCCTAATGTTTTCCAGGTTCATGCATGTGGCAGCATGTACCAGTACTTCACGCCTTTTTATAGCCAAATAATATTCCATTGTAGATAAATCACATTTGTTTATCCATTCAGCCAATAATGGACACTTGGGTAGTTTGCACTTTTTGGTTATTATGAATACTGCTGCTATGGACAAGGTATTATGGTTATTATGAATACTGCTGCTATGGACAAGCAGTATTACGAATACTGCTGCTATGTACAAGGTTTTGTTTGGACACCTTATTTTCAGCTTTACTGAAGTATAACTGACAAATAGAATTGTAAGATATTTAAAGTGCACATCATGATTATTTCATACACATATGAATTGCGAAAGGATTCCTGCTATCTAGTTAATTAATATATCCATCACTTCACATACTTATCTTTTTGTGTGTGAGAACATCTAAGTTTTAGTCTCTTAAATTACTGTTCAACAATTTCACAATACAGTGTTGACTATCAACTACAGTCATCATGTAATTCATTAGCTCCTCATACCTTGTTCATCTTATGTTTGAAAGTTTGTACCCCTTTACCAAATTCCCTCTATTTCCCCCACAAACTAGTCCCTGTGAACTGCTTTTCTACCCTCTGTTTCTGTGATTTTTAATATTTATTTAGATTCCACAAAAGTGAGACCATGGACTACTTGTCTTTCTCTGTCTGGCTTATTTATTTGGCATAATGCCCTCCAGGTCCACTGACACTGTCTCAAACAAAATGATTTACTTTTCTCTCATGGTTGAATAATATTCCATTATATATATATATATATATATATATGTTCATTCATCCATTGTTGAACAATTAGGTTGCTTCTATTGTGAATAATGCCACAATGAATATGGGGGTGCAGGTATTTCTTCAATATCCTGATATCCTGTTTTCATTTCCTTTGGATATATACCCAGAAGTGGGGTAGCTAGATAATATGGTAGTTCTATTTTAAATTTTTTGAGAAACTGCCATGCTGTTTTCCATAGTGGTTGCACCAATTTGCATCCCTACCAACAGTGCACAAGCGTTCCCTTTTCTCCAAATCCTTGCCAGCTCTGCTTATCAGCTGTCTATTTGATGACAGGCCTTCTAACAGGTGTGAGGTGATATCTCATTATGGTTTTGATTTGCATTATTAGTGATGTTGAGCATTTTTCATGAAGCTGTCGCCCATTTGTATGTCTTCTTTAGAAAAATGTCTATTCACTTCTTTTACTCATCTTTTAATTGGATTGATTTTTGGTTGCTATTGAGTTGTGTGAGTTCTTAATATATTTTGGATATTACCCACCTATCAGATAAATGATTTGCAAATATTTTCTCCCTTTCTGTAGGTTGTCTTTTCATTTTGTTGATGGTATATCCTTTGCTGTACAGAAGCTTTTTAGTTTGATGTAATACCACATGTTGATTTTTGCTTTTGTTGCCTTTGCTTTAGGTGTAAAAAGAAAAAAAAAATCATTGCCAACACCAAAGCCAAGGTGCTTATCCCCTATTTTTTTCTAGAAGTTTTATAGTTTCAGGTCTTAAATTTAAGTCGTTAATCCAGTTTGAGTTGAGTTTTCAGTATAGTGTAATAAAGGGGTACAGTTGCATTCTTTTGTACTTGTCTGTCCAGCTTTCCCAACACCATTTATTTAAGGACTATCCTTTCCTCACTGTATATTCTCGCTTCCTTTGTTGTAAATTAATTGACAATATATGTGTATTTCTGAGGCCTTGATTCTGTTCCATTGATCTATGGGTCTGTTTTTATGCAATATCATACTGTCTTGATTACTATAGTGTTGAAATTTAATTTAAAAATAGAGTGATGTCTCCAGCTTTGTTCTTCTTTCTTAGGATTGCTTTGGCTCTTTGGGGTCTTTTGTGGTTGCATACAAATTTTAGAATTGTTTTTTTTTTTCTTTTTCTGTGAAAAATAGCTTTGGAATTTTTATAGAGATTGCATTCAATCTGTAGATTGTTTTAGTTAATATGGACATTTTAACATTAATTCTTCCAACCTGTTAGCATGGAATATGCTCCCATTTGTTTGTGTCTCCTTCAATTTCTTTCCCCAATGTCTTATAGTTTTCAATGTACAGGTCTTTCACCTCTTCGGTTACATTTATTGCTAAGCATTTTGTTTTTGATGCAATTGCAAATGGGGTTATTTTTTAATATCTCTTTCTGATAGTTCATTCTTACTGTGTATAAACAACTGATTTTTGTATATTGATTTTGTATCCTATAACTTTAGCGAATTCATTTATTAATTGTTTTTGGTGGAGTTTTAGGGAGATATATATATATATATATATAACATTATGTCATCTGCAAATAGAGACAGTTTTACTTCTTTCTGATTTGGATGAATCTTATTTATATTTCTTGCCTAATTGCTCTATCTAGGACTTCTAATACTATGTTGATTAAAAGTGCTGAGAGTGGGTATCCTTGTCTTCTTCCTGATCTTAGAGGAAAAACGCTCAGTTTTTTACCACTGAATATGTTAGCTGTGGATTGAATGAATATGGGGGTGCAGGTATAAAAATATGGCTTTTATTAAATTGAGGTTAATTTCTTCTATACCCAGTTTGTTAAGAGTTTTTATCATAAATGGATGTTGAAATTTGTCAAATTAACTTTCTGCATCTGTTGAGATTGATCAATGATTTTTTCCTTCATTTTGTAAATCTGATGACTGATTGATTTGCAGACTTTGAACTATCCTTGCATCCCTGGAATAAATCCCACTGGATCATAGTAAATGATCCTTTTAATGTACTGTTGAATTCAGTCTGCTGATATTTTGTTGAGGATATTTGCATCTATGTTCATCAGGGATATTGACCTATAATATTCTTTCTTTGTAGCCTTCTTGGCTGATTTTAGTATCAGGGTAATGCTGGCCTCATAAAAGAAGTTTGGAAGTTTCCCTCCTCTTCCATTTTGGAAGAGTTTGAAAATAATTGGTATTAATTTTTCTTAAAATGTTTCATAGAATTCACCAGTGACTCCATCTTGTCTTGGATTTGTTTATTGAGACTTTTTTTGATTACTGTCTACATCTCTTTACTAGTAATCAGTCTGTTTGGATTTTCTGTTTCTTCATTATTTAGTCCTGATAGGTTGCATGTTTCTAGGAATTTATCCATTTCTTCTACGTAGTCCAATTTGTGGGCATATAATTGTTCGTAATAGTCTCTTATGACCCTTTGTGTTTATGTGCTCTCAGTTGTAATATATCCTCTTTCATTTCTGACTTTATTTGAGTCCTTTCTCGTTTTTTCTTGGTAACTCTAGCAAAAGGTTGGTTTATTTTGTTCATCTTAAAAAATGCCTCCTAGTTTTACTGATCTTTTTATTGTCTATTTAATTTATATTTCATGTATTTCCACAATGACCTTTGTTATTTCCATCCTTCTACTAAATTGGGCATTATTATTATTTTTGCCTAGATCCTTGATGTATAGAGTTAGGTTGTTTATTTGAGCTCTTATTTTTTTTCTTAATGTTGGCATTTATCATGTAAATATACTTCTTAGATTTGTTTTTGCTGCATATCATAAATTTTATTGTATTTCCATTTTTATTTACTTCAAGTTTTTTTTTAGTTTCTCTTTTCATATTCTTTGACCTATTGGTTGTTTAGTAGCATGTCGCTTAATCTCCACATATTAATTCATATTGTGAATTTTCCAGTTTTCTGTGTTTTTTTTTTCCTCCAGTTTTCTTATAACTGATTTCTAGTTTCATATCATGGTGGTTAGAAAAGTTGCTTAAATTCCAATCTTCTTAAATTTATCAAGATTTGTTTTGTGGCTTAACATATGACCTATTCTGGAGAAAGTTTTATGTGCACTTTAGAAGAATAGGTATTCTGCTGCAGTTGGATGGAATGTTCTGTAAATAAATATCTGTTAAACCCATCTGATCTAACATATAGTTTAAAACCAATGTTTCCTTATTGATTTTCTGTTTCTATGATCTAACCATTGTTAACCACTTTGTCTCTATTATATAACAATTGAGGTACCAAAGTCTTCCTCACTATTATTGCATTCTTGTCAATTTCTCTCTTAACTCACAACTCTCACGTTGTGCATTTTTTTCAGTCAACAGCCTGTTGTACAGTAAACTTTTTAAGGTTTAAAATTAGTTCATATCACTATTTAGAAAATTGGATTATTGAGTTTTGTCATCTCAATAAACTTAATTGTATGCATGTTAGCAGAGAAGTAACAAAAGTAAGGACGGAAAAGAAATAAAATCTTTATTGCTTTGGGAAACTGCTGCTAATGACTAATTTCATGTTTACAATTGCAAATCTCTGCAACACTCCACCAGACATGGACTGCATTGAAATAAGGATGCTCCACTGAAATAAGGATCAATTTTGAATTGTTTTCCCTGAAAGTCTGGTATTTAGCTCTGGAAATGAGTTTGGTGAGATCAAGGGCTAAGCCTAGGTGAACTGTTTCTGTTTAATGCCATGTCAGACACTCATGTTCAGAGTGCTGGCCACCTTCTTTCTCTTCTCTTTCTCTCTCTCTTTCATCTTTCCTGTTTCTGCTCTTTTTCTGTCTTTCTCTCACTCTGACTTTCTCTGCCTTTCAGTCTCTGTTTCAGCCCCTTACCTTCTTGTGTTTCCTCTTTCTATGTCTCATTCTCCCAGTCTCTTTGCTTCCTCTCTCTCTCCATCCCTCTATTTTTTGTCCTCCTCTTCTTGACCCCTGAATCCACAGAAGCCACACAAATTCCATAGCTGTAGTTCTGCCTCTACATTGTAACTTTCAATATTTTATTAGGAAACCAAACTGAGAGCTGCCTAACGATCCCAGGAGAAGATTCTCCCAATTTAACACAACCTCTAAACAACATCTGAGAGGCAATTTCATAGGACCACAGTGGAGTGGGTACTGCAAAGCCATCGGTGCAGGGGCAGTTTAAAGGTAACATGCATTTTGGTTCCTCCTCTTTGCTTTTAGCACAGCCATGGGGTCCTGCAGGCATTTGCTCCTGGTACTGCTGGCTTCTCACTTTCATTTTTATTAAAAAACTAACAAGGAGCATTAAGCAGCTCCCTGCTTAATTTCCCATAGAAAAGCAATAGTTTCAAGCAGCCCACTGGTGGAGGGATATTGAAATGCAAAATGCACAGCTGTGCCAAATGTATGCAGCAGAGAAAAAAGGGTTTCATAATATGACAGGTTAATACCATGGGTTTTTATTTCATTTGCCACTGAGACAGCTAATCAGAGAGAACTGGACTGGCAGAAGGAGAGGTGAAACTGGGTAGTTCTTAAGAGACAAAGGATATTGCTTGTCAACGTTCTGTGGTTTTAATATTATGCTAGTGAAAAGCTGAAGAATCCACCAAAAGTTACCCCCCTGGAGAGACTTGCCCTGGCCTGCCATCACTTATCTGAGCCATCTAGAAGTTCCTACACAGAGACCCCTAGTGAGCCATAGTTCCACCCAGCCACGTGCACAGGCCCTACCTCTCTCCTAACCCATGAAAACAAAATTATGTTAAGGCAAAACTAGAACAGATCACACAAAGGAAATCTGTAAAGCTTTATATTAGTCTGAACACTTGACCTCTCTTTAGCTTTGGGTAAATGGACACATAGTAATGTGAATGATTACAGAAAAGAGAATGCCCTAAGCACAGATTTCATGAAATCCCTGTACAAGCCAAGCAACATGTCAGATGACCAGCTTAGCCTAGCCCAGCATTATAGGAAAACACTCTCTTAATTATATTTTTAACAGATGTAGCTCTTAAACCAGTCCTACTTCCTTAGGCCAGGTTGCCATAATAACCCTTCCTTCTCTTTAGTTCATAATATGTACATCCTAGTGAAAAGCCATATAATGAATAATGATGCTTTCAGATAGGAAACCTGGCAAAACCTCTCAAAGATATTTGAGATCTTAGGTAAAGGTGCAATTATGATGTTCATACCAGTCAGGTCTTTTTTTTTCCTCCTAAAGAGCAAGGCTTTGTCAAGAGACAGGTCAAAAAATAACTATCAATGTCAGAACAAATATTGACAAATATGCTCTGAACAGTCTCTTTTGGAATTTTTCCCTTCACTTTAAATGAATTTTTCCTTGGCCCCTGGCCACATTCTAACATCACTATTCAAATCCTAGCATTCAATTTCTGAAGTCCAGATCCACTGTTGCCTAGTTGTCTTTAGAATAGAACTATGAAGCTTTGACAGACGTATTCTAGTTTTCATACAGTAGAAGAAGGGTCAAAATATTAAGGTGTGAAAGAGACCACAATCCATGTATCTGAAGAAAGCAAGGTACTAGAAGGATCCAAAGCAGTAGAAAGTTTGTCACAGAGTAAAGGAAGGAGACATTTTCCGTTCATTCGTTTACTTATAGCTCAGGGAACAATTTCCTTCCTTTCAAATTAAATCATTTTTACTCTGCCTCCCTAGACAAGCATCATGAAGGAATCATCTGAGGATCTGAATGATGTTTTCAACAATAAATTGAAGATGGCCACTTACCAATGACTACTTTCATACAGGTTCTTCCTCTGTTAGCTAAGGCAACAGAGGCTAGCTTTCCAAGATAGTAACAAAAATAAAATAAAGAAGAAGGAAAAGAAAGGTAAAAGGAAAATATATCAGTAGAAAAAACCATTAAAAGACTGATCTAAGGGGAAAGGCTATCATATTTCCAGAGGAGGGAGTAAATAGATCACTTGTAGTTTTGTTCAGGAGAAACATGATATATGAATGACTCTGAAGTGATGCTTCCATTTATTCTGGTGAAATGGAGGTATGTGTGTATCATGCAGCACCTGAACACTGAACCCAGAACACACATGGATATTTGCTGTCATTTGGTGAGTGTCTACTGCATGTCAGGTATCATATTAAGTGTTTTGTAAAAAAAAAAAAATGAAATTCAAAGTCTTGTTCAATGTTTGAGATGACTTAGGTCAATAAGAATAGCTGGGGAATATTTGAATGTTAAGCCTTACATCTAAAATATGGTTACTGCAAAGTTACAGCTCTTCCTACTTCAATTTTCTTCTCTCCTAGTCCTTGCTATTGTCCCTTTGTTACTGACTGTTCCTCCATCCCTTCATTTGTAACAACACATAATCCACATGCTGTTGAAAGTCCTCAGTCCAACTCCAGACAGCACAGTTAAGTCTTTTTCCCTAGCTTTATTGGGGTATAATTGATGAATAAAATTGAGAATTTATTTTAAGTTCGGAGTATAAAAAATAAAGGTTTACAAAGAAATGTATTCCCATGTCTCCTTTCATCTTCTACTTCCCCCTTTCTCCTTTTTGTCAATAAATGTTAACAGGCTGACGGTGCCGATTCACATGCCTCAAGTATTCATTTATTTCTGCTGAAGAGCTACAACAATGAATACTTCCAAAGCTCAGCTTGTGTCTTTAATTTAAATAATAAATGCTACGAAATAAATAAATCACATTCTGATTCACTTCAGGTTAAAATGGCTCCAGCAACACAGAGGTATATCTGGACACTCTCAAAGTTCCTCTCCATTTCTAAATACACTAAGACTGAAAATAGCTTTATCTCCTTGAACACGGGTAAAAGAATGTTCATGATTAAACCCTACAATTTATTTACATTTAATTATGTTTGTCTCTGCAGATTGCCTTTTCCTTACCTTTTCAATGCCTGACTCTGAAGGCATCCTGTGTTTTACAGGCCAAAGTGTCTTTATAAACTTTCGTCAAGTGGGTTTTAGTTGTTCTCCTGACGAGAACGTATTCATCCAGAGAAAGCCAATAGGACAAGAGTAATTGAACTAGCAGCATTATAAGTGATTCCAGTTTGACAAAGTCAAAATAGAGAGCTTCTGTCACTTTACAGTCTGTATTTTAGTTTTATTTCTTCTGGCTTACCCTTATATATAAAAATGTAACATATAGGAAATAAGAGTCAGCATTTGGAAAAATCTAAAGTGATTGGCTTATTCTCTAGAGAAAAAAATATTGCCCTGTATTGTTGGAAATGACACCAGTAATGATAGGGGAGCATATAGTATGCATTTTGTTGTAACAGAGAAGACTAAAGTAAACACTTTGAAAACTAAACAGAAGCAGAAAGCTTTATTACACTTTTCTTCCTAATATACTTTATTTTTTTTTG